>NC_136063.1:836452115-836758906 GCF_964261635.1 Lissotriton helveticus | reverse complement strand
ACTACCATCAGTACATTAGTGACGCTACAAAATGTGCCTTTGCAGATAGCATGGAAAATAGCTTCAACCACAGCAAAGAATTCTTCAATATCATCAGAGAATTTGCCTATTCTGCAGCCACCGAGAACAGAATCCCTCCATCCCAGACACTCTCCAACACACTAGTGGAATACTTCCACAACAAGATATACACCATATACAAAAACTTCGAACCCCAACCTTCAGATCTCCATTGCCTCCTCGCACCAAACAACACCACCAACAATCCTCTGCTCACTGCATGGGAACAGTTCACCAGCCAGTAAACCAAAACAATCATGAACTCTATCCACTCCAGAGCGCCCACAGACCCTTTCCCCGCCACTTCTTCAACCTCTGGAGCATTCTCAATGCGTCCGGGACCTCGACTAATTTCCCTGATCAATGGAAATACGCAGAAGTCAGACCTTTAGTCAGGAAACCATACCTCATGAGCTAGCTCCCCATCTCTCTGCTCCCCTTCCTCGCCAAAGTCCTCGAGAAGGCCACCAACCGACAACTTACCAAACAACCTGCTGGATACATTCCAGACCAGCTTCCTTGCCAACCACAGCACAGAGACTGCGTTGATCACTGCTACTGACTACATCAGTACCATCCTCAACAGAGGAGACACAGTTTACCACCACACCCTCATCAAGAGACTCCCTCACATCGGGATCCAGGGAGACATCTTTGAATGGATTGCTTCCTTCCTCACAGGATGAACCCAGAGAATCTGCCTACCACTCTTCACGTTAGAACCCAAGGCCACCATTTGCAGCATCAGGCAATGTTCTTCCTCAGCCCCACCCTTTCAAAATCTATGTCCGTGGCACTCAAAGTACGGCCCGCGGGCACAAGGGGGAGCAGGCCTTCATTGGCGGTCCGCAGACCTTGCCTTGCCGTGTCTACATGTCTACATTTCTAGTGAGGCCAGCAGTAAACATAGAAGATGGCTGTAGGAGCATACGTAGTGATTACGTATTAAATATGTATTAACTATGTATGCTCCTGCAGCCATCTTCTGTGTTTACTGCTGTTAGACCTGGCACCTTGGCGTGAGTTTCCCTTCCACTTTTTGCTGTTGTGCCTCAAGATGTTTTTGCTGGTGTCCGCTACTCAGGGCACTGCGCCACGGCCAACCCGTGCCGCAGTGCAAGTGCTCCCTACTGTAAAGTGTATATGTGATTGATGTCCATGATTGGTTCATTGGATTTACTGTCAGTCCCCAGTAAAGTGCACCAGGAGTGCCAGGGCTTGTGAATGCCATACTGCTAGTAGGCCTGCAGCCGACCGATGGGGCAAAGGAGAGGTCAGCATTCTCTACACCAGATGGGCATTTCCAGTTCCGGGTTATGCCATTTGGAATGAAGAATGCCCCTGCCACCTTTCAGAGGTTGGTCAACCAGGTGTTGGTTGGGCTGGATGAGTTCGGTGCCGCCTACCTGGATGACATCGCAGTGTTCAGTGGTACCTGGCCAGAACACCTGCGACACCTCTGGGAAGTGTTGATGGCCCTGCGCAAGGCAGGCCTCACAATCAAGGCAAGCAAGTGCCAGATTGGGCAGGGTTCCGTGGTGTACTTGGGACACCAAGTGGGGAGTGGCAAGGTGGCCCCCTTGCAACCCAAAATTGAGACCATCCTGGCTTGGGAACCCCCCAAGACCCAGACTGCAGTGAGAGCCTTCCTGGGGCTCACTGGGTATTACAGGAGGTTTGTCAAGGGCTATGGCACTATGTGACCCCCTTGACAGAGCTGACTTCTAAGAAGCAGCCCAGGAATGTGATTTGGACTGACACCTGTCAGAAGGCTTTTGACACCCTGAAGACTGCCATGTGCAGGGCGCCCGTGCTCTTGGCTCCTGATTTCTCCAAGGAATTCATAGTGCAAACAGACGCTTCAGAGCATGGTGTAGGGGCTGTTCTCTCACAGATGACTGAGGAGGGCTGGGACCAACCTGTAGCCTTCATCAGAAGGAGGTTACTTCCACGGGAAAGTAGGTGGAGTGCAATAGAGCGAGAAGCATTTGCTGTGGTCTGGGCGCTGAAGAAGCTAAGACCCTACTTGTTTGGGTCTCACTTCCGGGTTCAGACAGACCACAGGCCCCTCAGATGGTTGATGCAAATGAGGGTGAGAACCCAAAACTGTTGAGGTGGTCCATCTCCCTACAGGGTATGGACTTCACGGTGGAACATCGCCCTGGCACAGATCACGCCAATGCTGACGATCTGTCCAGGTTTTTCCGCCTTAGTGATGTGGAACTCCCTGGGGAAGGGTAGTTCCCCCCACATTTCAGCTGGAGGGGACACGTGTTAGACCTGGCACCTTGGCGTGAGTTTCCCTTCCACTTTTTGCTGTTGTGCCTCAAGATGTTTTTGCTGGTGTCCGCTACTCAGGGCACTGCGCCACGGCCAACCCGTGCCGCAGTGCAAGTGCTCCCTACTGTAAAGTGTATATGTGATTGATGTCCATGATTGGTTCATTGGATTTACTGTCAGTCCCCAGTAAAGTGCACCAGGAGTGCCAGGGCTTGTGAATGCCAATACTGCTAGTGGGCCTGCAGCGCTGGTTGCGCCACCCACAGAAGCAGTCTTAAAATGTGTCTAGGGTCTGCCATTGCAGAACCTGCGTGCAGTCTGGTACTGTCATGCTGGCTGGGCAAGTGCACACACTTGCCAGCCCCTAAACCTTCCCATAACTTCATATTAGTCACCCCTATGGTAGGCCCAAGGGCAGGGTGCATTGTAAGTGTAAGGTAGGACATGCTCTGATGTGTGTGGCATGTCCTAATAGTGAATTACTGCCAAATTCGTTTTTCACTATTGTAAGGCTATCTGTTCCCTTTAGGCCAGATGGGCTGCTGGAATTATTACACTCTATAATCCCAGCAGGCTCAGGGAACATGGTAGAAATTAATGTTTGGTATGCCTGAACTCAGAATAATAAAATACTTCTTTTAGTAAAGTTTATTTTAATATCCTGTGTTTGCAAATGCTACTTTTAGAAAGCTAGCATTTGCTTGCCTAACCATTTCAGCCCGCCTCTGCTTGGATGTGGATCTGACTGTCTGGTGTGTGTGAGTGACAGGGCTGGGGGATGACAGGTGGTGAATGGCAGGATTACACCTTAGTGGGAGGTGGGAGTTTCACTGAACTATGCATCAGGCTGTGCTCTGCCACCACAATGCTGGCTCCGCCCCCCTGGGGAGCGACTGATGACTCAGCCTGCACCTGGCCCAGGAAGGACCGAAGCTTGTCAACAAAGTGCTCCTGGCAGCCCCTGTCCCCACAATGCTGGCTCCGCCCCCCTGGGGAGCGGCTGATGTGCCTGCCCTCACACTGAATGAAGGAGCCAGAAGTACCCACAACAAGTGCTCAGGGGCTGAGAGCAGTTAGGCAAAGGCCCCCCTGGCCTGTAAGAACAAAATAAACTGGGTATAAAAGTAGGAGCCCTGCTCCTTGTAAATTAGATCCTGTTTGTGCTACAGAAGAAACTCTGCCCGAAGAGAAGGACCTGGAAGAAGACTACAAGGAGGAGTGCTGTCTCTGGCCTGTGTCTGGTGCCTTGCTGCAGAAGGAGAGGAGAGAAAAGACTACAAGAGACTTTTGCTTTTATTGAACTTTGTGCCAAACTCTGCTAAAAAGATCTCCAAGGGCTTGCTGTGGAACTCGCCCCCTGACCAGCGCCCCAGGAACAGTGGGCGCTACCCCCTGACAGAGGAACCGCTGTGAAACGCTGCTTTCCCTCTGCACGCCTATCCAGAAAAAGCAGAGCGCGCTGTGACCATCGCGCTCTTCAGCAAAGCTCTGGGTGTTGCCAGCCCTCTGAACACCGTGACTGCCGCCTGCCAGGCCCAGAAGCATCGCAAGGACCAGCCCAGCTGATCCGAGCACCGTGACTGGCCCCGAGCCGCAGCTCGCAACGTGAAGAAAGGTCGTGCCCGGTGCCTGCTTGCACCCCTTCGTGTCTTGTGCCCCTGAAACGCGCCTGTCGCTGTCCAAGAAACAGCTGCGGCTTGTGGTGCAAGAACGCCGCCTGGATTGTCTGAGGCGTGCTCTGAGGATCGCCGCCCACTGTGTGTGCCCCCTCTGCGAGGAAACCCCGAGGCGCTCTGTCCCTGTGACCCGGCCCACGCCGCAACGCCAACCTCCGAGCCAGAGCCGAGCCGCCGCTCGCTCCAACCCCGGGAGGAAGACACCGCGACGCGGATCACCGAGCCGACCTGCGCCCTGACCACCTCAGCAAGAAAAGGTACTGTTGATTGCCCCGCGGTGCGAGCATTTGCCCTGCCTCGCTCGCTCCGCCCTCTGACCAGCGCAGCCCTCGGAGCCGCGTGTTGAGCGCTCCCAGGGCCCCCGCTCTCTCCCCCGCCAGCCGCGCACAGCCGTGCGGCTCGCACTGGGAGGCGGACTCTGACTCACCTGCCGCCGCTCCCGCCAGAAGCGTGAGCCCGGGCCGGTCGGGTCCATTTGATTACCGGAGGTGCACCGAGGCTTCAACAGGCGCCCCGCCTTCTTGAGAACGTTGAACAAGACAGCCCCAGATAATATCGTATTGGGGGAATAAGAGAAAGAAGCTGATTTGAACACTGTGACTTTGCTAAGAGTAACTGGAACCTCGCATTTCTTTTAAGTAACAAAACTGTATTTACAAGCCTGCTGCTAAGAATATATAAAGAGAATATATTTTCCTACAATACAGTTTGGTGTCATTGTGTGGTGGGTTGGTGGTGAAGGGTGTGATGCTGCAAATGTTTAACCATATGTGCCCCAGAGATTAGCCTAGACTGCTTGCGCCACACTACCTAGAGTGTGAGCAGGGGTTATTCTTGAAGGTAATCCTTTGCCCTGACTTGGAGGAGAGGGTCCCTGCTTGTCGCCAGTGCTGCACTGCGCCAACTAGAGACCCCCATTTCCTACATTGGACGCAGCGGTGAGGATAGCGGATTTACATTTGCAGTATCTTTACCTTAGCTACTGACCATTGCACGGTGATTACAGTCCAGTAACTTAAGCCACAGATTTTTTTTTATTTCTGCTAAGAAGAAGATCCCTAGTGTTGAAAGCATGCCTGGCACCAACAGCATAGAGAGGGCAGAGTCTGTAGCCTCTGATGTGTTGGAGATAGAATGGGATGCATCAAAGTTGGATGACTACACAAAAAAAGAACTGACGTACTTTTGCAGAAAACTCAAGGTTCCACGGTCAGGGTGCAAGAACAAGGAGGATTTCTACAAGGCCCTGAAAGCCTGGATGGAATCAAGGAATGCACCTGTGAATCAGGATACACCTGTGGATCTGGTTGATCATGAAAGGGCAGACAGCATCCATAGCTTTGGCAGAGGCCTGTCGCCAGAGGAGCTGGCAGACAGACAGGCAACCAGGGATCATGAAATGAAGCTGGCAGAATTAAAATTGAAGGGCCAACTGGAGCTTGAGAGCAAAAGAATGGCTCTGGAAGAGCGAAGAATCCAAATGGATCATGAAGTGAAATTGAGGGAGATGAGTCTAAAGGAGAAAAGTTTGGATCATCCTCCCTCTGGTGGCAGCACAACGCCGGTGCAGGTAGAGTCCAAGGTGTACATCCCCAAAGATGTAGTTAAGGAGTTCTTTAGGGGGGATGACATAGGACAGTGGTTTAGGGCATATGAGGTAGCCATGTCCTCCCACCGGGTCCCTGACAAGGATTGGGGAGCGGGGTTGTGGGGGAGGTTCCTTAGCGAAGGGCGGGACACCCTGCTAGATTTGCCCACTGAAGAACAGAGTTCCTATCCCCACATGAAAGAGGCCTTAATGACCAGGTATGGGCTTACCCCTGAAATGTATAGACAGAGGTTCAGGGGGTGTGCAAAGCGTCCTGGGACTACATATGTGGAGTATGTGACTTTTTTTTGCAGAGCCCTGGATGGTTGGGTAAAGGGTAACAAGGTGAATGATTTTCAAAGTCTCTTTGATTTAATTGCATGGGAGCACTTGTCTGATAACTGTTTTCCTGAGTTACGCCAGCACCTGATTGATAGCAAGCTGTCCAACCCGAGGAAGCTTGCTGAGGAGGCGGACCGCTGGATCAGCACCAGGGTCCACAAGGGTCCAGGGGGAGACTCCGCCAAGGGTGGGCAGGGTCCCCAGCAGAAGAATGGGGGGGACAGGGGTAAACAGAAAGGGTTCCCTAAAGGCCCCCAAAGTAATCCCCAAGGGAACCAGCAGAAAGGTTCTCAGCCTCCCCCACCCCAGAAGCAGAACGGGGCCCCGACAGGTAAACCTGTTCCAAAGGGGCCCTTCAATTGTTACAGATGTGGTGACCCGGGGAACATTGCCAGTGACCCCAAGTGTCGCCTGTTTGGAAAAACAGCACCCACTGGTGCTCCACCCCGGCAAGTGACTAGTGTTCACTTAGGAGAAGAAGTGATGGTCCCTGGGGGTGGAGATCCTGTTCAGATGACCCTAGTCTCACTAGGAGACAGTGAGATGGTCCCTACAAACTACCTGCCCTCTAACACTAAGAAATATGGGCAGGTGGTGACCATCAATGGTAGGAAAGCTGAGGCTCTTAGAGATACAGGAGCCAGTGTGACTGCAGTGAGGCAGCACCTGGTGTCTCAAGAGCAGGTTGTACCCCATGCCTACTGTAGGGTTGTCAATGCTGACAATTCAGAGAGTCAGTGTCCGATGGCTCAAGTTCCCTTCGAGTGGGGGGGGGTCTCTGGTACTCTGCAGGTCTGTGTGAGGAAAACCATGCCTGTAGACTGTTTGCTAGGGAATGACTTGGAGGACTCCCCTTGGGAAAAGGTGGAGAAGACGACTCACCAGAAGATGGTGGGCCTGCCTGACTGGGCGTGCGTGACCACCCGGTCAATGGCAGCCAGTAGGGGTGCTCAAGAGGTCCTGGGGCCTGAAGGAGAGGCCCAGGTACCGGCCTTAGGGAGAAGGCGCAGGGTGCGCGGGAAACCGGACCCTGAAGTTCCCACGGTCCAGGAGGAAGCAGACCTTGAGGGGGATGCCCTGGAGCCTACTGGGGAACAGATTGCTGAACTGGGGGACCTGCCTGAGCTGACCCATTGGCAGCAAGAAGGAGGCCCCTCCAGGGAGGAATTCTGCAGGGAGCAGAAAGAATGCCCTTCTCTCGTGGGTATGCTGCAGCAGGCTGCAGACCAGGCCAATGGTGCTCAGGCCAAAACACATTATGTGTACTGGGAGAATGACCTCCTGTATTCAGAGCCTAAGGCTGCTGAACCTGGGTCAGCCCGTGTGCTGGTGGTACCCCAGAAGTTCAGAGCCTTTCTACTGGGACTGGCTCATGATGTGCCGTTAGCCGGACATTTGGGGATGGACAAGACCTATGACAGGCTTGTCACCCACTTTTACTGGCCCCAAATGCACAAGAGCTCAGATGCTCATTGTAGGACCTGTCCAACTTGCCAGGCAAGTGGGAAGTGCGGAGGGAAGAACAAGGCTCCCCTCCAACCATTCCCTGTGGTCAGTACTCCATTCCAACGAGTGGGTATTGACATTGTTGGGCCTCTGGACCCCAAGACAGCCATGGGCAACAGGTTCATCCTGGTCTTGGTGGACCATGCCACCCGGTACCCTGAAGCCATCCCTCTGAGGACAGTGACGGCCCCCGTGGTGGGACGTGCACTGATGGGTATTTTCTCACGAGTGGGATTCCCTCTAGAGGTGGTGAGCGACAGGGGGACCAACTTCATATCCAAGTATATGAAGTCCCTTTGGCAAGAGTGTGGTGTAACCTACAAGTTCACCACCCCTTACCAACCCCAAGGAAATGGGTTGGTTGAGAGATTCAACCGAACCCTGAAGGGCATGATCATGGGCCTGGAAGGTCCAATGAGGTGTAAGTGGGACGTCCTCTTGCCATGCCTGCTCTTTGCATACCGTGAGGTGCCACAGAAGTCCCTAGGGTTCAGCCCCTTTGAACTGCTGTATGGTCACCCAGTGAGAGGACCACTGAGTTTGGTAAAGGAAGGCTGGGAGCAATCTCCCAGGAAACCTCCCCAGAATGTATACAGTTACATGCTGGCCTTCAGAAACCAGACCAGGCGCTTCAGACAACTTGCTGAGGCAAATCTGGAAGCCAGCCAGGAAGAGATGAAGCGGTGGTACGACCAGAATGCCACTCTGGTAGAGCTTCAGCCTGGACAAGAGGTGTGGGTCTTGGCCCCAGTGGAGCCCTGTGCACTTCAGGATAAGTGGACAGGTCCATTTGAGGTTGTGGAGCGCAAGAGTCCAGTAACCTACTTGGTGGACATGCAGACTCCCAGGAACCCTTTAAGGGTCCTACATGTTAACCGCCTCAAGCCCCACTTGAAAAGGTCCGAAGTGGGCATGTTGTTGGCAACTGATGATGGAATGGAAGAGGAGTCTGAGCCTCTTCCTGACCTCTTAGTGGCCTCTGAGAAAGATGGGTCAGTGGATGGAGTTAACCTCTCACCCACCCTGACCCCTGAGCAACAGGAAGACTGCCGCCAATTGCTGGGGCAGTTTCCAGATCTGTTCTCCCTGGTTCCTGGTGTCACAGATTAGTGCGTCCATGATGTGGACACTACCGAAGCTTGTCAACAAAGTGCTCCTGGCAGCCCCTGTCCCCACAATGCTGGCTCCGCCCCCCTGGGGAGCGGCTGATGTGCCTGCCCTCACACTGAATGAAGAAGCCAGAAGTACCCACAACAAGTGCAAAAGTAGGAGCCCTGCTCCTTGTAAATTAGATCCTGTTTGTGCTACAGAAGAAACTCTGCCCGAAGAGAAGGACCTGGAAGAAGACTACAAGGAGGAGTGCTGTCTCTGGCCTGTGTCTGGTGCCTTGCTGCAGAAGGAGAGGAGAGAAAAGACTACAAGAGACTTTTGCTTTTATTGAACTTTGTGCCAAACTCTGCTAAAAAGATCTCCAAGGGCTTGCTGTGGAACTCGCCCCCTGACCAGCGCCCCAGGAACAGTGGGCGCTACCCCCTGACAGAGGAACCACTGTGAAACGCTCCTTTCCCTCTGCACGCCTATCCAGAAAAAGCGGAGCTCGCTGTGACCATCGCGCTCTTCAGCAAAGCTCTGGGTGTTGCCAGCCCTCTGAACACCGTGACTGCCGCCTGCCAGGCCCAGAAGCATCGCAAGGACCAGCCCAGCTGATCCGAGCACCGTGACTGGCCCCGAGCCGCAGCTCGCAACGTGAAGAAAGGTCGTGCCCGGTGCCTGCTTGCACCCCTTCGTGTCTTGTGCCCCTGAAACGCGCCTGTCGCTGTCCGAGAAACAGCTGCGGCGTGTGGTGCAAGAACGCCGCCTGGATTGTCTGAGGCGTGCTCTGAGGATCGCCGCCCACTGTGTGTGCCCCCTCTGCAAGGAAACCCCGAGGCGCTCTGTCCCTGTAACCCGGCCCGCGCCGCAACGCCAACCTCCGAGCCAGAGCCGAGCCGCCGCTCGCTCCAACCCCGGGAGGAAGACACCGCGACGCGGATCACCGAGCCGCCCTGCGCCCTGACCGCCTCAGCAAGAAAAGGTACTGTTGATTGCCCCGCGGTGCGAGCATTTGCCCTGCCTCGCTCGCACCGCCCTCTGACCAGCGCAGCCCTCGGAGCCGCGTGTTGAGCGCTCCCAGGGCCCCCGCTCTCTCCCCCGCCAGCCGCGCACAGCCGTGCGGCTCGCACTGGGAGGCGGACTCTGACTCACCTGCCGCCGCTCCCGCCAGAAGCGTGAGCCCGGGCCGGTCGGGTCCATTTGATTACCGGAGGTGCACTGAGGCTTCAACAGGCGCCCCGCCTTCTTGAGAATGTTGAACAAGACAGCCCCAGATAATATCGTATTGGGGGAATAAGAGAAAGAAGCTGATTTGAACACTGTGACTTTGCTAAGAGTAACTGGAACCTCGCATTTCTTTTAAGTAACAAAACTGTATTTACAAGCCTGCTGCTAAGAATATATAAAGAGAATATATTTTCCTACAATACAGTTTGGTGTCATTGTGTGGTGGGTTGGTGGTGAAGGGTGTGATGCTGCAAATGTTTAACCATATGTGCCCCAGAGATTAGCCTGGACTGCTTGCGCCACACTACCTAGAGGGTGAGCAGGGGTTATTCTTGAAGGTAATCCTTTGCCCTGACTTGGAGGAGAGGGTCCCTGCTTGTCGCCAGTGCTGCACTGCGCCAACTAGAGACCCTCATTTCCAACAACTGCCATCCTGTGAACTCACGCCACCATCGGAAAGCTTCTGAAAAGGCCCTTTAAAAGTCAGCTGTAAGTGGTTTTACAGCTAACTTTTAAAGGGCTTTTTGGGAAACTTCCTATTTTGACTGGGACAGAGGCAGAGACAAATAGAGGCAGGTACAGATAAAGGCAGGGGCAGACAGAGGCAGGGTCAGATAGAGGCAGGGACAGAGATGCAGATAGAGACAGAGACAAATAGAGACAGAAACAGATAGAGATAGAGATAGAGATAGAGACAGACATAGAGATAGAGACAGATAGTGATAGAGACAGAGAGAGACAGACAGACAGAGAGAGACAGACATAGCATAGAGGCAGATAGGGACAGAGACAGACAGTGACAGACATAGAGGTAGACAGAGAGAGAGAGAGACAGGCAGCCAGAGACGGACAGAGACAGATAGAGACAGACAGAGGCAGACAGACAGATAGAGACAGACATAGAGGCAGATAGAGACAGAGACAGACAGCGACAGACATAGAGGCAGATAGAGACAGAGAGAGAGAGACAGGCAGACAGAGACAGATAGAGACAGACAGACAGAGACAGTCAAAGACAGACAGAGACAGACAGAGGCGAAAGACAGATAGAGACAGAGACAGCCTGACTGAGACAGATAGAGACAGACAGACAGAGACAGACAGAGGCGACAGACAGATAGAGACAGAGACAGCCTGACTGAGACAGATAGAGACAGAGACAGACAGAGGCGACAGACAGAGACAGCCTGACTTAGTCAGATAGAGACAGACAGACAGACAGAGACAGATAAAGACAAATAGAGGCAGAGACAGACAGGCAGAGACAGGCAGAGACAGACACAGACAAGCAGAGACAGACATAAACAGGCAGAGAGAGATAGAGAGAGATAGAGATAGAGTCAGATAGAGACAGACAGACAGACAGAGACAGACAGACAGAGACAGATAGAGACAGACAGAGGCTGAGACAGACAGGCAGAGACAGACAGGCAGAGACAGGCAGAGACAGGCAGAGACCGAGATAGAGACAGATAGAGATAGAGATAGAGACAGATAGAGACAGACAGAGATAGAGACAGACAGAGATAGAGACAGACAGAGACCAATAGAGACCAAGGCAGATAGAGACAGATAGGGAAAGAGACAGAGAGGGACATAGACAGATAGAGACAGAGACAGAGACAGATAAAGACAGAGTCAGATAGGGGCAGAGACAGATAGGGACAGAGACAGATAGGGGCAGAGACAAATAGAGACAGAGATAGAGACAGAGACAGATAGAGACAGACAGACAGAGACAGAGACAGTCATAGACAGTCAGAGACAGATAGAGACAAACAGACAGTCAAAGACAGAGACAGATAGAGACAGACAAGGTCAGAGACAGATAGAGACAGACAGACAGAGACAGATAGAGGCAGACAGACAGAGACAGACACAGATAGAGACAGACAGACAGAGACCGATATAGACAGACAAAGACAGACAGAGACAGAGATAGTCAGAGACAGATAGAGATAGAGACAGATAGACAGACAGACAGAGACAGATAGAGACAGGCAGAGACAGACAGATACAGGTAGAGATAGAGACAGATAGAGACAGAGACAGATAGACAGAGACAGATAGAGACAGTCAGACAGACAGATACAGATAGAGACAGAGACCAATAGAGATAGAGACAGATAGGAACAGAGACATATAGGGATAGAGATAGGGACAGATAGAAACAGAGACAGAGACAGATAGAGACAGAGACATATAGAGACAGAGACAGATATAGACAAAGACAGATAGAAACGACAGACAGAGACAAATACAGATAGAGACAAATACTGTTGTGAATCTATCTAGGACCCTAATTAGATATCCCCGATTCATGCCCTTGTGTGGTTATAACAAAGCATATCCTTATAAAGGCATAGGAATCATGTCCATATCTAGTCATAGCCCATGCAGTCCAAATACGGCTAGGCTACTCCCATAGACTCCTAGAAAGCACAACGTGTTCTTTAAACAAACCAAGCCTCCAGCAGCCCGGGAAATCCCTCTGCTTTTGTTTTGATTTGCACAAGATCTCCTGGAGTCCAGAAAGAACTGTTAGTTCTTAGTGACGTCTTATGTCCAACCTTACGTCAAACACGGCACCTTTCAGGTATAAATATACCAACGTTGCCTTAAGCAAACACACGGTGGTTTGGAGCAGAGCGGCTATCTACTTGCCCGACGCCCAGCTGATGCGAGAGCCGAAGGAAGCCGACCCTCCCTTGACGCACTGAGAGAGACGCTGTCTTTTCTCTGCCGAGAAATCCAGCTCCAGTGTTTCCAGTCACCCTTGCGGGTTGCTGGGAGATCGAGTCCGGAGAGAGAGATACAAGACCTCCTACATTCTAGATCCAAGGTATGGAGCTGACTAAACCCTTAAGAGATTTCTTGATTCAGATTCTTGGCAAAAAACCCAACTTAACTTAAACTGCAACTTTCTTACTCCTTCCCACGTATTAGGCTTAGGTCAGGTACACCGGGGTAGGCGTATCTTAGAAGCACCAGTTGAGTACGTTAGTCAATGTTTTTATGTATGTATATATTTTATCCGTTTTAAAGTATCATATGGCTAAGAAACCATATCAATAAATAACACCTTTTATTGAAAACACCCGTCTCTCTATTTCTCTGCACTCTGGTGAAACTAAGTATGCACGATTGACTGAGTGAAATAGTTGTCTATTGTTTTCACACAACTCTAGAGATATACTCTTTATTCTGAGGGAGCAAAGTTGTCATGTTTATGCGGTTGTCAGAAACTAATCCCTTCTTGTCTAAATCAGGAGAGTTAACTCTTTCCTGAACATTCGAGAAAGTTTCTAGTGACCTCTGAGCTAGCTGGCAAAACTAAGTAAGTCTAATATAGTCAGTAGAGACCTAGATGACCTCAGTCCTACATCTACACTGCTGTTTATATTATTCCAATGCGCAGAGCCTATTGGGAATATAGGAACTACACTACATGGCGCCCAACGTTTGGTAAGGCGATAATCTAACGCAAGATGCTAGAGTAACTCAGTCGTGCTTTTTCACACAGACCCTTTTTCCCGTAAATACTCCAAAAGACGTCTGGAGTGGGTAAAAGGTAAATATCAGCCGGAACTTAGTAGGAAGAGATTCCTATGTATTAGTTTTTGGTTTAGTCAACGTTGAAGGATACAGTGTTCCAAAATATTGTGCACCTAATCTTTGTTTCCCTTGAAACTTGATCTGCAACAAAAACTTTCTGTTTGTAAAAATGACGGAAAGTGACAACAAAAGGGAGGAAGCTAGATTAGCAGCTCAACTCCTAGCGCATGACACAAGTCTCCAAGAAAATGACCCGAATGCTATAATCAGTCTGGTAAATGTAAGAAAAACGATAACTAAAAAAAATAGAATATCATCACGAGGTGGTACAGTCCTATTCGTGGTAGAAGCACATGAATATCGGCAGATAGAGGTATTCTATTCATGGATACAATTTCCAGCAGCACACGCTGTGACACATGAATTCCACTATTACAAAATAGAGGAACCTCCGGCTGAATACGCTCCTTTCGAGGACGTTGAAATCCCACTAACTTACCAAGAGCACCTGCTCTGGTTTAATGGCACCCTAAAACATCAAAATCACATCACCAGGCTCGGTCCACTAGGTAGACCAGGAGCCACGTGGCCGGTTCTAGCCAGCTACACACCACATCCCGACATTGAGAAGATGTCAAGTGAAGAACTTTTAGTTAAACTAAAAGAATTAACAAAGGCATACAGAGAATTAGTTCAATTGGCAATGGACGATATAACATACCTCCAGAAATTGAAAGAAACAGATATAGCAGAACAACCTTTTAAACTTGCCAGAATCATAGAAAAATCCTATGAAGAACTAGGTAGAGATAGTTTGGGTGGGAAACCAGTAAATCCCCAACTACTTGAAAATCCTGAAAAAACATTTATTAAGAATAATCTAAACACTCCTAAAAAGAGTTGGGATGAAAATAAACAATCCACTCCCAGAGAAAAACGATTCCAGTCCAGAGGAAGGTCTCCTCAACGGAGAAATAGATCTTCAGAACAAGGAGGCAAGTCTCCCCAGAGGGAGCCCTCTGAGAAAAGATACAACCCTAGAGATGGGGATAAAATAAGAAAACCTGACAGATATCAAGATTTTGATACACGTCCCTCTCGATCTTTTCAGACTTCCTCACAGAAATCGGAAAGAAGAGGACGGTCAGAACACAAGGAAGAGCACGTCAAGTCCAAAGACAAGGAACCTGCTCATCAAAGTAAAAAATTACAATTTCCAAGAAAGAAGGTAGCTAGTATTAAAATAAAACATGCCGAGGATACTGAGGACACAACTGAAAAACGGAGAGTGGGCCCAGACAATGCTAGACAGCGCAGCAGAAGTAACCATAGCTCCCAAGATCTTGATGAATCTTCTGGAGACAGTGGACATGAATGAGTACATTCAGGTGGAAACTGCAGACACCAGAGTTAGCAACCCCATAAATTATATGAATTAACATTGCGTATAGAGGGGGACAAGACTAGGAAAGTAAGGGGTCTCTTTTGGGATAACCTTTCAAAAGGCTATGACATCCTGTTAGCTGAGAAAGACTGGCCACCAGAGTTTGTCAGAGAGTGCCCTCATCGCAAAGAAATGATTATGCCTGCCTTCTCAAATCATATTCCAATTCATAAATAATACACATTTGCTAGAAAATGGGCAGTGGCCCAAGCTCCTGCATTATATAAAAATCATGTAGGATGGGATGAGGATTCTCCTCCTCACAAAATTCAGTTAAAAAATCAACCCACTGCACAAAGGTAGTACCCAGTTAAGCAAGAAGCTAAAAAGCAAGTCAGGGTGATCTTAGATCAACTTGAATATCAGGGGGTGATTGAAACATGCACCTCACAAATGAACAATCTTTTGTTTCCTGTCTCCAAGCCAGACGATTCATATCGTCTAGTTTTGGACTACAGACACCTAAACTCCTGCTGCAAAACATTTGCAGTACAAAACTCACACAGTGCAGCACTAATGAATAACATTGTGCGCAAAAAATATAAAACAACATTAGATATCTCAAATGGTTTCTTTTGTCAAAACATTGCACCTGAAAGCAGGTATTTGACCGCTTTCTCAACAATGGGGTCGCAAAAAGAATTCTGTCGACTCCCACAGGGATTCAAGAATAGCCCAGGATTATTCTTAGCAAGGGTAACAGAGTTACTACAAATGTATGATGATGAGGCATTATCATATGTCGATGACATCTATCTTACAGACGACGACCTGGAGACTCACTTGAAAAGAGGGAACACCAAAATACTTGGGTTCGCAGCTGAAGGGTATAAATTCAACTTTAAGAAGTCACAAATTGCCCATCTAACTGTCCTGTTTTTAGGATATGAATTATCAAGTGAAGGCAAAAGCCTAGCAGACAATTTCTTAGAGAAATGTGCTGTTCTCCAAGCACCAAAAACGCTGAAGAACTTACAATCAATACTAGGTTTCCTGAATTTCGGAAGAACATACATTCTAAATTATGCAGAGAGGGTTAAACCTCTCTATGAATTAATAAAACCTGATTTCAAACCAATTAATTGGACTCAGAAACACACAGAAATTTTAAGATCAGTACAAACAGACATGTCAGCTAAAACAAAACTGCAAACATGCGCAAATGAACGCAACCTTGGAATCCGAGTCATCCCAGGAAGATGCGGATTCACGTACCTGACCTCTAATGAGGGAGAAACGGTACCAATAGCTTATAATTCACACTTGTACACACAAGCTGAAATGAAATTCAGTTCTACTGAAAAAATTCTAACTGCGGTTCAAACTGCTTTAGCAAAAGAAAGAGCCCTAGCCCAAGGCAAGAGCACATCTGTTTTAACAGCAGTATCAGCCCTTGAGGCAGTGACAAGACCACGCATTCCGAATGCTGTGGTATTAGATCCAAAATGGATACAATGGGAAAATTCTCTTGCTGCAGAAGACGTGAAACACGCTTTTGATCCAAAAATGAAAAGACTAGAAAATCTAGAATACGAACATGAATATCCTCTGCCAATCGAAATTCTGCCTCTCGAACAGTACACCTGTTATTTACACAGACAGATTTGGACAACACTACGTTGTGGGAAAACAACTTTACAATGCAGCGCCCGCGATTGTTAAAGGTCGCTGGCGCTTAGGTAAATTCAGACCGATAATTACAAAAACGGAATCACTCAGAAACTGTACACCTCAGCGAGCTGAAATAAGATCTTTAAAGATGGCGCTCGAAAATGCCGATCGCCAATTCCCCACACTAATAGTGTGCGATTCGCATTACTGCGTCAAGTCTTACAATAATGACATGCAGACATGGATCAAAAATGGTTACAAAGATGACACAGGTGCCACAATAAAGCATAAAAAGCTCTGGGAACAAGTAGTTCTTTTACAGAAAGAACTACAAAAGACTCACGTGATACATACACTGAGTCATCAACGTGATGGCGTTCACATTGCAGGGAATTCATTGGCTAATAGAGCCACAGCGGAAGCGGTTCAACCGGCTTCCGTAGCCACAAAAAAGCGTTCTAAAAAACAAATAGACGGAGAAACCATGCTGGCGGTAAAAGTCTCATTAAAAGGCGACTATGCAGCATTACCTCTCGACTATCCACTCAGTAATACATACATAATTGATGCAAACTCCGTTCCCTTTGCTGGAGTGGGGGTGTAACAAGGTGTCCGAGTTTCCCAGTACCCAGGGGGACAGCGAGGAAATGGACTGGTGGACATATAATGATAAGGATTCCCTTCATCCTTCCTCACAGGACGAACAACACTCGTGGCATGCCCTTGCTGAAGGAAATCGATATGGCCCCTTTAACTGGCCGTGTGCCCCGGAAGAAGGCCCCTCCCACAATGACGTGTGCTATGCATCATTGGATAAGACACCGGAGGTCCAAGGGGAGGTGTGTGACATCACCGGAGGATGGGAGAGCAAGACGGAGGAATTGGTGCGAGAGTACGGAGCCCTGAACGCCGAGCCGGGACGAGAAGCAGACGTGCCCCAAGAAGAAGCAGACGCGCTACAGAAAGAAGCAGACGAGCCAGGAGGCCAACGAGACGGCGCTGCGCCCGGCCACACTCCCGAGGGAGGAGTGTGGCTCCAACAGGTACGGGCCAAGTTCACAAGCTGGGTGGGGCGAAGGGGACTGTTCCCGCGTTAAATACCCTCAGCTTCCTAGTGGTCCCGCACCTACTTGAACCCTGTAAATAACCCTACCCTCACTACGAGTCACTGTATCGGCAAGGCAACGCTATGCACTAAAGGTGTCCCTCACTTCCCCGGTGTCCCCGAGTAAAAGAAAGAGGACGGAAAGTAATTAGTCCTTTCTTTGTTTTGTTTTTTCCCCGGTCATCCTGAGAGCTGCCTCGTTCAACTGCCCTGATCCCGGGCTAGAAGATTATCGGATAAGTGGCTGAACCCATAATCACCATGGACCCAGCGGAGTTCGCCAGAGACAGACTGACTTTAAGAAAGAAAAAACTGTACATGAAAATAAAACCCGCTTTGCCCAAACCTCGTGTCCAGCCCATTACTGACCCCCCTTTACAAGAGGTGTCAGAAGTGGGATATCCTGACCCGCACCAGCAATCCCTGATGGAACAAGTAATCCAGCATTTAATAGACGGACAAGATAAGTTGGAATGGGCTATAAAAAACCAGATTACCATAGCGGATGCAGATAGGGAGCTCTTTAAAAATGCCATCAGTGCTCAAATAGATAGCCTCCAGAAAGTAGCACAAGTGCCTAGTTCCAGCACCGACCGCAGATCGGGTGTTCCCCATCCCTCGGGGGTATCACTACAAAAATACGTTGCTGGTGAAGACCCGGACGCATTCCTCTCTAATTTTGAGAGAGCTGCACAGGCCTGTGGTTGGCCAATAGAGAAGTGGCCGTTCTTTCTAGCACCATTATTGAGTGGAGAGGCTCAAGCAGCCTTCCAAGTAGCTAATCATGCAGGAAACACTCCCTATGCAGAAATCAAAGACGTTATCCTTGACTATCTCCCGTATCGTGTACGGTTTAGAAAGGAAAGAGGGGTATCGGGGGAAAACCCCAAAACGTTATATTTGAGATTGAAGATGGCAGACGAAAAGTGGTTAAAACCGACTCAAAGAAGCAAAGAGGAGATTATGGACAATATAATCCTTGAACAATTCATGGAAGCATTGCCATATGGAACGCAAAGATGGCTCCGCCAGCATTCTGGATTGACAGTGGCCCAAGCCGTAGAAATGGCCACAAACTACTCTAGAGCCCAACCTAGGACTTTTGCGTGGGACTCAGAAAAAAACACCAAGCCAAATGTAACCCACAAAACAGAGAAAAAGAAACCAGAACCACTTCCACCCCTGAAACCACGACCCTTCCGGATGGACAGTGTGCAGTTCAAGGGAACCCAGTGTTTTGACTTGGGGAGTGGGGACATATAGCCCGGATGTGCCCAAAGCAGAAGCCTCCAGAAGAACCCATGGAGGTTGGATACATCCCCAGAGCTGTCATGTATACTGCCGAGATGGGACCCTCCTTCTATGTACGTATCTTGATAAATGATAAATATATCATGGGCCTGTTGGACTCGGGATGCCTCCAGTCCGTAGTACAGGAGAAGTTAGTACTGCCTTCTGAAATTATACCCAAAGAACAGGTACATATCAGATGCATCCATGGTGATGTAAAGCCATATCCAGTGGCCCAGATGGTCATAAAACCAGAAAATCGAGCCCCTGTAGCTATCAAAGTAGGAGTAATAGACACCTTGCCAGAAGATATCATACTAGGTGTGGATAACCCCGACTTTTTGTCACTGTTCAGAGACCGATTTCCTACCTCCTCTAAACAGGGCTCTGCCTACTTAGCAAAGGAACCTTGGGTACTGGATAGGAACTTTAGATTCACGCAGGCCAATGACACGACCCTCTTTAATGCCTGGGAATCTGCCCATGCTGGTAAGACCTCCACCTCCCTGACGTATCCCAGGTTTGTGATAACCAACGACCTGCTCTATAGGGAAGGCAAGGCAGGATATTCCCCTCAGTTGGTAGTACCTACAGCTTTCAGGGAACAGATCCTCTATTATGCCCATTCTCATATAACCGCAGGACACTCAGGGGCAGAAAAAAACACCCAAAACCTAACCAGACACTTTTATTGGCCTGGCATCTATAAAGAGGCTGAGTTGTACTGCAAGAAATGTGAGATCTGCCAAAAGAAAAACATGACACGTCCACAAGCGGTACCGCTACAATCCATGCCACTCATAGGAAAACCCTTCGAAAGAGTTGGGATGGATCTTATTGGTCCCTTACCACGTTCCTCGAGCGGACATACATATGCATTGGTCATAGTGGATTATCACACCCGGTTTCCAGAGGCTTTTGCCCTGAAGGCTCCCACTACTAAAAATGTAGCCGACAAAATGGTCGAATTGTTTTCCAGAGTAGGGTTCCCAAAGGAGATCCTTACTGACCAAGGTACTCCTTTTGTGTCAAAATTAATGAGGGAAGTCTGTAAGACGTTAGATTTACACCAGATTAGAACATCAGCATACCACCCTCAAACGGATGGCCTCGTAGAGAGGTACAACCGCACGCTACAAACAACACTGAAAAAAATGCTATCTGTAGAACATAAAGATTGGGATAAGGTTCTACCCCTGGCCCTGTATGTTCTACGGGCACAAGTACAGAGTAGCATAGGTTGTTCTCCTTTTGAGCTATTGTATGGTAGACAACCCAGGTCACTCCTGGAGATAACCAAAGATGCATGGGAACAGGAGGAGTCAGAGGAACAACGGTCTCTGTTGGACTATACCCAACAACTTAAGTCCAAGTTGGGAAAACTAAGAGATCTGGCGTATTCCCACTTAGAACAGAGCCAACGGAAACAGAAGTTCCAATATGACAAAGGGAAAAGATGGAGAAGACTGGACAAAGGAGATTGGGTATTGGTCTTGCTTCCCTCTTCCTCCCAAAAATTCAAAAGTGAATGGTTAGGTCCCTATCCTGTTGTAGAAACGATAGGCAACACCACCTACCGAGTACAACTATCCCCGTCCAGATGTCAGACGTTTCATATCAACCTGCTAAAAAAGTGGATAGGACCCCCTCCTAAATCAACACACTTCGGTCTGCCGGTAAACAGAAAAACAAGCACCCTAGAGCAGTTGCCCTTAAACCCTGAGTTGTCGGTGCAAGAGAAAGATGACCTGATGAAGGCAATAAAACCTTATGCTCATGTATTTTCTGATACCCCTGGTCTGACTCATTTGTCCGAACACAGAATACAGACAGAGGAAGGCAAAATAGTCAAACAACGTCCATACAGGGTTCCTGCAGCTAGAAGAGGGGATGTGAAAAGGGAAGTACAGGACATGCTCGAGTTAGGGGTAATCCGACCCTCCCACAGCCAGTGGTCTTCCCCTATTGTTATGATCCCAAAGCCAGACGGGTCCACCCGTTTTTGCATGGATTTTAGGGCCTTGAATGCCATTTCAGCCTTTGACGCTTATCCTATACCAAGGGTGGACGAGCTAGTAGAGAGAATAGGGGAGGCAAAATACATAACAACACTAGACCTCACAAAAGGCTATTGGCAGGTGCCATTGAGAGAAGAGGATAGGAAGAAGACAGCGTTCGCCACAGAAGAAGGCCTCTATGAGTTCAATGTTCTTCCCTTTGGACTGCACGGGGCCCCGGCCACGTTTCAAAGAATAATGAACAATGTACTTGCCACCCACACCAAATATTGTTCTGTTTATTTGGACGATATTGTAATTTTCAGTAGAACATGGGAAGAACATCTATCCCATGTACGGTACGTTATACAAGAACTCGACAAAGCAGGCCTACATATAAACGCAAAAAAATCAAGGGCAGCCTTTTCCAGGGTGAAATATCTTGGTTTCCTGTTAGGGGAGGGTGTGATAGCACCGCAGGAAGACAAAGTGAAAGCCATTGTACAAACCCCTTTTCCCTCCACCAAAAGAGAACTACGGGGATTCTGGGTCTAATAGGATACTATAGACGATTTATCGCGAACTTTGCGGCAACAGCAAGTCCCTTGACCGACCTACTGAGTAAGTCCTCAAAACCCTCCCACTTGAGCCGGCCGTCCATCGAAGCCAAGGAGGCGTTCGAAACTCTAAAAAGGGCTATCACAACAAGTCCGGTTCTCATACCTCCCGATTTTGAAAAACCTTTTTCATTGGCTACGGATGCCTCTGATATCGGACTAGGGGCCGTATTGTCACAGGAGGGGGAGGATGGAAAGGAACATCCTATTTTGTTCCTTAGCCGCAAATTGCATCCCCGAGAAAGGAAATACCCAACAATAGAGCGAGAATGCCTAGCTATTAGATGGGCCATTGACAAACTGCGATATTATTTGGAAGGTCGTCCTTTTGTGCTGTTTACAGACCACGCACCTTTACAATGGATGCAAAGAAACTCCTCCCAAAACCCTAGAGTTCTCAGATGGTTTTTGTTCCTCCAGACCTTTTCCTTTGTCGTAAAACATCGCAAGGGACGTGACAATGGCAACGCAGACTTTCTGTCTCGATCGCCTCTTCTCCCCGAACGGGAGAATCCAGGGGGGGAGGAGTGTAACAAGGTGTCCGAGTTGCCCAGTACCCAGGGGGACAGCGAGGAAATGGACTGGTGGACATATAATGATAAGGATTCCCTTCATCCTTCCTCACAGGACGAACAACACTCGTGGCATGCCCTTGCTGAAGGAAATCGATATGGCCCCTTTAACTGGCCGTGTGCCCCAGGAGAAGGCCCCTCCCACAATGACGTGTGCTATGCATCATTGGATAAGACACCGGAGGTCCAAGGGGAGGTGTGTGACATCACCGGAGGATGGGAGAGCAAGACGGAGGAATTGGTGCGAGAGTACGGAGCCCTGAACGCCGAGCCGGGACGAGAAGCAGACGTGCCCCAAGAAGAAGCAGACGCGCTACAGAAAGAAGCAGACGAGCCAGGAGGCCAACGAGACGGCGCTGCACCCGGCCACACTCCCGAGGGAGGAGTGTGGCTCCAACAGGTACGGGCCAAGTTCACAAGCTGGGTGGGGCGAAGGGGACTGTTCCCGCGTTAAATACCCTCAGCTTCCTAGTGGTCCCGCACCTACTTGAACCCTGTAAATAACCC
Organism: Lissotriton helveticus; assembly: GCF_964261635.1. Lineage (NCBI taxonomy): Eukaryota > Metazoa > Chordata > Amphibia > Caudata > Salamandridae > Lissotriton > Lissotriton helveticus. The sequence goes on along the minus strand of NC_136063.1, from coordinate 836,736,437 downwards.
TACCCTCACTACGAGTCACTGTATCGGCAAGGCAACGCTATGCACTAAAGGTGTCCCTCACTTCCCCGGTGTCCCCGAGTAAAAGAAAGAGGACGGAAAGTAATTAGTCCTTTCTTTGTTTTGTTTTTTCCCCGGTCATCCTGAGAGCTGCCTCGTTCAACTGCCCTGATCCCGGGCTAGAAGATTATCGGATAAGTGGCTGAACCCATAATCACCATGGACCCAGCGGAGTTCGCCAGAGACAGACTGACTTTAAGAAAGAAAAAACTGTACATGAAAATAAAACCCGCTTTGCCCAAACCTCGTGTCCAGCCCATTACTGACCCCCCTTTACAAGAGGTGTCAGAAGTGGGATATCCTGACCCGCACCAGCAATCCCTGATGGAACAAGTAATCCGTTATGATATGTAAAGGGGTCCCTGACCAGACATTCAATACTAGGAAATTTTAATTATTTAAACAAAACACAAATGATGGTGACCAGTGTTTTTATTATCACTGTACCAGAGAAAACATTATTTTAGCGATTGCTAATGCAGTTTACAAAATTCCAGTGCGCCCACAAGGGGAGGGAGGGGGGGTGCAGGGGGAGGGGTGTGTTTCAATTAGTTAACATCACTAATCAAAAAAATCATTATGATTTTTTTGATTAGTGATGTTAACTAATTGGAATTTTGTAAACTGCATTAGCAATCGCTAAAATAATGTTTTCTCTGGTACAGTGATAATAAAAACACTGGTCACCATCATTTGTGTTTTGTTTAAATAATTAAAATTTCCTAGTATTGTATGTCTGGTCAGGGACCCCTTTACATATCATAACGTGTTACCCAGGTCCCTCTGATCACATGGGTCGAACCCCTCTATTCATAATATGGAACAAGTAATCCAGCATTTAATAGACGGACAAGATAAGTTGGAATGGGCTATAAAAAACCAGATTACCATAGCGGATGCAGATAGGGAGCTCTTTAAAAATGCCATCAGTGCTCAAATAGATAGCCTCCAGAAAGTAGCACAAGTGCCTAGTTCCAGCACCGACCGCAGATCGGGTGTTCCCCATCCCTCGGGGGTATCACTACAAAAATACGTTGCTGGTGAAGACCCGGACGCATTCCTCTCTAATTTTGAGAGAGCTGCACAGGCCTGTGGTTGGCCAATAGAGAAGTGGCCGTTCTTTCTAGCACCATTATTGAGTGGAGAGGCTCAAGCAGCCTTCCAAGTAGCTAATCATGCAGGAAACACTCCCTATGCAGAAATCAAAGACGTTATCCTTGACTATCTCCCGTATCGTGTACGGTTTAGAAAGGAAAGAGGGGTATCGGGGGAAAACCCCAAAACGTTATATTTGAGATTGAAGATGGCAGCCGAAAAGTGGTTAAAACCGACTCAAAGAAGCAAAGAGGAGATTATGGACAATATAATCCTTGAACAATTCATGGAAGCATTGCCATATGGAACGCAAAGATGGCTCCGCCAGCATTCTGGATTGACAGTGGCCCAAGCCGTAGAAATGGCCACAAACTACTCTAGAGCCCAACCTAGGACTTTTGCGTGGGACTCAGAAAAAAACACCAAGCCAAATGTAACCCACAAAACAGAGAAAAAGAAACCAGAACCACTTCCACCCCTGAAACCACGACCCTTCCGGATGGACAGTGTGCAGTTCAAGGGAACCCAGTGTTTTGACTTGGGGAGTGGGGACATATAGCCCGGATGTGCCCAAAGCGGAAGCCTCCAGAAGAACCCATGGAGGTTGGATACATCCCCAGAGCTGTCATGTATACTGCCGAGATGGGACCCTCCTTCTATGTACGTATCTTGATAAATGATAAATATATCATGGGCCTGTTGGACTCGGGATGCCTCCAGTCCGTAGTACAGGAGAAGTTAGTACTGCCTTCTGAAATTATACCCAAAGAACAGGTACATATCAGATGCATCCATGGTGATGTAAAGCCATATCCAGTGGCCCAGATGGTCATAAAACCAGAAAATCGAGCCCCTGTAGCTATCAAAGTAGGAGTAATAGACACCTTGCCAGAAGATATCATACTAGGTGTGGATAACCCCGACTTTTTGTCACTGTTCAGAGACCGATTTCCTACCTCCTCTAAACAGGGCTCTGCCTACTTAGCAAAGGAACCTTGGGTACTGGATAGGAACTTTAGATTCACGCAGGCCAATGACACGACCCTCTTTAATGCCTGGGAATCTGCCCATGCTGGTAAGACCTCCACCTCCCTGACGTATCCCAGGTTTGTGATAACCAACGACCTGCTCTATAGGGAAGGCAAGGCAGGATATTCCCCTCAGTTGGTAGTACCTACAGCTTTCAGGGAACAGATCCTCTATTATGCCCATTCTCATATAACCGCAGGACACTCAGGGGCAGAAAAAAACACCCAAAACCTAACCAGACACTTTTATTGGCCTGGCATCTATAAAGAGGCTGAGTTGTACTGCAAGAAATGTGAGATCTGCCAAAAGAAAAACATGACACGTCCACAAGCGGTACCGCTACAATCCATGCCACTCATAGGAAAACCCTTCGAAAGAGTTGGGATGGATCTTATTGGTCCCTTACCACGTTCCTCGAGCGGACATACTGGTGGCCGGGGATGTGCCCGCAACACTACAAATTTGCAAAGGATTGTCCAAACTGCAACCCAGATCGCAGTCGTGAACCGGACCAGACTACTGCCCTGGAGTCCAGAAATAACTTTTAGTTCTTAGTGACGTCTTATGTCCAACCTTACGTCAAACACGGCACCTTTCAGGTATAAATATACCAACGTTGCCTTAAACAAACACACGGTGGTTTGGCGCAGAGCGGCTATCTACTTGCCCGACGCCCAGCTGATGCGAGAGCCTAAGGAAGCCGACCCTCCCTTGACGCACTGAGAGAGACGCTGTCTTTTCTCTTGCCGAGAAATCCAGCTCCAGTGTTTCCAGTCACCCTTGCAGGTTGCTGGGAGATCGAGTCCTGAGAGAGAGATACAAGACCTCCTACATTCTAGAACCAAGGTACGAGCTGACTAAACCCTTAAGAGATTTCTTGATTCAGATTCTTGGCAAAAAACCCAACTTACCTTAAACTGCAACTTACTTACTCCTTCCCACGATTAGGCTTAGGTCAGGTACACCGGGGTAGGCGTATCTTAGAAGCACCAGTTGAGTACGTTAGTCAATGTTTTTATGTATGTATATATTTTATCCGTTTTAAAGTATCATATGGCTAAGAAACCATATCAATGCTTTTACAGTATTATTTCATAATACTCCTTTTACTGTACGCACTTTACTTCATGATAAGTATTGCAATTGTGGCAATTCATTTCTCTTGCATGAGAAAGAAGACTGCTCAATAAATAACACCTTTTATTGAAAACGCCCGTCTCTCTATTTCTCTGCACTCTGGTGAAACTAAGTATGCACCATTGACTGAGTGAAATAGTTGTCTATTGTTTGACTCTAGAGATATACTCTTTATTCTGAGGGAGCAACGTTGTCATGTTTATGCGGTTGTCAGAAACTAATCCCTTCTTGTCTAAATCAGGAGAGTTAACTCTTTCCTGAACATTCGAGAAAGTTTCTAGTGACCTCTGAGCTAGCTGGCAAAACTAATTAAGTCTAATATAGTCAGTAGAGACCTAGTTGACCTCAGTCCTACGTCTACACTGCTGTTTATATTATTTAAATGCGCAGAGCCTATTGGGAATAAAGGAACTACACTACAATACAGATAGAGACAAAGACAGATATGGACAGAGACAGATAGAGACAGAGACAGATGGAGACAGAGACAGGTAGGGGCAGAGACAGATAGGGACAGAGACAGAGAGTGACAGAGATAGCGACAGATAGAGACAGAAACAGATGGAGACAGATAGAGACATATGGAGACAGAGACAGAGACAGATAGAGACAGAGCGACAGAGAGAGATAGAGACAGACACAGAGAGAGAGATAGAGACAGACACAGAGAGAGAGATAGAGACAGTGACAGATAGAGACAGTGACAGAGAGAGACAGACCGATAAAAACAGATAGCGATAGAGAGACAGATAGAGACAGAGACAGATGGAGACAGCTAGAGACAGACAGAGACAGACAGAGACAGAGAGGGATAGAGAGAGATAGAGAGAGATAGAGAGCTAGAGAGAGAGATGGATAGAGAGAGAGAGAGAAAGAGAGAGAGATAGAGAAATAGATAGATAGATGTGTGTATGCCGGGTCTGATGGTTAAGTGGACAAATGAGTCCGCTGCAGGGGCCTGTGTTCAACTAATGGTCACAGGGTTGTTTTTTTTTGCTCTAGCCCCGCTCCTCCCGACTGACCCCACCCCCACCGGTGCGGCCCTCGACAGCAAACCACACTGTAAAATTGGCTCCCGAGAGAACGTTTGCAAGTACCCATGATCTATGTGAAGCCTCTGGTTGACATCGTCAGAAAACATGATCTCAACATCATATTCTACGCAGATGACACCCACCTCATCCTCTCCCTCGCAGAAGACACCTTCACTTTTTGAACCAACTTTCACAACTGCATGACCAGCATTGCCGAATCGATGAAGACCAACTGCCTGAAGCTCAACACGAACAAGACGGAAGTGCTGATCTTCAGAAAAACACCTCCCTGTGGAACGACACCTGGTGGACCCCAAACTCGCCCCACACACACCGTCCGACCACACCCGTAAGCTTAGGCAGTAAACTCACCATGAATCACCGGATCAACGCAGTCACCTCCGCCTGCTTCCTCACCCATCGCATGCTCCAGAAGGTCTTCAGATGGCTCCCAGCCCACACCAGGAAAATCACCATCCAAGCCCTAATCACCAGCAGGCTCAACTACAGCAACACGCTCTACTCAGGAACCACCAACCATCTCCTGAAGAGACTCTAGGTTATACAGAACGTGGGTGCCAGGCTCCTCCTCAACCTCCCCAGATGGACCAACATTACCCCCGACATCAGGAACTTCCACTAGCTTCATGTCAGTTCAAAATGATGAAATGCCTATAAGGACCTCCATGACCTAGGACCGGCTTGCATCAACCTCCGCCTGCAGACACCTGCATTCCGCCTTCCTCGCTTACACTCTCCTTTCTGTGTCATACTTCCTTTTCCCTTGCTGTCCCACCAATTTCTTCCCTTACTTCCTCCTATCTCCTAATTCAATCTTCCTCTCTGTGTCCTAGGACCAATGAAAGGATTTTTACCACCCTGGAAAAAGTACCTGTTTTCTCTACCACCCCTACGCCCCAAGCACTGGAACCAGATTTTCTCCTGGTACTGGTAATATGAAATTCACCACTTGCGGCATCTGAGGCATTCATTTAGTATTCCTTCTTCAAAACTCACTCAATCCTATCCTCTCCACATCCTTTCTCCTTTCTCTTCTATTTTCTAATATATTTTTTATTAAAATTTCTCAGACATGCCAAACATTCACCTAAATTGGCATTCCGCCTCCCGCCTTTCACACAGAATAGCACTTTATAAGTATTAAGATAAATACAAAAAAATAAAAAGGATTATTTACATAGTTAAAATATGAGTGACCAGCTCACCACGTGGGTTGCATAACAGTTTTCTCAAACAGGAATATCCCGTACCCCCAGATTCCTGCTAACCCCATCACCCCCTCAACAATCCTCTACAATCAGTCCAGATCTTGGCATGTTTATTCAGGCAGCCGGTAGATTTCCGCCTTCCTTTTCTTAATCATGCGCTTCTTCCATCTTCCTCTTTCTCATGCCTCACTTCACTTTCTCTTTCTCGCATACCTTCCTCTTTCACACTTCTTTATAAGCATTTGATCTCTACTGATGACGAATAAAATCCAGAAACACGTGTCTAGAGATGTACAGCACTAACCTGCACCAACTTCGGTGAAACACTCGAGCAAAATACCAAGTAAGCGTGCACTACAAACTGCATTTACCAGAATGCTAAGGGGCGAACTGTGCTGGGAGGTCAGCAGTGTGCTCCCACCCCTTCCTGTTCTTCATATGCATGCCCTATCTCTCTCCATCTCAACACCCTACTCTCTCCCTTCTCTATTCATTTTATTGTAACTCACTTCACATCCACGTAACCTGCTCTCTTCCAAACCATCACCTTATCATCCTCTATCACAACTTCTTTTCAAACATATTATTGTCTCATCATATTCTTTTTTACCGAGACTTTTTGAGGATTTTTGATAACTAGCAAAATCCCTAGGTATCTCCGTTTACAAACATTTGAATATGCAGTCGCACATCTCTATAACCACCAAGGGAGCTAATCACAAGATGAGTATATTAAGGAAACTCAAACCCTTCCTCCCTCAGGCAGATCTAAAAATTGCAGTAGAAGCCTTACAAAAGCACCACCCTCTGTCGTCTCCCTAAATACAAGTTGGCCCTGCTGAGAGCAGCACTGAATGCTGCGGCTAGACTGGTATCTGGGACCAAAAGAAACAGTCACATCTCACCAACCTTGAAAGCACTGACTTGGTTGCCTTACGAGTCAAGAATACACCTTAAAGTGGCGTGCAAGACGCACAAAGCAATTCACAACAATACACCCAGTAACTTGGCGCAAAAATTTGAAAGTCTGGAAGATGCAGACAACTATGAAGTGCGAGCACTTTCCTTCTGAAACCTCAGTCCTTCCATAAGAAGAGAACAGGCTGTAGAGCTTTCTCATGGATTGCACCAAAGATTTGGAACTCTTTACCTCCACTAGTGCGTGGAATCACTTCCTTTAGTGCATTCAAAAAGGAAGTAAAAAGACTACTTATGAACAAATTCATCGCCTAAGTTTTAATTATAGGAGGTCACTGAGTCATCTTTAAGATCCTATCACCACAACCTATCTCAGATGGATTGGTATAGTCTACCGTATGTAAGACTTATATCACAGCACTTTCTGCTCTATAATTGTATGTTTTCTAATGCTTAGTTGGCCGTGGGTCCGCCTGGTCATCTATACATTTTATATATCAACTTTGAATCGTTAGAAGTAATAATATGTATGTTTTCTAGCACAATCTCCTAACGTTCATTAACTGTCTATTGTACAACGTCCTGCAGAATCTCGATTCTCTATGTTTGTTATGTATATATTTTATATTGCAATTGTACAAATTGACAAATTTGAATGTGTATACCACCTCAACCATGTATGTTCTTTTATTGTAAAGCACTCTGATACCCTCGTGGGTCACGTTCGCGCTATATAAAACTGTATAAATAAACTATAAACAAATTAAAAGCATTAACTGAGGAATTACATAAAGAAAAACATTACCCAGAATGTATGTCATCCAGACAACTACATAATGTATAAATATCCTCTAACTGAAACACATATTATTGTGTAAATACTTTGTGGCACTCTGTGTTCTGAGATACCAGTGCAGTAGGTTAGATTGTAACCAGGTGCAAGTAGTTCCACCGTGACCCCACATGTTTCTGTGTTTGGTGGGGCATTCTCAAGCCATATAAAAGGGCTCTTCCTCAATCTACCTACCTCAGCTGCGCATCTAATAGTGGTGACGTCTCCGCTCACTGATGTTTAGTGATGTCCCTTTTAGCTAGAAGTATGCAAATCCCCACCCGTGTGCTCTCTCCTCTAGACCCGTCCACCTTCTCCAAACTACCTGCTAAACATGTGTTGAGAAAGAGCCCACCGGCCTTTCAAGTTCCTCAGATAATGTTCTCATGAATCTTACCCAGAAGGGTTTAATTAGTGCTTAAGAGCAGGTCATGTGTATCAAGCCATCTAGTTCATTATGTCACCTAGTGCAGGCCAGGGAGAATTTACGTACCTTCCATAGATGTTCAGCAGTGTATCACATTCTATATAAGTAACATAGTTGTATAAAGCGAAGTTTTGGAAAAATGGCTATTTCCCTAAGGGCAAAAAGAGGGCTCATTCCTAGCAGCGTGCAGGATCAATCGCCAAGTGTATCCTAAGATATTGAAATTCTGATTCCGTAGCGATGCACATGTCACCCCACTGGTGCGCAGCTGGGTCCCTCCTGCAGAGGGACCGGGTGGATTTATCTCAGTTCATGCAGAGTCCCGATCCTTGCCCATATAAATTCAGCATTTGCATGAGTCTCAGACTCATCCACCTGGGATACCGCAAAAAAAATAGTAGGTGATCTGCGTACAGAGAAATATGGTCTTAATAATCCCGCTACAATTATTGTACCAGCCCATCATCCCATTTCTAGTTGCCAAAGATTTGAAGGCTAGGAAGAATAAAAACGGAAAAAAGGGGTCATCTCTGTCTTGTTCCTTTCTTGATATCAAATGCGGATGACAAAATTCCATTGATTCTAACTCTGGACACTGGATGATCCTATAATAAATTTATGTATGAGAGAAAGTACAGCCCGAAATATCAAGTAAGAACATGCGGCACTGGGGCCAGTCCAGAGAATCCAAGGCCTTTATAAAATCAGTAAGCCTTAGTGCACAGGGGGCAGAGAATTCCTGCATTCGCGTGAGTGCAGTCTGAACTCTTCAGATGCAGTGACTAGTGCCCCTGTTTGGCATGAAGCTATTTTGGTCTCCAAAAAATCAATTGGAGAAGTGTAGAGGAGATGATAGAATCACCCTCCTGAACTAGACTTGTAAACAATAGGATTCTATCAATGTGAGTGGTGACTAATTTTAAGTGATATTCTCTAAACTTGTGAAAAACTACAATGTGAAAATTAGGCCTCTCTGCGGGTGGCAGAATGAGGGCACTGTGTGTTTTTAAAATACCCCTCACACACTATGAATCCCATAGTGTCATTCTCCCATCATTGGGGTCTTCCCGTCCCTCTACGGGGCGGGGCATGCTTCAACATACGAGTGACGCGGGAGCACTTATATTTTTTGACAATAGGCTATGTGATGTGATAAGGATAGTGATATGTGTTAGGGAGTGTAGGGACCTGTTTACGTGAATAGTGGTGTAAAAAAGAGTAAAAATTCCCTGGCTAGTCGAAAACATTTATTTGAATGGCTTCGCAAGCTGGGAACATTAAAAAGGGGTTAGTAAGTAGAATCACAAGTGTAGTCTACTTTGTCGACATGACATGTTTCATAGGCAGACCCCTCCTGCCTACTCATCAGGACCTCTGTTGATCCCTACAAAAATGCTCAATTCTAAACTAAATGTAAAATGCCTATGGTCCTAAAACTTAACAGCAAAAATCGGCTGCTAGGTTTTGCCTCTGGGCTTGAGTTGGCCCTTAGTGAGGCGTTATCATGAAAAATTGTCATGAAAAATGACCTAGTATGGTCTATTTGAAGCGTGGTGATAGGACCTCATGAGCCTGCGTCTCAGGGTGATTAGTTGACTGGTTAGTGATCGCATGCCTAATCTGGCTTCATTCCATACCCTTCAGCAGCTCCGTGGATGTGTGTGGATATTTTGGTCTCTTCATATCAAGGAGCCAATTTTGCTCCTCAACCTGTTGGCCAATGCCTTGGCAAGGACCTTAACTTAATTAATGAGATTGGCCTATACAATTGACAAATGCAAGGCGGTTTGTCCAGTAGAACTGTTATTGTAGCTGATTGGAGATCTCCAGGCATGTTCCACCTGACTTCATCTAACGTGCAGCAGGTGAGAGGACGTATTCAATGCAATCTGCAGAAAGAACTCCACAGGGATTCGGTGTGGGCCGGGGTCTTATTGGTCTGCATCCCAACCAAGGTGCCGGCAAGCTCATCTTCAGTGAGTGGAGAGTCAAGTCTGTTCTAAAAATGATTGGAGAGACCTTGAAGGGGAAGGTCATCTATCAGGGGAGACAGATGCTCTATCTTGGGAATGGGCCTGGAGAGATACAAGGAGCGATATTAGTCTGTGAATACTTCGGCTATCTCAAGGGTCTCTGTACTCAATATTCTGGAAGTGTCTTGGATACAGGGAACTAGTCTAGTGGTGTTCTTTCTGTGGCAACTAGTACAACAGTTTACACGATTTGTCCCCATCTCATATTCTCTCTATTGAGATGCTATCCATGTTAATCTAGCTGTGTCTAATGTCATTTGTAGGAGAGATTCTCTAGAGAGCTCTAATTTGCTTAGCAGTGAGGTCTCGGTAGTACATTTTGAATATGTTCATTTTAAGACTGCTAACGTCTGCATCTTTTAATCAACTTTTATAGGCTAGATAGGATTTGGCTTTCTCCCTAATCACCGTTGTAAGGGCTTTCCATATGGTGATACAGCCTGACACATGAAATAATCAATGATGGTGGATCTCTGCTGATCCAAGCATTAATTGAGACACATCAAGCACAGGAAGTAATCACTGACTGTGGATCTCAGCTGTTTTACACAGGACCCATCAAGGAGAGGAAACAATCACTGACAATGCATCTCAGTTGTTCTAAACCCAACAAGAACATGAACTAATCACTGACGCAGGACCTAAGCTGGTCCAACATTTCTCCAAAACCCATTGATAACTTTTATTATTCTTGTTTAGAAATGATTTGAGAAGTACATCTCTTACCCAAGGAAATAAAATTGACATTGCTTAGAAAATCCTAAAACTGACCCGGCACCTTCACAAGGCTTTAGGACATAATCAATACCCACAAAGGTCAACAGGCACAAGTGTCAAAACAAAAGGCCACCATTCAATACGGACTACAATACCACATTCCCCTCATCACGCTCAGTACACCACTTATTCACTGGCATGTAAAAAAAAAATACAATATTCTGTGGCAAGCTGATAGTATGCACACTTCACCAATAATGTAGTCACAATTCTGGAATCAAGAAATGTTCTAGAGAACATTTTGGAATTCAGATTATGACAGCAAAACAAAACTGCAAAGACACACAGAAAAATACATACACACATTCATACTCAGGTGCATATGTGCATGTCCAAACTTACTGACAGATCATTCCAAACACATCCATACACAAACCCACTGACACACAGACTCACACGGATGCACAAATTGACCCAGTAGGACACATACTCACAAATTCTTCCACACTCAAACATACACAAACCTATAGACAGATATGTTTAAACAGACACAGGTAAGTGCACGCTCACGAAGAGAAGATGCAAAACACATCCCCACATGCAAACACACACAGATGCATGCACTCCCACAAATGATTGTTCCCATGCACACACAAACACACCAACATGCACACAGACAGACAAATGTCTGCATGGACACACCAGATGCCTACGATCTATGCATACTTGCTCCAACACAGGCCACATAACCATGTGGTTACAGCTTAAAGGTTGGGACAGTAATTCTTGTTTTTGCTTCTTTCAGGAAGACCCTTGGAAAGATCTGGGCCCTAAACCCCCCAGACCTTGGCTCTCCCACCAATACATTTACCTGGTGGAGGCACGACCCAGGATGGAGTGTGAACCATTGGCCTCTCTGCATCTCTTACCTACACAGGTGCACGCACAGAGCAGCACACACACAATATCAGATCTTTAACTGCACAGGACTCACAGCTGCCACTCACCCTCATTGTAGTATACTGTTCCTCTTCCCTAAGTTTAGACTCCAGAATGTATCCCATCTCTTTCCTCAGAGGACACAGCCAGTCCTGGAGCTCCACCTGCAGAGAGGAAACAGGTGACAACTGTAGATCTGTAAAGTGGAGTTGATTATTTGATAATAAACACTGCATAATGATCCACACGTGTGCAGATTGTAAGTACCAGCCAAACAATTCCATTTTAATTACCAGTCACACATATCTTGATTTGTATGTTTTAACCACCGTTTTTCAAGTTAGATGCATCAGCCACACTTACCCGAGATGTAAGTACCACACCACACATATAAATTTTAGGTTTGTGCATATTATGAAAGAATTGTTGGCCCAAACATAAAAGATTTTTTTTGTATTGTTTAGCTTCTGTGAGGTCTGTTCCTTTCCTAAATTTGATGTGATTTGTTGTATACATTTTGCCTCAATAGGTTGGCACTTGTTTTCGTGTCTACTGTATACATTCTATGTTTTCAATAGTATATAAAAAATGATTTTTGTAATTGCAGCCCTGATGGAGTTTGTGATACAACAGTGGAACGTACTGGCTGTTTTGCTGAGCCGTAAGCTGTTTACTGGAAAAATAATAAAGAATTAATCTATAAAAGAAGTCAGGACTTCTTGGTTTATTTGGAGTCAAAGACTTATCTTTTGGTTGTTGTTGCCTATCCGTTTGCGTATGAATTCAGAAATTTTGATTTGGCGCAGCTGATCCAGGTAGGTGGGCAACGCAACTTAAATAGAAGGTTTACAGGAACCAGCCTGTGGGTGTGAAGAGGTGCCTTTAGCAGACCACATTTTTGCAAAATGTACTGAGAGGGGCTGATGGAAGGTGAGTAGAAGGAAAGGAGCAGGGCCTTCAGAAGGCATATGTTGAGAGAGGCAAAACATGGGTGCATAAAGGAAGAGGCGTATAGTGAAAAGTAGATGTTAGACCTGCAATCCTTGGCAGGGTTTCCCCTAATGTTTTGCCTTCAACCCTCTTGTTTGCTAACTTTATATTGCTGGTTTTAGGACTCCGAGCACTTTACGACTGATAAACAGTGTTAAAGTGCTTGTGTTCTCTCCTTAACCCGTTTGCCGCGGTTCGGGCGTTCCACTGCGTGGGCGGGGCCGCGTCAGCCAACGGAAGTGCGCAGCACTACCAAGGTAGTGCTCGCGAAGGCCGCTGGCCGACTGGCGCAATTAAGGGGTTAAAACATGGTAAGTGTTAGAATTGGGGGTCTCTGGTTGGCGCAGTGCAGCACTGGCGACAAGCAGGGACCCTCTCCTCTAAGTCAGGGCAAAGGATTACTCCCAGAAATAACCCCTGCTCACCCTCTAGGTAGTGTGGCGCAAGCAGTCTAGGCTAAACTCTGGAGTACATAGGGTTAAACATTTGCAGCATCACACACAACAATCATCAACCCACCACACAATGACACTAGACTGTATTCTTGTAAAAATATATCTCTTTTATATAGATTTAAGCAGGCTTGTAAATACAGTCTTGTGTAGTTAAAAAATGGCGCAGTTACCCTTCAAAATATGCCACAGTCCTTGTTCAGCTTTAACCAATAGTCTTTACACTTCAAAAAGGGGTGCCACAGTTCCTGAATGCAAGCTTTGGGGCCTTCTACCCAGTTCCAGGAAAGTACAGTGCTCCCTAGAACTTCTGCGCGCTTCGTTCGGCTCTTAAATCAAGTCCCTATCAACCCTCACGCCTCTTGCGTGAGCCGGTGTGCGCGCCGTACACTATAATGGCCGGAATGAGACGTACCGGCCTCCCAGCCACAAGCGCACAATTCTCAGCGCTCGCCCCAGGCTTGATCACTTTAACTAGGACGATGCGCACCTAGTTCTGGAAAACCTCAAAATGCAGACAGTCAGGTGTGGCAATCTTTAGAAGTGCCCCTCACGGATTTGGGCAAGGTTTGCAGCGTACTGACTCCGTTTGGGGGAGTTAGTGTACCTCGTAGGCCTGAGAGGCGTCCCGTAATCCCACCGGCAAAAGGGCCTCGCTAACTCTCACGCGCCTCGCGTGTCACGCGTACCGCGCGGTGAGAGTACGAGGCGTTCGGCTGGCAGTACGTCTCGAACTGAGCTGCGGGACGGCTTCCCGGAGTGTTGGACTTGGCCCTTAGGGCAGGTTCACCCCTAAACTTTTTGCTTTTATTTGTGACCCTGTGTTAGTGATTTTTGGGTCTCTGCACACTTTTACCCTGGGTCCCAGAGTAAAGTGCGTGCGTGTAGTATGGCTGGCCTGCCCTCCCATAGGAATGCATGGGGAATGTGTGTGTCCCTGGTAGTTCCTGATGCGTGGGGAGTGCAGGCTCGAGTTTAGTATGTCTGAACACGTGATAGTGAATGCTGCGAGATGGTGTATGTGGCATGTATGTGTCTAGAAGGGAAGTGCTACTTCTGAACATAGAGATATGTGTGCAGTGAGGGTGCTGGAGCGTGATTGGCTGGAGCTGGCTGGCATGCCAGGCTCCAGGAAGTCTGGATGGGTCTGCCCGGTGGTGAGTAGGAGATTAGCATGAGTGATGTGTGGGAGGAGTGTACCTGTGTCCTGGATGGGCTGGGTTTTCCCCACACAATGCTGGCTCCGCCCCCCTGTGGTGTGTCTAACGACCCTAGCCCTGCCAGTGAATGAAATGGGTGGTTGCGCCATCAAGAGTGCTCCCAAGCCAGCTGTAACTGGTTTTCCCCCCACCCTGCACCTTGAAACAAAGGATTTGTTAGTATAAGAAGGGGCTGTGTCCCCTTAGAAAATGTTCTACTTTTGGATCCTGCCAGAGGGGGCTGTTGCTGCTGCTGGGGCCAGGAGGACCGCCACTTGGGGTGTCTCCCTGCCTGGAGACCCAGTGTGCTGGCTCTGGCCCAGCCTTGCCCCCCCTGCCTACCTCCAGCCCTTGCTGGAGCCTTGTCCTGTCCTCCAGTGCTGGGGAGCACTGAGGATTCTTTGCCTGCAGCCCTGAGAGCGCTGCTCTCTGCCCTTCAGCGCTGGGGAGCGCTGAAATCTCCTGCCTAGCGCTTGGAAGTGCTTTATTCTGGCCGTAGCGCTGTGAGCGCTGTATTTTGTCCTGTGGCGCTAGGGAGCGCCTGCCCTTCGTTGCTAGCGCTGCTAGCGCTTGGTGTGCACAGCCGGTGCCCACCCGGCATCTGATCGCCCCGTGTGGTGATTTGACGGCGCGGGTGCCACCCCGCTCATTGCCGCCTTGTAAATTGCCCAGGTCCGTGATTTATTTGAATCACGAGGGAGCCCACTCCACGGATAATGGGATCCCGCCTGCCTGCCTAAAGCGAGCCGCCGCGCTGCCCGCGGCGACCCGGAAGTTGTCGTGGGGCCGGCCAATCACAGCGCGGCCCGGGAGAGACGAGGACCGGAAGTCCCGCCCCGCAGCCGAGCAGCGAGGAGAGGAGCCGGGAAGCCGAGGCGAAGTCCCCGGCGAGGCTCCCCGAGTGCAGGGAGAGCCCCGCGCTGCCCGGAGAGGTGAGCCAGAAGGGTTCCTGCCCCCGCAGCACCAGCGAGGACCCGGTGAGTGCGGGGGGCGGGTTCTTTGTTGTTCTGTGAGCGGCCCCGTTGGGAGAGGGCCGCTCCAACGAGAGGGGCCAGTTCTTTGCTCATGAGCCCTAGAGGCTCTTGGGGGCATTTCCTGTTTGCGAGCCTTGCAAGGCTCGAGTGCCGGCACCCTTGTTTCGCAAGCCCTGAGAGGCTCGAGGCCAGTTCTGTGTTCGTGAGCCTGTGAGGCTCTTCGGGGCATTTGTCCTTGCGCCGAGTCCCCCGAGAGGGACTCCAATGTGGCCATTGTCCTTTGAGCCCCGAGAGGCTCTCCAGTTGTGCCTGGGTCCCCCGTGAGGGACCCCCCTGCCTAGCGAGGCAGAATTCGTGTCTGAGAGCCCAGAGAGGCTCTGAGGGTGCCATTTTCTTGCCTTGAGCCCAGAGAGGCTCCAGCCTGCCATTTACTTTGCGAGCCCAGAGAGGCTTGAGTGCCCATTCTTGTGAAGAGCCTGGGAGAGGCTCAGGGCACCAGTTCGTTGTCCTAGAGCCCAGAGAGGCTCACCAGTGCCACAGTGGTGGTTCTTGAGCCCACGAGGCTCCCACGTTGCTCTAACTTTCCCTGCACCAGCTGCCCAGCACTTTGTGGGCAACTGCTACGTTTAGGCCCTGACATTGGGACACAGGGACAGTCACAGGTGGTGACTCATCTGAGTTTTGCGCAACTGTGTTTTATTGCTACACCTCTGAATGAATGTTATGCATTGCATCATGTGTTTCCTTCCTTACACCCCTACAGGTATTGTGATATGTAGGTGGTTGTTTTCTCCCTAGTACAGGTGGTGCTAGTGAGGTCCTGTTACCAGTGATTACTGGTTGCGTGCTCTATTTTTATATTGTGTGCTACAGTGATTTTTATTTCTACAAAGTTCTAAAAGTGCTGATACCCCTGACAGTGGTCCAAGTGGCCCTGTCCTGTACAATATCCCTTGTAAATGCTGCCCGTGCCTGTTGGCACAGTGTAACAAAATGTGTGTTTTATCTGATGTATATTTATTATAATACAAAGGCTATTTTCATATAACCTGGTGTGGAGTGTCCTTCGTGGTGGGCCTTTGGGTGTTGTTGCTGGGGTGCGTGCGCAAATACTTAACTTACATCGCCTCCAAGTTTAGCCTTGCTGCTCGCGCCACGTTACCTAGAGGGTGAGCAGGGGTTATCTTGGCGTGTAACTCCCTTGCCCTGACTTGGGAGTGGTGGTCTCTGACTGATTTTGGCGAAAGCCCTGGCCAGCCGGGGATCCCGTTTCCAACATTGGCGGCAAGCGGTGAGGATAAGGATTTGTGTTTGCGTTGTACCACAGTAGCGGCTGGCCGCACTTCAAAGCTCTACATTTTTAGATAACCACATTTGGGGATTATTGTTTTTGGTGAAATTCCATTGTTTCTTCTCCTGAAGAGTGTCATTTGATAATTGTGTTCAGTACATTTGTCCCCCGCCCTGCTTCCAGAGTTTGGTACCTGTGTCGCTTTTGGTCAGGTTGAGAAGTCAGGGGTGGTAGAAACTGCCTTACCGATCCGAGGGGAGGGTGTGTGTGGATGAATAGTGTGTTTTCCTGGACGCATGATTATGAGTTCTCTTTGATAAGGAGAGTGTTGAAGTTTTGGAATTGTGTACTCTTACTTCAGATTGCTAGGTCCCTTGTGTTACACGTGTCTGTGAGCACCTGTTAAGATGGAATCTCCTTTTAACCTCTGTGGCCTGTTTAAGTACAGTGTGCATGAGTTGGTACGGTTTTGTGAGGAGAGAGACATCCCAGTGAGTGAGTCAGACACCCAGTCCAAGCTTAGGGATAACATGATCCTATGGCAGAAGGATGACTGGGAGCGTGAGCACAGTGAGAGAGAGAGGGCCCGGGCCGCACACCATGAGGGTGGTGGGTCTGAGGGGAGCCCTGAAGAGTCTGAAGTGGAGAGTGAGTTTGACAGTGGATGGGCGCCAGCAGAGAGCGAGTATCCCCTAGATAGGGAGTCCCTTGCTGGGTCCAGTGTCAGATGTAGCACCCCATCCCTTTCCCTGTCCCCAGAGGAGTGGTTGGATAGGAGAGAAGAGAGGGAGCACCAGCTGGCCATGGAGAAGCTCAGGTTAGAGCATGCCAGAGAGATGGCGCAGCTGGGTGTGAATGAGCGGATTGCAGAGGCTGAGAGGGCCTTGGCCAGGGAGAAGATAGCCCTAGAGTGTAGGTTATCCCCTGACCGCAGTCTTAATTTTCTGGATCCCCCAGGGAGGGTTGAGTCCAGTGGTGGCAGCTATTTAGATTCCAGTATAGGAAATCCCAGTCCCAGTTCCCCCAGTCTGGTACCTGTTTTCCCAGAAGAGTATAGGTTGAAATTCAGGGGCAGTAGGAAACTGTCTCAACAGTCTTGGGTAGATTTTGAGGATGAATGTTGTGATACACTGTGGGCTTGGGTGCAAGTTCACACGAAAGATGATTTTGATGTCTTGTTTGAGCTGATTGTTAAAGAGCACCTGCTCAGTTGTTGTTCACCAGGGTTGCGCCAACACCTGTTGGGGTGTGGATTGTCTGAGGCATGTGAGCTTGCAGATGAAGCAGACCGCTGGGAGAGTGCTAGAGGTTCTCTAGAGTCATTGGTGAGTGACTCCAAAAGTAGTGGTTCAGGTATCTTCCAGCCCAGCGTGGTGGAAGAGGCTCAGTGTAGCCCAGCTAGGTCCCAGGATAGCGAGGAGGGTGTAGGGGCTCACTGCCTGGCTCAGTGGAGCAGGAGTAAGGGGGAGACCGAGGTTCCCCAGACGCCCGAAACCCTGCCTCAGGACTTGGATGGTTTCTTGAGGGAACACCAGGTTGGGGACCTAGGCTGTCCTGTTAGCCCATTTGAGGAAGATCTCCTAGTGAGTAGAGGACCTGGAGCGTCTGTAACCAGAGCTCCTGTGGTTCTAGAGTCTGGCAGTACCGCTCCGGTAGGGAGGGCACAGGAGTCCAGCGTGAGGAGTGATTGGGGGATGAGTTTCCCAGTGGATGCACCAGTGGACCAGGGACTAGCCAGTTGGGCTAGATCTTCTTGGGGGGACCCGGGTGGTGCCACTTCTGGTCTGGGGGATCGTCACGCACTGTCAGGTGGACAGAGGGCGGGAGATCTGCGCCAGACAGACGGTCACGCAACAGATGTGTCATTTGTTAGCCTCAGGGGGATTGTGTGTGAGTCCCCAGAAGTCCTGGAGTGCCAGGCAATGGTTCCACCAAAGGTTTTAGACCGGAGGTTGGAAGGCCAGGTTCAGGATCAGCCTGACCTGAAGGGTAGGACGACTGTAACCAGTATCCTGACCGGTTATTCTTCCAGAGGAACTTCTCCAGTTGGGAGAGGGCAGACCTCTGGAAGGGGGTGCAGAGGGTGGGAGAGCCCACCTCTGACCCCGGTGCAACCTGAGGGGTTAAACCCTGGGTTGGAATGGCGTTCTAGGTGTACCCCTCGCAGGAGGAGGAACCCTAAAAGAAGAGGTAAGGGGAGGAGAGCCTTCCCTGAGACTCCTGGTCCGCCTGAGGTTGTAGACCCTAGGCTGGAGAACCAGTGGCAGTCTGGCCCTGTCTTGCAGACAGGAAGAGTGGAGAGTGGCTATTATGTGCCTGGGGTTACTACCCCCCACTTTGTGAGTAGACAGGATCCAGTGGCACCTGGGTGGCCTAGGGCCTGGTCCTGGCCGAGGGCAGCTGGAGAGTACCAGTGGGGTAGCCCAGTTAGTCCCTACAGTAGTTTTAGAAGGAACCCTAGGGGTTCACCGTGGCATAAAACAGGAGGGTGTCCCTGCAGTTGCGGGCCCGCGTCCGTGTTTTATCGCCCCAAGCAGGGAAGCCCATCACGGTGGTGATTGGTCTGCCCTGCGTTTTGGCTGGAAGGGGGTTGTGTTGGACTTGGCCCTTAGGGCAGGTTCACCCCTAAACTTTTTGCTTTTATTTGTGACCCTGTGTTAGTGATTTTTGGGTCTCTGCACACTTTTACCCTGGGTCCCAGAGTAAAGTGCGTGCGTGTAGTATGGCTGGCCTGCCCTCCCATAGGAATGCATGGGGAATGTGTGTGTCCCTGGTAGTTCCTGATGCGTGGGGAGTGCAGGCTCGAGTTTAGTATGTCTGAACTCGTGAGAGTGAATGCTGCGAGATGGTGTATGCGGCATGTATGTGTCTAGAAGGGAAGT
Source organism: Lissotriton helveticus (assembly GCF_964261635.1). Taxonomy (NCBI): domain Eukaryota; kingdom Metazoa; phylum Chordata; class Amphibia; order Caudata; family Salamandridae; genus Lissotriton; species Lissotriton helveticus. The sequence goes on along the minus strand of NC_136063.1, from coordinate 836,717,202 downwards.
GCTACTTCTGGACATAGAGATATGTGTGCAGTGAGGGTGCTGGAGCGTGATTGGCTGGAGCTGGCTGGCATGCCAGGCTCCAGGAAGTCTGGATGGGTCTGCCCGGTGGTGAGTGGGAGATTAGCATGAGTGATGTGTGGGAGGAGTGTACCTGTGTCCTGGATGGGCTGGGTTTTCCCCACACAATGCTGGCTCCGCCCCCCTGTGGTGTGTCTAACGACCCTAGCCCTGCCAGTGAATGAAATGGGTGGTTGGGCCATCAAGAGTGCTCCCAAGCCAGCTGTAACTGGTTTTCCCCCCACCCTGCACCTTGAAACAAAGGATTTGTTAGTATAAGAAGGGGCTGTGTCCCCTTAGAAAATGTTCTACTTTTGGATCCTGCCAGAGGGGGCTGTTGCTGCTGCTGGGGCCAGGAGGACTGCCACTTGGGGTGTCTCCCTGCCTGGAGACCCAGTGTGCTGGCTCTGGCCCAGCCTTGCCCCCCTTGCCTACCTCCAGCCCTTGCTGGAGCCTTGTCCTGTCCTCCAGTGCTGGGGAGCACTGAGGATTCTTTGCCTGCAGCCCTGAGAGCGCTGCTCTCTGCCCTTCAGCGCTGGGGAGCGCTGAAATCTCCTGCCTAGCGCTTGGAAGTGCTTTATTCTGGCCGTAGCGCTGTGAGCGCTGTATTTTGTCCTGTGGCGCTAGGGAGCGCCTGCCCTTCGTTGCTAGCGCTGCTAGCGCTTGGTGTGCACAGCCGGTGCCCACCCGGCATCTGATCGCCCCGTGTGGTGATTTGGCGGCGCGGGTGCCACCCCGCTCATTGCCGCCTTGTAAATTGCCCAGGTCCGTGATTTATTTGAATCACGAGGGAGCCCACTCCTCGGATAATGGGATCCCGCCTGCCTGCCTAAAGCGAGCCGCCGCGCTGCCCGCAGCGACCCGGAAGTTGTCGTGGGGCCGGCCAATCACAGCGCGGCCCGGGAGAGACAAGGACCGGAAGTCCCGCCCCGCAGCCGAGCAGCGAGGAGAGGAGCCGGGAAGCCGAGGCGAAGTCCCCGGCGAGGCTCCCCGAGTGCAGGGAGAGCCCTGCGCTGCCCGGAGAGGTGAGCCAGAAGGGTTCCTGCCCCCGCAGCACCAGCGAGGACCCGGTGAGTGCGGGGGGGGCGGGTTCTTTGTTGTTCTGTGAACGGCCCCGTTGGGAGAGGGCCGCTCCAACGAGAGGGGCCAGTTCTTTGCTCGTGAGCCCTAGAGGCTCTTGGGGGCATTTCCTGTTTGCGAGCCTTGCGAGGCTCGAGTGCCGGCACCCTTGTTTCGCGAGCCCTGAGAGGCTCGAGGCCAGTTCTGTGTTCGTGAGCCTGTGAGGCTCTTGGGGGCATTTGTCCTTGCGCCGAGTCCCCCGAGAGGGACTCCAATGTGGCCATTGTCCTTTGAGCCCCGAGAGGCTCTCCAGTTGTGCCTGGGTCCCCCGTGAGGGACCCCCCTGCCTAGCGAGGCAGAATTCGTGTCTGAGAGCCCAGAGAGGCTCTGAGGGTGCCATTTTCTTGCCTTGAGCCCAGAGAGGCTCCAGCCTGCCATTTACTTTGCGAGCCCAGAGAGGCTCGAGTGCCCATTCTTGTGAAGAGCCTGAGAGAGGCTCAGGGCACCAGTTCGTTGTCCTAGAGCCCAGAGAGGCTCACCAGTGCCACAGTGGTGGTTCTTGAGCCCACGAGGCTCCCACGTTGCTCTAACTTTCCCTGCACCAGCTGCCCAGCACTTTGTGGGCAACTGCTACGTTTAGGCCCTGACATTGGGACACAGGGACAGTCACAGGTGGTGACTCATCTGAGTTTTGCGCAACTGTGTTTTATTGCTACACCTCTGAATGAATGTTATGCATTGCATCATGTGTTTCCTTCCTTACACCCCTACAGGTATTGTGATATGTAGGTGGTTGTTTTCTCCCTAGTACAGGTGGTGCTAGTGAGGTCTGTTACCAGTGATTACTGGTTGCGTGCTCTATTTTTATATTGTGTGCTACAGTGATTTTTATTTCTACAAAGTTCTAAAAGTGCTGATACCCCTGACAGTGGTCCAAGTGGCCCTGTCCTGTACAATATCCCTTGTAAATTCTGCCCGTGCCTGTTGGCACAGTGTAACAAAATGTGTGTTTTATCTGATGTATATTTATTATAATACAAAGGCTATTTTCATATAACCTGGTGTGGAGTGTCCTTTGTGGTGGGCATTTGGGTGTTGTTGCTGGGGTGCGTGCGCAAATACTTAACTTACATCGCCTCCAAGTTTAGCCTTGCTGCTCGCGCCACGTTACCTAGAGGGTGAGCAGGGGTTATCTTGGCGTGTAACTCCCTTGCCCTGACTTGGGAGTGGTGGTCTCTGACTGACTTTGGCGAAAGCCCTGGCCAGCCAGGGATCCCATTTCCAACAAGAGTCAAGGGATGGTAGAAGCTGGGGAGTCAGATGAAGGGTGACCTCGGCAGAGAGGCAACGGATGGGTAGAGGCTGAGATATCAGATGAAGGGAGACCTCGGCGGAGAGTCAACGGATGGGTAGAGGCTGGGGAGTCAAATGAAGGGAGACCTTTGGGGAGAGTCAAGGGGGTGGTTAGAGGCTGAGGAGTCAGACGAAGGGAGACCTCAGCGGAGAGTCAAGGGACGGGAAGAGGCTGGGGTGTCAAATGAAGGGAGACCTCGGGGGAGAGTCAAGGGATGGGTAGAGGCTGGGGAGTCAGATGAAGGGAGACCTCGGCAGAGAGTCAAGGGACAGGAAGAGGCTGGTTAGTCAGATGAAGGGAGACCTCGGGGAGAGTCAATGGATAGGTAGAGGCTGGGGAGTCAGATGAAGGGAGACCTTGTTAGAGAATCAATGGAAGGATAGAGGCTGGGGAGTCAGATCAAGGGAGACCTCAGCGGATGAAGGTAGACCTTGGGGGAGAGTCAAGGGACGGGTAGAGGCTAGGGAGTCAGATGAAGAGAGACCTCGGGAGAGTCAAGGGATGGTAGAGGCTGGGGAGTCAGATGAAGGGAGACCTCAGCGGGGAGTCAAGGGATAGGTAGAGGTTGGAACAAAATAGGACTCATATCTCTGCCCTGAGGAAAAGAATAGACAGTTGTTGCTACCGCAGGTGAGGTATTTAAAGCTGCTAAAGTTCGAGAGGAAAATAACTCTGGGGCAATTTACAAAAAACTAAGGCAGGCGGTGCCACAAATCATCTTGCTGCGCCGCGCTGCGTTAGTTTCGAAGCACAGGTATGCCACATATTTACAATAATATCTCGCATCTCTGTGCTTCCCCCTGCGCTGGCGCACACACTACTGCCATGCACCTTTACCGGATGCTTGCATCGTGGGGAGATTGTTTTTGTGCAGGAAGGGGCACCTTCCTGCACAAACACAATCAATTGTTGTGATTTCCTCTCCCAATGCGTGCAGTAGAAAGCAGCACGCATTGAAAGAGGAAAACAACAGGGAGAAATGAAAACATTTCTCTTTGTTGCACCTCACTAAGCCACCCCTAGTGTAACATAGTATTCTGACACATTTCCAGATTTATGATTGCTCGTGAATCTGGAAATGCATCAGTGGACATGGGTGTTGCATGGGAACAATTCATACTGGGACAGCTCCCACACATACGTAACCTTGATTTACACTTTGAAGAATTGGTTGAAACTAGGTAGGTGTGCAGCCTAGCTAGTTACATTGCATGGGAACAATACCCATGTCACGCCCCTAACACACAAAATGTTGTGTCAAAAGGGCAGATATTTACAAGCATAGGTAAAGCCACTCAGGGTGGCTTTACGTTTGCTTGTAAATATCACGCAACGAGTTGCGCTGCCGGTGCGTCACACAACGTGATGCACCAGTGACACAAAGGGATAGTAAATATGCCCCTCTGTGCTTTATGAGAAGATTTGCAAAAATTTCTCAGACCTTCTTTGTATTGATCCTTAGCATTCGGACAGTAGGATTTTCTCCGAAGTCGCTCTAGATTTGTACAACGGCTCTGCTCTTCCCTTAATGTGGAAGAGAACCACGGAGCTGATGGCTTGCACCTTTTTTGTGTAAATCTTTTTTTATTAAACCATGATGTTTTTATTGCCTGAAGTTTTTAATGGAGCTGTGGGAGGGAAGAAAATGAAGGAAAAGGAAAGGAAGGGAAGGGAAGGGAAGGGAAGGGAAGGGAAGGGAAGGGAAGGGGTGTGAGTGTGAGTGTTTCACTATACAGGTAAAGTGCAGATACAGTTATGAAAACTGAAAATCCCGCAGAAATTTCCCAGTTGCAGTTAGGTCCACAAACCATCTATCGGACACCTGCCATTCAAACCCTAACTCACACACCAACTACAAAGCTCAGGACGTCACCCTTGATGTAACAGATTACTTTGCATATGACATAAATTATCTCACTAGTGACATTGCATATTACTTTACCATTAACTTGAATGTCCCAATTATTCAAAACGTCTGAGCTGTTTGTTTTTGCATTCAATTTAAAGCTATTCTGGTGAATTCACCATGAAGCCTTCCCATTATGTCATCAGACACTTTGGGATGGAAATTCCTTGGAGCTGTGACTAGGTGGTGACAGCTTGGCTTAGCACCTGCTAACTGTATGTTATGCGCTTTCCTAATGCTTGCACTCATGTCATATCCTAGATTTGGATTGAGTGAGTCTTGGGGTTCAAACCACACTATCCCTGGGTATGCCTATTACTACGAAAGGCATATTTACAAGCCCCTATTGCCACCACAACGTCTCTTTTTTCGATGTTGTGGCGGTGATAGGGGCTTTGCCTTATTCACAAGGCAGCATTAAGCCACTTAACCAGGACCGGGCTGACCGTAGTGGGCACTGGGCATTTTCCCGGTGGGCTGGAGGGGTGGGGAGCAATTTTGTGGCCACAGGGGGCGCTTTTCCTACAGTGTGCTTGTTAGACCTGTCAGCCCTAGGGTGGTCTTTCCCTATTTTTTTCACCCTTGCCTCATTTTTTCCCACCTACTTTTTGTTGGCCTTAGGTTTCTGGGCACCTTCCCATTGCTAGGCAATGCTAAGGTGCAGGTGCTCTCTTCCCCCAACATGGCTGCCACTGACCCCTGCTACTGCAGCGTGGTCTTTTTAGACGCACTCTAGTAGCCAGGAGCTGGCTGGAACCCTTAAACATTGTTGCAATACCAGCCTGCCTGCCTGCCCATAGCTAGAGTGAGGAAGCTCCTGGAACCCTTCAGAATAGGGGAGTGGTCACCAACTGCCGACTGGCAACTGCCAACTGCCACTATAAAAAAAAAGGGAGGGAAACTTTCTAGTCAGTTGGGGCATCACTTTCCTGGGGGACCCTACGCAGGAGACTTAGGCGGTAGGGCCTAGTCAGGAACCTATACCACTGGGGGTGACCGTGTTTAGGCGCTGCCCACCAAGCTGTGTGAGGAACACTGAGCTAGTCCACTGATCTGGGGAACCCAGGGACCACCTGAAGTGGCCTGCTGAGGAAAGCCTTCAACTCAACCCCCCCTCCTCAAGAAACCAAGAGATTTTAACCTATCAAGGGCGCAGGAACCACCAAGCGCTAAGAACAACCCTGTACTAACCAGGACTGCCGGGGATCAACCAGGTAACCAGCACCTGTCAGCTGCCCTGCACTGTCCTGCCTGTGCCCCTGCTCTGTCCTGACTGAACTGCCTTGCCAAGATTGCCTAATTTATGCCTCAGTGCTCTCCTGTCGAGTCCCCTGAGAAGCGCTAAGGTTCTTGAGGAGATTGCTGCCCTGAAGCGCTATGCCCGCAAAGCGCTATTGTTGAGACTGTCCCAGCGCGGTAATCTGCCAGAGACTGCGGTGCCGCTGAACGGTTCTTGAAGCGATGTGCCCCTCAAGCGCTGTGCTCTCCATCGCGCGGCACCCCCTGACTCACCGCTGCAGCCCGGGCTCCCCGGTGGGTGCTTTACAGAGCTGCCCCTTTTCCCCCCGAGTGCCGAGGCTGGAGCGCTTGCTGCCGATCACCCGGCCTGGCGTCCCATCATTGCAGGATTGCTGCCTTGGAGTACACCTGAGGGCGAGGTTCGCAGCTTCCACCGGCGCGTGCCTGGAGGAGTTCCCCCTCCGCGGCGTGCATAGTTGAGGCGGCCCTCGGTGCCAGGAGGGGGCCGTCGGAGTCAGAGTAGGCCGCACTAGGCCTGAAGGAATCCTCTCACCTCACGTGACGGGGCGTCGATACCAACTCCGCCCCCGCCACACTCCTATTGGGTCCTGACGTCAGGCCCAGTAGGCCGCGCTGCCATTGGCGGCTGCGGGAGCGCCCTTGATTCCTATTTGTCCCCGAGTGCTGCCAGGCTGAGGAATGGCCCGGGATCGAGTGAGACACCGGCGCGGGGACTCGGAGCGAGTCGGGAGCCCCTGCCGAATGCACGGGGCCGAGTGAGCCCCCGGAGAGCAGGAGCCCTCCCTTGCCTTCTGATTCTGTCGCAGGGGCCGGAGGAGGAGGCCCGAAGCCTGCAGGTAACGTCCCGGGGGAGGGCGGACAACACGAGCAGAGCGGGGCCTCCCAGGAGTGAAAAGGAGGCCCCAAAACCGCCCCTCCCCTCTGGAGGACTTGAGACTGGGCCCCGTTGGCCCCATACCACGATAAGAATTGGCCCAGACTCTGGAAGAACCCTAGACCCGAGGCCAGTCGAGTTAACCCCTGCCTGGGGTAAAGTTAAAGGCTCAACTTAGCCCTATACATGTTTGGTGCTGGCTAGTGCCAGGGTTCACTTCTGCTAATGAGATGGTTTACCTTTAACACAATGGTTTACTCCCGAATGGTTAAATGTTGCCCTAAATAGGGAGCTGATTATTTCTGGCCTGGTGAAATGGTTATTTCTGATTGATTTTACCTAATGCAACAGTTTACTTCTACTAAATGGAAGGATTTTCACCCCTAATGCAATGTTCAGAATTACTTGGTGAAATGTTTTCTCTTGCTTAATAAGAGGTGGCCTGATTTGTAGGGAACTGATTATTCCTACTTCATGAAATGTTATTTAAATGTCTTTATAAGGAATTCCTTGCAGGTGCTGACTAGGAGCAAGGCGGTTGCCAGGCCTATAGTTATTTATTATTTAATATTTATGTATTTAAGTATTTATAGCCGAATAATTAAACACCTGTGCTTTTAAGGGAAGGTAATAAGTTATTACTACTGTGATTTTTGATTGCCCTGATCTTGATTTTAGATAAAACTTATTTATTTGAATCAAACCTACTGGTGTGGTCTCAGTCTCTGCGTGCACTTATTGTCTCAGTGGGTGCGTGTACTTTGCAGTCGCTTAACACCTAAGCTTCGGGTGCCTACCGGCTCGGTCCATGCTACCCCCCGGGGATCTGGTGAGCCCAGGTCCTACATTTGGTGGTGAGCGGTGGGATTCAGGACCTGTGGCTGTACAGCACCCTCCAGTGAGACAGAATGCGCTGCAATTAGACTAGACACCTATCGTGCATGCAAGCCTACTCAATTGACCCCCCCACTGTGTAACCTGAGTGCGTAGAGACCTGTGTTGACCCAGTATTGTTACCTACGTCCTAGTGCTTTCTCCTTTTTTTTTATCTGGGTCCCCTCCTGGCAAAATGGAGTTCCAGCTAGCCAACCTGGAAGAATACACAGTGGTGCAGCTTAGGGAATTTTGTCAGGGGATGGGGGTGCCGGTTGGGCGGAGAGCCGCAAAGGAAGAACTCCGTACCGCCTTGAGGGCATGGGCAAGGGCCCACCCAGAGGGGAGAGGGGATAGGGGACAGGAGGGGCAGGGTGCACCAGGGGAGGCGGGCACTCCAGAAGACCCAGGCCTACTCAACATTGATGTGTCTGACAATGTGTTGCCAGGAAGACGTTCCGGGGCAGGGAGTAGTGTATCTAGGGGGAGTGCGTCGTCGCAGGAGTATGAGGACAGGAGGGAGGAGAGGCAATTGAAGTGGGAGCTTGCCAAGTTAGAGCACGAGAGGGAGAGAGAAAGATTAGCTTTGGAAGAGAGGAAGTTGGCGCACGAGCTTCAGCTTAAGGAGTTGGAGCTGAGAGCATTGCAACTGAGTGCGCCAGGAAGTCCCAATGGTGGCAGCGTACAAGAGGCTCAACACGAGCCTAGATTTTGGTTACCCAAGGAGGTGATAGCGAGCTACACTCAGGGATGACATCGCCAAGTGGTTGGAGGCATATGAAGTGGCCTTGACAGCCCATGGGGGGCCCGAGAAACACTGGGGAGGTGGCCTATATCGTTACATCCCTCCCAATGTCAGGGACACCCTCCTGTATCTTGATAAGGCGGATCAGTTCAGATATTCCCCCATGAAGGATGCGCTTATTAAAAAGTTTGGCCTCAACCCCGAAAGGTATCGCCAAAAGTTCTGTGGCAGCCATAAGCTGTCCACACAGAATTGGGTGGATTTCTTTGATTATGCCCGTAAGGCTCTGGATGGTTGGGTGCGTGGCAGCGAGGTGCATGATTACAAGGGCCTGTACAATCTTTTTTTGAGAGCGCACCTCTTGGATAAGTGTTTTCCGGAGCTGCGCCAACATCTGGTGGACCGCAAGCTGACTGATCCCCGTGAGCTTGCGGAGGAGGCGGATACTTGGGTTAGCATCCGGGTGTCTCACAAGGGCCCCGGGGGAGATGGCCCGAAAGGCGGACAGGGCGTCCCCCAGAAGAAAGAGGGGGGAGATAAAAAGAAGTGGTTCTCACAAGGCCCACAAACTAGACAGTTTGGGAGAGGAGTAGGTACCCCACCTCATTCAAGTTGCCCAAAGCCCACTTATCCTGACAAGAGTCAGCAGCCAAAAGTTGTCCGGTGCTAGGAATGCGGGGAGGTTGGAAACTACAAGGGAGATGCCCAGTGTCGCAACTGACCCCCAGCCCCCACAAGTGGCAAGAGTCCCGGGGTGGCTAGTGTAGCGCTTGGGGTGGATCTGCCCCTAGATAGGGAAGGGGAGTAGACAGGCCTGACCCTGGTTTCACTTGGGGACAGAGAGATGGTCCCAGTGACATCCTTACCATCGAACACTGCTAAGTACCAGCAGAGGGTGAAGGTTAACAGGGAGGAGGTGGAGGCTCTGAGGGACACAGGTGCCAGCATGACCACTGTAGTGAGGCTGCTGGTGTCCCCTGAGCAAGTAGTACCTGATGTGTTCCATCCGGCCGTGTTGGCTGACGGCAGTCTGAGCTACTATATTGTGGCTCAGGTTCCCTTTGAGTGGGGAGGAGTGAAAGGCCCGTTGAGAGTTGCGATAAGCCCTGCCTTGCCTGTGGACTGTCTGCTAGGAAACGACCTGGAACATACCGCCTGGAAGGAAGTGGAGGTTAAGGCCCACACTGAGATGCTGGGGTTACCAGGATGGACTTGCGTGGTCACGCGGTCCATGGCTGCCCGGCAGGGAACTCAACCCGGGTTGGAACCTGAGACAACGCCCCAACCCAATGCTGGTCCTGAAGAGGAGAATGTTGTGAAGAACGCACCCCATGTGATGGATGGGGAGCCTGTGGAGGTACTCCCGGAGTCCGTGGAGGTGAATGTTGTTCCCGTGGGGGACTTGCCGACCCTTGCCGAGTGGCATGTGGAAGGAAGGCCAACCCTGGAGGAATTCTGTCGGGCGCAGAAGGAGTGCCCCACGCTTGAGGGCATGCGGCAACAGGCCGAAGCCCAAGCGACTGATCAGGAGACCGGCAGTTTTCACGTGTACTGGGAGGATGGCCTCCTTTACAGTGAGCCTAAGGTTCCGATGCATGGATCCTCGAGGGCCTTAGTGGTCCCACAATGCTACCGGGCCTTCCTATTGGAATTGGCGCATGAGATTCCTTTGGCTGGACACCTGGGCCAGGACAAAACCTTTGCGCGGTTGGTCCCGCATTTTTATTGGCCCAGGATGAGAGTTGCCTCTGACACCTATTGCAAGACCTGCAAGACTTGCCAGGCAAGTGGCAAGACGGGGACTAAAATGAAGGTCCCTTTGGAACTGCTCTCGGTGGTCGGGACCCCTTTTGAGCGGGTCGGAATCCTCATCGTTGGGCCGTTGGACCCTCCGACCTCTGCGGGACACCGGTTCATCTTGGTGTTAGTGGACCACGCCACTCGGTACCCGGAGGCTATTCCTCTAAGGACCGTCACTGCACCTGTGGTGGCGCGGGCCCTGATGGGGATATTTACCAGAGTGGGATTCCCCAAGGTCGTGGTGTCAGACAGGGGCACGAACTTCATGTCGGCCTACATGCAGGCCATGTGGAAGGAGTGCGGAGTGACCTACCGGTTCTCCACTCTTTACCACACCCAGACTAACGGGCTCGTAGAGCGCTTTAACAAGACCTTGAAGGGGATGATCCGGAGCCTGCCAGAGGACTTGAGGCGGAAATGGGACATCCTCCTCCCTTGCCTGGTGTTTTTGTACCACGAGGTGCCGCAGAAGGGAGTCGGGTTCAGCCCCTTTGAACTGCTCTATGGCCATCCCTTTAGGGGGCCCCTCAGCCTTGTCAAGGAGGGGTGGGAGAAGACTTCGAAGAAGCTTCCCCGTGATGTCGTCAGCTACATGCTGGCGTTCCGCAGCCAGATGGCCAAGCTGTGGAAGGAAGCCTCAGACAACTTGGAGGCTAGCCAAGCCGTCATGAAGGAGTGGTATGACCGCAAGGCTCGGACGGTGGAGTTGGACGCTGGACAGAAGGTGTGGGTCATGGAGCCTGGGGAGCTTAGTGCCCTCCAGGACCGGTGGACTGGTCCGTACGAGATTGTGGAGCGTCGAGGCCAGACCACCTATGTCGTTGACTTGAAGACCCCCCGTCAGCCCCATCGGGTGCTCCACGTCAACCGCCTGAAGCCTCACCATGAGCGATCTGAGCTTGCTCTCCTCATGGTGACGGATGGGAGCGAGGAGGAGGAGAATGAGCCTCTTCCTGACCTTCTGGCGGCCCAGGAGAAGGATGGTTCAGTGGAGAGAGTTGTCCTCTCCCCATCCTTGACCCCAGAGCAACAGAGGGACTGCCGCCAGGTGCTGGAGCAGCACGCCTCGTTGTTCTCCCTCACGCCTGGAATCACACATCTGTGTACCCATGATGTGGACACAGGGGACAGCCTGCCTATAAAAACCAAGTCTTACCGGCTGTATGATAAAGTTAAGAACAGCATCCAGGGTGAGGTGGCCAAAATGCTGGAGCTGGGGGTGATCGAACCTTCCAGCAGCCCTTGGGCTAGTCCGGTTGTGTTGGTGCTGAAAGCGGCCCCACCGGGCACCACACCAGAACTTCGGTTCTGTGTGGACTATCGGGGATTGAACTCTGTCACCAAGACAGATGCTCACCCGATCCCACGGGCAGATGAGCTGATTGACCGGCTGGGAGCAGCCCGGTACCTCAGCACCATTGATCTAACATCAGGGTACTGGCAGATTGCCATGGCCGATGGAGCAAAGGAGAAAACAGCGTTCTCCACCCCCGAGGGCCACTTTCAATTTAGAGTGATGCCCTTCGGGCTCAAGAATGCTCCGGCCACTTTCCAGTGGTTGGTGAACCAGGTGCTGTCTGGCCTGGAGTCCTTCTCAGCGGCGTACCTGGATGACATAGCTGTCTTCAGTAGCACCTGGGAGGACCATCTGCAGCATCTCCAGGAGGTGCTGCAGGCTTTGCAACATGCTGGCCTGACCATCAAGGCCAGCAAGTGCCAGATTGGACAGGGATCTGTCGTCTACCTGGGACACCTGGTGGGCGGGGGTAAGGTGCAACCCCTCCAGGCAAAAATTGAGACCATCTTGGCCTGGGAACCCCCCAAAACCCAGACTAAGATCCGAGCTTTCCTCTGCCTCACTGGCTATTACCGCCAGTTCGTCAAGGGATATGGTACCATCCTAGCCCCCTTGACTGAGTTGACGTCCAAGAAGCAGCCACGAAAAGTGATCTGGACGGCTGCTTGCCAAGAGGCATTCGAAATACTGAAGCACGCGATGTGCACCGCTCCGGTGCTTGCAACACCTGATTTCACGAGAGAGTTTATCGTGCAGACAGACGCCTCTGAGCATGGCATAGGCGCTGTGCTTTCACAACTCAACAATGATGGTCAAGACCAACCTGTGGCCTTTATCTCCAGAAGACTCCTCCCTCGGGAACGGCGATGGAGAACCATCGAGCGAGAAGCCTTCGCTGTGGTCTGGGCCTTGAAGGAGTTGAGGCCATACCTTTTTGGCTCTCACTTCCTAATTCAAACCGACCATGCAGATGAGAGGTGAAAACCCCAAGTTGCTAAGGTGGTCCATTTCCCTACAGGGGATGGACTTTCGGGTGGAACATCGACCGGGAGTTGACCACGCCAATGCTGACGGTCTCTCTCGGATTTTCCGCCTTAGTGACGAGAACTCCCTAGAGGTTGGGTAGCTCTCCCCACTTTCAGCTGGAGGGGACGCATGTTAGACCTGTCAGCCGTAGGGTGGTCTTTCCCTATTTTTTTCGCCCTTGCCTCATTTTTTCCCACCTTCTTTTTGTTGGCCTTAGGTTTCTGGGCACCTTCCCATTGCTAGGCAATGCTAAGGTGCGGTGCTCTCTTCCCCTAACATGGCTGCCACTGACCCCTGCTACTGCAGCGTGGTCTTTTTAGACGCACTCTGGTAGCCAGGAGCTGGCTGGAACCCTTAAACATTGTTGCAATACCAGCCTGCGTGCCTGCCCATAGCAACTGCCCACTGCCAACTGCCAACTGCCACTATAAAAGAAAAGAGAGGGAAACTTTCTAGTTAGTTGGGGCATCACTTACCTGGGGGACCCTACGCAGGAGACTTAGGCGGTAGGGCCTAGTCAGGAACCTATACCACTGGGGGTGACAGGGTTTAGGCGCTGGCCACCAAGCTGTATAAGGAACTCTGAGCTAGCCCACTGATCTGGCCCGGCGGGCGGGGAACCCAGGGACCACCTGAAGTGACCTGCTGAGGAAAGCCTTCAACTCAACCCCCCCCTCCTCAAGAAACCAAGAGACTGTAACCTATCAAGGGCGCAGGAACCACCAAGCGCTAAGAACAACCCTGTACTAACCAGGACTGCCGGGGATCAACCAGGTAACCAGCTCCTGTCAGCTTCCCTGCGCTGTCCTGACTGAACTGCCTTGCTAAGATTGCCTAATTTATGCCTCAGCGCTCTCCTGCTGAGTCCCCTGAGAAGAGCTAAGGTTCTTGAGGAGATTGCTGCCCTGAAGCGCTATGCCCGCAAAGCGCTATTGTTGAGACTGTCCCAGCGCGGTAATCTGCCACAGACTGCGGTGCCGTTGAACGGTTCTTGAAGCGCTGTGCCCCTCAAGCGCTGTGCTGTCCATCGCGCGGCACCCCCTAACTCACCGCTGCAGCCCGGGCTCCCCGGTGGGTGCTTTAGAGAGCTGCCCCTTTTCCCCCCGAGTGCCAAAGCTGAAGCGCTTGATGCCGATCACCCGGCCCGGCGTCCCATCATTGCAGGATCGCTGCCTTGGAGTGTGCCTGAGGGTGAGGTTCGCCGCTTTCACCGACGTGTGCCTGGAGGAGTTCCCCCTCCGCGGGGTGCATAGTTGCGGCGGCCCTCGGTGCCTGGAGGGGGCTGTCGGAGTCATAGTAGGCCGTACTAGGCCTGAAGGAATCCTCTCACCTCACGTGACGGGGGCGTTGATACCAACTCCGCCCCCGCCGCACTCCTATTGGGTCCTGACGTTGCGCCCCGCAGGCCACAATGCCATTGGCGGCTGCGGGAGCGCCCTTGCTTCCTATTTGTCCCCGAGTGCTGCCAGGCTGAGGAAAGGCCCGGGATCCAGTGAGACACCGGCACGGGGGCTCGGAGCGAGTCGGGAGCCCCTGCCGACTGCACGGGCCGAGTGAGCCTCCGGAGAACAGGAGCCCTCCCTTGCCTTCTGATTCTGTCGCAAGGGGCCAGAGAAGGCCAGAAGCCGGCAGGTAACGTCCCGGGGGAGGGCGGACAACACGAGCAGAGCGGGGCCCCCCAGGAGTGAAAAGGAGGCCCCGAAACCGCCCCTCCCTCGGGAGGACTTGAGACTGGGCCCCGTTGGCCCCATACCACGATAAGAATTGGCCCAGACTCTGGAAGAACCCTAGACCCGAGGCCAGTCGAGTTAACCCCTGCCTGGGGTAAAGTTAAAGGCTCAACTTAGCCCTATGCATGTTTAGTGCTGAACATTCCACAACAGATTGGCAGCAGGGAACAATTGCGCAAAATAGTATACAATATTTTCATTCAATTATATTTAAAGCTAGTGAATGTTCTAAAGGAAGGAATACAACTCCTACCACAGGTTGTAATAATAGATAGAGTTCCTATCTTAAATTATAAATACAAGATCTCAACCTGAGCAAAGACTAGTAAGTCACAAGTGTCCAAATTAATAGCATTTTATGACAAAAAATTATGGATTCCGTATCTTCTTTTGTTTTCCAATCCTTTTTTTATTTTTTTGAATCCAAATTCATGTTTCCATCAGTCCAATCCATGGGTACAGATCATAAGGGTTTTCATTAACTTTACAAATAACCAATAGACGTTTGCCAACACGTGTTTCGTCTGGCTTCTCAGCCAATGACTTCGTCAGGGCTAAAAGTAAACAGAATAGATCCTTAATTCACATGAAATCATATAATTTCGTAATCCTAATCTAATAGAGAAGGAACCTGCAAAACAGACTTACAAGTGCAAAGAGGAAAGCCATGAAAAACAAGAGTAGAAATCATAGTTCTAAGTGCTACACCGATTTTGTGAGATAAAGAGAATTTATCTGAAGATAAATGGAATTCATATCCAGGTGATAAGATATAAAAAAAAAAGAGCTAGTGTCAGTCATGTGAAAAATGCCACAGAGTTACGATCCAAAGGGTGAAAAGACATTATAAATTCAATAGTGAATAAAGGCTATAACCCCTGGTGATTTTCATTCAGTGTGAGTATATATTAAGTTCAGCTTACCAAGTTAACTAATTATCAGGAATATTATCAGAGCGAAGTGATTTATCAATCCTAGAGTGGCTCATCAAATTAATCAGTTTCCTATAAAAAATCAAATTAAATTAACCTAATATTAAAACGAGTCATAAATTGAATCTCATGTTCATCCCAATCTAGTAATATGATTGTTCAGTTTAGAAACAGAACCTGGATTTTTGTCACTAGTATACTCTAATTTAAAAATACTAGTTATAAACTCTAAAATTAGGATCAAGTTAACATTGTATGATGTGGGGGCATGATTGTTCAGTTCAGAGACAGCACCTGGATTTATATCACTAGTATACTATAATTTAAAAGTACTAGTTCTAAACTCAAAAAATAGGATCAGGTTAACATTGTATGATGTAGGGGCATGATAAGTATCCTGTATCCTAAGGGACTGTATATATCTTGTTCGTAACGAGACTCACAAAGTTGATAGTTGAATATTCACCTATTTAACTAATAACACAGTCCATTATTAATAACATTTATATATTATATCTTACATCAACATCACTAGATTTATCCAAAAGCACTTTCATAGCCTGTTCATACCCGAACTTATTATAATCAAGAGAAACTGAATACCTGAAAAGAACGTATATTCATATGTTTCTCGCTAGATGTAAGTATTTCCGACCGATGCAGGTTATCATATTCTGAAATGCAATTTAAACATTATCGCAAAGGTTAGGATAAGTTATCTTCGGTTATGATAAAGTCTTCGAGTTTCTTTCAGAGGTTACCTGATTAAATGTAAGTCATATCTCCTGCGCTCGAGTAAGATAATATTTTCGTTTGCGGCTCAAAAATAGTCCTAAGTAAGAACCTAAGAGATATTCATAGAGATAAAAACTATTATGACTTAAAATTTATACTTCGTTTTCACCCTATCTTATCTTCTCAACCTATTAAATAATACTGCCACGTTGGGCTATAACTTTACTAGGTTATCCCAATATTTTTTCTCTTCGCTTACCGGCAATATGATTCGGAGTACTTCCATCTAGCACATGTTTGGAGTGGCATCTAGTGTCGGCGCCATCTTGGGTTGGGACTTAAATACCCTATTTAGATTAGGGGAGATGATGGACACCCAGTCGGGGTTTACGGACCTCGTTTATACATAATAGTGTTTACAAGTATCGGATATATCCTTATTCCTAATATCAAAAGGATAGATCAAAGTTAATACATACTTTATCACCGTTTATAAAAAATATATGCTGATAAAATTTATACCGATCCTAATTAGTTCTATTTCTATTTCGGATATTTTAGGCTATAAATATTAGCACTCTACATATTTTAATTAATCATTGGTGTAATATAACTTCAATTGCCACCTACATCATGTTATATTCAAAGAGAATAGAAAGAACTACTGTATGGCAGGTAGCGCCATCTTGGTAGTTTATATATCATATTCTACTCAGAGAAGAAAAAGGGTTCTAATACGGCAGGTAGCGCCATCTTGGTAGTTTATAGATACGGAAGAAAATTTATTCAGTCCTATTGGTATTATGTAAATGTACCGTCGAGAATACGTTGAAATTAACCAATTCAATTAGCGATTGTTAAAGTATATGATATAACTATATCGTAGATCGAATCTTAACATTTCAAATTGGTTTATTTCTAAGTTGAAGAAAGAGAGTTAGTCAGCCACTATAATTGATAGTAGATAGAAGCATTAGGTAAAATAGTTATTCAGATAGCAACCCATCACCATTCAGCACTCTAATTATACCTAATCTTCAACAAATGGATAAAAGCAGTCGCAAAATTGAAATAGAAAATTATTTTACATATTTAGACAAATATAATTGTAAAGGGTGATGTTATCATGTGGTCCTACTTATTAAGATGTTCCAATTTACATACATTAACGTTTCAAACAGACATGTTTGATGAAAGGCAATTTTGTTGTCCATGCAGTGTACTTGATAACATAAGCGGATGGATAACTGAAGTTGGAAACAAATTACATCCCTTATAAATACAATAATCAAGGTGACCTATAGATTAGCTGTGTTTATTTACCCAAAAAATATTGCATTTCATGATCAATATTTATGTCCAATTCTAACGCATGAAGTCTAATTATCCAACATACCTCTGCCTGTCTGAGCATAAGTTCCCTATTGCCTCCCCTAGCATTAATGGGGATGCTTTCTAACCCATGGAATAAAAACCCAAGTTGTTTCGTTTTCTGAGGGCAGACAGTGGCATGTACACCAATTGGATATCTAGGGTCCATGTTTTTAAATGCTCTAAAGTGTTCAGAAATGCGATCCTTCATGCTTCTGATGGTGCCCCCAACATAGATTTTAGAGCAGTTACACACAATAATGTAAACTACATATTTGGTGGTACAGTCTATGTGTTGTTTAATCGTACAGAGTTTTGAGCCATTATATCTGAAATCCTTCTTTTCTTTGAGGGCAAAGCTGCACATACTACAGTTTGTACATTTGAATTATGTCTGTTTAGCCATGTCACATTCGATCCATCATTCTTGGGGTAGCTTGGGCAAATAAGGCTACCTATAGTTTTTCCTTTACGATATGTCACACTTGGGTATTTTAGTACAAGTTTTCGTAGTTGTTCATCCGCTGTTAGTAGATACAAGTGACGTTTAAGAATTCCAAATATTTTATAGGACCATGGATGGAAATTAGTCACCAGTCTTACTGGTCTTCTTGTTGCTTCTTTTACTTTACGTATCTTAAGAGTATCAATTCTTACTAATCTGTCTGCACGTTTCTTTGCTTTTGTCACCACTTTACTATCATATCCTCTCAGTAGAAATCTGTTTTCTATGTCTTTGGCGGCAGTTTCAAAATCCTTATCTTCTTAGCAATTCCTACGGGCCCTATAGAATTCTCCATACGGAATAGAATTGATCTGAGTTCTAGGATGGGTGCTCTCAGCGTGAAGTAGTGAATTGCAAGATGTCTCTTTCCTATGCATTCTACTTCTGATCTTTCCTCCCTCCACAAATATTTTAACATCTAAAAAGATAATGGATGCAGAACTGTAATCCATGGTGAACCTCATGTTGAAGTGATTGTTATTAAGGAATTCAAAGAATAGCAGTAAGTCTGGTATACCTCCTGTCCATATTAATAGACAATCGGGGAAACAACCTTTACAACGAAACTTTTACAACGAACTACCATTACAACGCAATTTTTACAACGCAAACTATTACAACACATTGCTCTGGGGGGCGCTCTAGGATAGGGAATAGGTTAATTTACTATCCAATAACCTTCCCTACTATCCACGGGGACTGAAGTTGGAATAGTAAATTAAACTATTCACTATCCAGCGCCTAAAAGCATTATGCGTTGTAATGGTATGCGTAGTAAAAGTTGCGATGTAAAGGTAGGCGTTGTAAAAGTATGCGTTGTAACGTCATACATCCGACAATCGTCTATATATCTCCCAAAATACATTATGTAGTCATGCCAGGGTGCACCAGATGGGCCCCAGATATGCAACGCCTCAAACCATCCCATGAAGAGACAGGCCATAGACGATGCAAATCTGGAACACTTTTGTTGGTACCAATTAGTTTTGAACATGAACACATTATGCTCCAATATCATTTGGGCCATGCCAATCAACATATTAGAGTGGTCAAGTAGCTCAACAGGTCTCCTATACAAAAAGTGTCACAACGATTCAAGACCATGCTCATGAGTTATATTTGTATATAACGCAACTACAACTAGAGTTACCAAAATCATTGCATCATCCCATGGAATATCCATGATGATATTCAGAATATGCTTAGTGTCACATATGGTAGAGGGAAGATTTGCCACATATGGCTGCAAAAAGGTGTCTACAAATTCTGAGATTTTTTCGGTGGGCCCTCCTATACCTGACACTATTGGTCTCCCCGGTGGTCTAGTGACATTTTTATGAATCTTAGGTAAACAGTATAAACATGGATGACGTGGTCTATTCACTGTTAAGTATTTGAATTCATCTTCACTGATTAACCCAGATGAGAACCATAGTCTGAGTTGGTCATTAATTAGTTTTGTGACTCTAAAGAAGGGATTGCTAGTTAGTTTTTTGTAGAAATTCTCATTATTTAGTTGGCCCAAGATTTCACTCTCATAGTACTCTTTGTTTAGGATGACTATATTCCCACCCTTATCTGCTCGCTTTACAATGATATCCTTGTTTGAGTGCTAATCGTTCCTTCTTTGTCAGATTATCTAGATGTGCCTTATGTCTCTGATCATTTATACGATTTTCACATATTGCCAGATCAGTTTGTACCAATTTGTAAAACATATCAATGTTGTTACCACTTAGAAGTTGGGGTGTCCATTTTGATTTAGGTTTTAGACCACTATCCACTCTTTGATCACAACTATACTCTAAATCATGGAGTACTTTGTGCATTGTAACGGGATCATCCTCGCTTTCCGTAATTGATAACAATAAAGCTGTATCTCTAATTTCTTGAATAGATACATCCCCAACAACAATATCTGGTACCACATTTTTATTCACAGTATTGTCAGGCCCCAAAAAATATTTCAACTTCAAGTTTCTAATGAATCTATAAAGATCAATTTTAACAGAGGTTAAGTCACATGAAGCTGTCGGACAAAAGCTCATTCCTTTACATAGTACATCAATCATATCCTTAGATAAGGCAAGACTAGACAAATTGACAACTTTTATATCATTATCAGCGACATTTACTTGTTGCTCTTGCTCCAAGAGCGAGTGTTCACCCTGTCCCTGGCTGTGGGATTTGCCCTTTCCCCTGCATCCTCTCTTTGTCTTTTTCTCTGATCTTCTCTCAGATTGCTTTCCTTTTTTCCAATACGGATTCTCTGTACCTCGCGTAAAAAACGTATTTCCGGGAGGCGTGGCCAAGATGCCGTCGGAGTAAGACGCACTTTCGAGTCCCTCCGGCGCCTGACCAGCTCAGCATTGTACAGCATTGTCCACGGGGTGCTGACCAGCCTCAGGGGGCCGGCGGAGGCCGCTGACAACAAGTGGTGCGGTCCGGCACTGCCGGTGGAGCTGCAAGCGGCCTGAATCGGCCGGGGGAGGGGAGGCGACTTCCGGCCCTGTCGGCACCGGCCTTGCGTGGGGAGGAGGCTGGCCCTTGAGTGCGGAGGCGCCCGTCCTAGACGGGGAGCGGTGCCGCGAGGTCGCGGGTCATCCCGGCCCCCCATACTGCCTGCAGGTTCTGCGACACATCACCGGAGGAGAAACGGCGGCCCTGGGCGCTCTACTGCGGCTGGAGGAAGGCGGCTGGTACGTCCGGCCAACTGCGGGGGGAGTGCACCTCGGCCTGTCGGCGGAGCGGAGAGAGGCTGGGAGCGGCCTTTCGTGGAGTGCGCCGGGGGTACTGAGTGCGGCCGCTGGAGGAGGGGGTCGGCCCTACTGCGGTAGGGTACGCCTCGGTGCTGCCTGCGGATCTGAGCGCCGCGTGGTACGGCTGATGACGGAGTAGCAGCCCCCGGCCTGAGGAGCACCGACCTGGCGTGCGGCGGACCCTGACTTTGAGTTAGCGACACCGCGGAGCCCAGCAGTGAGAGGGCCACGGCGAACTCGGGGCCTTCTGGTCCGGTTGACTGCCATCTGGAGCTGTGCAGCGGCATTGGGTGCCCCGGGGGAGCCGGGAGACGGGAGCTGGTGGGTCTAGAGGCCAGGGACACACCGAGGCCAGCAGTGGCGGTTCTGCCTACGCCGCTTCGTGGACCGAGCGGCCGGTCTGATCTATTCTTCCGGCTGAAGTTGGACCATAGCTCTCGGAGGGAGCGAAGAGGGGCGCTGCGGAAGCCGGGGGTCCGGGCTGGTGGCCCCCGGTCGGCAGTAGCGGAGGACCCGAGACCGGGCTGTGCGCGCTCTGCAGTCTTGAGCTGCCGGACTCAGGGGGCGCAGCATTGACTATCAGAGAGGCGCCTCTTGGCGGGAAGCTTCAACGACGCCATCTTGGCTGGGCAACCACTGACTGCAGCATAGATAAGTTGGGTCAGACAGGTCTAATCTGGCCTACCCCACTCCTCTGTGACCTGGGCTGGCTATCGGGAGAGGCCCTGCATCGCCCTGGAAACCTCTTATTTGACTTAGCACCGGGGTCCCGTGGAGCTTGGCTCCCCCCCGCCTTCTGGTGTGGAGGGCACCTCGGAAGAGCTTTAGTGAGGGGGGCCTCCTGCGGAGAGGATTCTGCGGGACTCCCTGGCGGAGAGGAAGAGGCCATACCCCTGGTTGGACTGACTGGAAGGAGGTGCTGTGTGATCTGCTGCCCCGGAGACCCCATAACGGCATTCCGCCTTTTGTTCCTGGAGAGTGAGGGACCGCCTTGACCTCGCGCCGCAATCGGAGCTCCACGATGTCCAACACACTACATAAGGGGAGACCGGGGAAGGATGGCACCTCTAAATCTTCGCAGCAGCCGGCCTCTCCCGGGGCCAGTGGATCGTCCAAGCAGTCGGATGATGAAGCGCCCGCCACCAAGGCCTTTATGACTGAGCTGTTCGCCTCTATTAAAGAGGACATCTCTGAACTCCGCGCTCAATTGGCGTCGGATCTCCGTGAGGTGCGAAGAGATGTGGATGGAATTGGCGAACGTGTGGCGACGCTGGAAGATCATGACCTGAGTGTGGCGAACGACGTGCACCAGCTACAGCAAGACATCATCCGCCTCACTGAACAGAATCTGGACCTGCAGACCCACTCAGAGGACTTAGAGAATCGTTCTCGAAGGAACAACATCCGCATTTGTGCGGTCCCATGTGACGGAGAAGCTGGGGATTTGCGTGGCTATGTACAGGCCCTGTTCTTACAGATTTTAGACGAGGAAGATGTGCAGGAAATAAGAATGGATAGGGTGCATAGAGTTGGTTTGCCCAGAAGAGGAGGGGGGCCCCCTCCGGACATCCTCGTTTGCGTGCACGACTTCCAGGTGAAGGAACGCATCCTGCGGAAGGCCAGAGCCATCTCTTCCTTGCAATTTAGGGACCATCGTCCACAGCTCTACCAGGATCTGGCGGCGGCGACACTTCAGAAGAGAAGGGAGTTCCGCCCAGTGACTTCTTTTCTGCGGGAACGCAACATCTCCTACTCATGGGGGCACCCCTTCCGTATCATATTTCGCTGGCAGAATCGGCTGGCGCAGATTCGCTCTCTTCAGGTGGCAAAGGACCTGCTGGGCCTGGATGACGGTCCTCCTTCCCAGGAGGCACGTACCTCACCATCAAGGAGACGACACCGTTCATCCTCTTGGCACAGAGTTGGTGCGTCCCCGGACCGGCGGCGGCCGGATCACGCTGCTAGCTTGCAGGAAAGAGGTGAAGCGGTGGCGTCGGTGGCCTCCGCCACGTTAGCAGATTCTCAACAAAGCCCTGGAGCAGCGTGATCCCGGATTCTGTGGAGGATTGGCGCCGGAGGGACTCTGGCCCTAAGGTCCCGGGGGTACGATTGTACTTTTGGAGAAGACACCCCGGACCGTGGCCCTGGGGGTCACTAAGTTGGTGCCCCCTCCCCGATTCCAGTCCAGAAGGGACCTTACGAACTATGGTCTACTGGAACTGCTGAGTACATTGTTCAGGTTCAGTGCCTTACGTTATTTCCTATTGTTTTTCTGTTTGCGGGAGGGGGGGCTGGGGGTGGGGGGTCCTAGGTCGCAGGGGACGCGGGGGGGGGTGTTGGGGTCCGGGGCAAGGGTGGATGGGAGGGTGGTGGCGTCCAAAAGCTGTGTGTGCGGTGTGTTGTTTGCTCTGGAGGTGTTATCCCTTGGCTTCTACTGCTGGTGCCCTTCTTCGGGCGCGGTCACTGCCTTGAGCCTTGTTGAGGATTATATACTCACTGTTGGTTACTTGGATGTGGGGAGCTTGGAGCTATGGGGTGGGCTGTGTGCTGCTCCCCAGGGAGGGATATTGGACTGGTCATTGATATTGGTGTTTCTACTCAGATGTTATCAATGTGAAATGCACTGCGGGTCATCCTGTATGACTGGCTCTGAGAGGCTTGAGGGTGCGGATCTGATGGAGGGGGGGGGCTTGGGGGTTGGAGGGGGATGCTTGGAGATGGGCCTGGCCCGGGAGCATATGGAGTGGTAGTGGCACTGGCCAGGGAGTGGGAACGGATCACACTGATAGGCATACAGAGCGGAGACTCCCAACATCACTATGCCTGTTAGTGTAGGTACCTGGAATGTGAAAGGTCTCAACTCCCCGCAGAAGCGCCAGAAGCTCTGGAAGTACCTGTCGGATCACCATCTTGATGTGGTGGCCCTCCAGGAAACCCACTTAGCTAGGAAAGATGAACTTAGACTCCGACACAGACAATTACCCCTCATTTATAGGGCATCAGCATCCACCAAGCATAGGGGGGTGGCCCTCCTGTTCAGGGCATCTCTTCACTTTCAGCCTCTGGGGGTGAGCAGTGATAAGGAGGGTCGTTGGCTAATGGTGAAGGGGTCATTATATGGTCGACAGTGTACGTTTGTGATTGTTTATGCCCCTAATGCTGGACAGAATGGTTTTTTACAGGATTTGCTGGACAGGGTAAGGGACTTTGTGGAGGGGCACTTGTTCCTCCTGGGGGATTTTAACATGGTGTGGGACAGAGACATGGACAGTTCGGGGGCACGCAGGGCAGACTCTGGGATCTTTTCGGATGAAACGCAACGACAAATAGGTGCCTTGGGGTTGTAGACAGCTGGCGTTTCTTACACCCACACACTAAGGATTACAAATTTTTTTCTCATGTCCATCTCTCTTACTCCCGTATAGATCATATTTTTGTTAGTCAGGCCCTCAGGGGGGATGTCCGAATATCCAGTGTCTTTCCACTCTCGGTATCTGACCATAGCCTGGTGGTTCTTGGACTGCATTGGCATGTGGGGGGGGAACGGTTGGCGGAAGTGGTACTTCCCGGCAGCGTTGGTACAGGATGAGGTGTCCTGTAAGGAGCTGTGGAGGGCTATAGGAGAGTTTATGGCCCTTAACCCACCTTCTGATACCTCAGTGTATGTCACTTGGGATGCATGCAAGGCCTCATTACGGGGCACATGCCTCGCCCTTAATGCAAACCTCAATAAGCTTCGGAGGAAGGAGAGGGAGGTCCTGGAGGCGGAGCTCGCTATTTTGGAACAAGCACACAAGTCAAACCCCTCTAGCGTGACCCTCCGACCATTGACGGCGGTGAGAGGGAAATTGAGGGCCCACTACAACAACCGGGCTGAATTTACCCTCCTGCGCCTCCGACGCGTCTCCTACTCTCAGGGGAACAAGGTGGGGCGGCACTTGGCCCGGCAACTTCGAGATAAGCACGAGAAGGACTACATTGGGGGCATACGGGACCACACGGGTTCTGTGCAGCACAGAGATGCAGACAAGGCAGCTCTTTTCGGCCGCTTTTACGCAGATCTCTATTCAGGCGACACCCTTGACCCAGAGGCCCAATCCGCGTTCCTGAATGGTCTCCCGATACCTCAGGTCTCCAGAGAATGGAATGATTTGCTGTCTTCCCCCATCACTAGGGAAGAGGTGCTAGACGCCATCAAGGCTCTGAAACTCCACAAGGCCCCGGGCCCTGACGGTTACACTGCCCTGTTTTACAAGACGTTTGCGTCGGACCTCTGCGATTACCTGGTCTCCCTCTTTAACAACATGGCGTCGGAGGGAAGAACATCTGAGACTATGGCCGAGGCCCTGATTACCGTCCTCCCCAAACCGGGGAAAGATCATACCAAATGCGCGTCCTATCGCCCGATACCGCTCCTCAACCTGGCCGTTAGGTTGTATTCGTCTATAATCGCTGGAAGATTACAGGACTTGATGCCGGCCCTTGTACACCCAGACCAGTCCGGATTTATAAGGGGCCGGCAAACTCATGACAACCTGAGACGCGTGATCCATCTGATCGAGAAGGCTAATAGATTTCATATACCGGCGGTATTAGTGGGGCTCGACGCGGAGAAAGCCTTTGACCGCGTAGATTGGGGCTTTCTACATCGCACCCTGGAAGCCTTCGGGTTTTCACCCCACTTCATAAGAATGATTGAGGCTAACTACAGCAACCCCACCTCTAGGGTGATGGTTAATGGCCATAGATCCGGGTACTTCCGTCATTCGCGCGGAACGCGTCAGGGATGTCCTCTCTCCCCACTCCTCTTTGCTTTAAGTATTGAGCCGTTGGCTCTTGCGATTCGGGAGAATGAACATATCTTGGGCCTTCCCTTCTCAGGTGAACAGCATAAGATTTCGCTATTCGCGGATGATGTGTTACTTTCGATCAGAGACCCGGCGCTATCGTTGCCCTATGTCCATACGGTGCTCTCTGACTTTGAGACGGCGGCGGGATTCAGGGTCAACCTCGACAAATCGTATATTCTGAACCTGACTCTACCTCCCGAGGAGGTGCACCGGATTCGAGCGATTACCCCACTGTTGTGGTCGACTTCATCCTTGCTGTGTCTGGGAGTGCGGCTGACCTCTACCCTAAGCGCACTATTCCCGGCCAACTTTCCACCGATGTTGACGGCGATATACGCGCGGAGCTAGAGAGGTGGAAGCCGAAGTACATCTCGTGGATGGGTAGGATTCACGCGCTCAAGATGGTCCTCCTCCCAAAAATTTTGTATCTCTTCCAGGCACTGCCCATACCGGTGGAGTTAGACTATTTCCATCGGCTTAAGACCCTGATGTTGAAGTTTGTGTGGCAAGGCGGCCGGGCGCGACTTTCCTATGCAGTACTTCGTCGTCCGCGAATGGAGGGGGGGGTGGGGTTCCCGGACATGCACTTGTATTATAAAGCTGCACAGTTGAGGATACTGGTGGAATGGTCCCAGCAGCTTTCAGAAAAGCACTAGCTCCATATGGATCGGAGTGTGGCCGGAAGAGCCATCTGGGATCTGGCCTGGAAGCCCAAGGCTGACCGACCCAGGAATGGATATATTAGCACTCCCACCAGCACGGTATTAAAAGTCTGGGACACAGTCAGTGGCGACGACCGGTGGACCACCTTCCCATCTCCGTTTACTCCTATTCATTTCAACCCGGCTTTCCCTCCAGCCTTGACTGATGGACCCTTTGGCGTCTGGAGGGAGGGTGGTTGCAGAGCCCTTACTCACCTGTTTCATGGTGTGACACCTCTCACCTTTCAAAATTGTATGCGGGATTATGGTGTTCCGCCCACTGAACGCTTTCGACACCTTCAACTCTTACACTGGGCGACATCGACGGAGGTGGTAGACGCCGCTACTAGACCACTGACGAAGTTTGAGGCTTTTATTCTCCGCACTTCCACGATGAAGGGGACGATCTCCTTCATTTATGGGTTGTTACTGGACACCGTGGTATCCCCCCGCCCTCGTTACATGGACCACTGGGAGACTACCCTAGGTAGGGACATTTCTGACAACGAGTGGAGGAGCCTCTGGCGAGATTGGCGGCACATAATCATTCAACAGACCTCAGAGAGGCTCACCTGAAGCTTCTGTTTGACTGGTATCTCTACCCATCTAAGTTGCATCGGATCTTTCCGACTACCTCGGATAGGTGCTGGCGGGGCTGCGGTATGCTGGGTGACTTCCGCCACATTTGGTGGGATTGCCCCACCATCCGACCTTTCTGGTCCGAGATCCTATCCCACATTAAGGATGTGATGGGTTATCCGATTCCGAATTCGATGGAGTATGTGCTGTTGGGGCTTAGAGACCCGTTGTTGGAACATCAGACTAGAGCTGATAAACGCATTATATGGCTGTGCTTGGGGGCGGCTAAGTTGACCTTGGCAGCCGCCTGGAAAAACCCGACTGCGCCGGCCATCTCTCTATGGCACGCACGGTTATGGCGACTACTGAGTATGGAGAGAATGTCAGATATATTTTTGGGGAACTTTAAAAACTTCATGTTCAACTGGGGACCCTTGGTTAGATTTCTATCTCGAGGTCTGCCATCTGTGGTTTGCCCCTCAGCGCTTCGTGCACTACACCTCTTCCAAATTTAACCACCTACTTGTATGAAGTTGTTCTGAGTGAATGCTGGTCGCCACCACCGGGGAAAGGGTGGGGGGTGGGGGGAAGGGGGGTCTGAGGGGTGTTGGGGTGGGGTTGTTGTTTACTTTCGGTTGCGACAAAATTTGCATGTGGAGATGGATTGCACGGCCTTCCTATACGACTGTGATCCTGGTTGGGGACCCCTCCTTCCCTTGTGAACTTTAGATCACCTGCTGAGGGATTGGCGCTCCCTCCAATCGGTACTGGTTGGCGAACAATGACATTGCCATGGGCATTTAACAGCGGTGTGTGCCATCTTCTTTTATATAATTTTGGTTTCTACAGCAATATTTTTCAGCGCCCCCTGTGTGGGGATATGTGGCGGATTGTCGCCTGTTCCTTTATTCTCTTCCTCTCTCTTTTTCTTCACCTTCTTTGCTCTTTCTTCTCTTTTTCTACTTAAAATCTTGAATAAATAAAAATTAAAAAAAAAAAAACTTATTTCCTAAGGGGTTATTAGCTGCTGAATCTGCATTAGAATCTTCAGTAACAACAGAGACATTACTAGATGAAGCGCTACTTATGCTGATTAGGGAGGTTTTGCTACCACTATGTTGTAAATCTTGTCTGACTAGATTGTCAAATCTTTTAGAAAACGTAAATACCCTACCATTACGGTAGTCATTCTCGTCTCGTTTCAATTTATGAGCTTTCTTATCCTTAATTTCATCCTCATATTTTGTTAGTATTCCAAGATTGCATAATTTTTCTTTGTTGGTTCTGGTAGCTTTAAATCCTCTATTTCTTTTTCAACTATATCTGCCTGTTCAGCAGCCTGTGTAACTTTTCTGTCCGAATTTTCTATAAGTATGTTCATCAATCTCATAGAATTCCCTGTAAGTTCCTTCTCCCAGGTGAGGAGTAGATCCTCCTCCAGATCATCCTAGGTGGGGAATATATTGGAACGGAGACCTCGCGGTATTCTTTCTAACCTCATATATTCTTTCAGGGTTGCCCCGTCCCACCATTTGGTGATTTCATTTTTCTTTAGACGTTCCAACTTCAAGAATTTCATCTTAAGACCCTCATTCGTTTTGGATGTACCCTGAATGACTGCTTTGTTTACTGATATTCCCGCACTTAAGCTTTTAAACATATCCTCAGACACTTTACTTCTCTCACTTCGTGAACACATTTTATCATATATTATGCAATCCGGTAGATACTATTCGCTGCAGTCCCAAATCAAAAACAGAACATTCCACAGCAGATTGACAGTAGGGAACAATTGCGCAAAATTGTATACAATATTTTCATTCAATTATATTTTAAGCTAGTGAATGCTCTAAAGGAAGGGATGCAACCCCTACCACACGTTGTAATAATAGATAGAGTTCCTATCTTAAATTATAAATACAAGATCTCAACCTGAGCAAAGACTAGTAATCACAAGTGTCCAAATTAATAGCAATTTATGACAAAAAATTATGGATTCCGTATCTTCTTTTGTTTTCCAATCCTTTTTTTATTTTTTCAATCCAAATTCATGTTTCCATCAGTCCAGTCCATGGGTACAGATCATAAGGGTTTTCATTAACTTTACAAATAACCAATAGACGTTTGCCAACACATGTTTCGTCTGGCTTCTCAGCCAATGACTTCGTCAGGGCTAAAAGTAAACAGAATAGATCCTTAATTCACATGAAATCATATAATTTCGTAATCCTAATCTAATAGAGAAGGAACGTGCAAAACAAACCTACAAGTTCAAAGAGGAAAGCCATGAAAAAGAAGAGTAGAAATCATAGTTCTAAGTGCTACACCGCTTTTGTGAGATAAAGAGAATTTATCTGAAGATAAATGGAATTCATATCCAGGTGATAAGATATCAGAAAAAAGACCTAGTGTCAGTCATGTGAAAAATGCCACAGAGTTACGATCCAAAGGGTGAAAAGATATTATAAATTCAATAATGAATAAAAGATATAACCCCTGGTGATTTTCATTCAGTGTGAGTATATATTAAGTTCAGCTTACCAAGTTAACTAATTATCAGGAATATTATCAGAGCGAAGCGATTTATCAATCCTAGAGTGGCTCATCAAATTAATCGGTTTCCTATAAAAAATCAAATTAAATTAACCTAATATTAAAACGAGTCATATATTGAATCTCATGTTCATCCCAATCTAGTAATATGATTGTTCAGTTTAGAAACAGAACCTGGATTTTTGTCACTAGTATACTCTAATTTAAAAATACTAGTTGTAAACTCTAAAATTAGGATCAAGTTAACATTGTATGATGTGGGGGCATGATTGTTCAGTTCAGAGACAGCACCTGGATGTATATCACTAGTATACTATAATTTAAAAGTAATAGCTCTAAACTCTAAAAATAGGATCAGGTTAACATTGTATGATGTAGGGGCATGATAAGTATCCTGTATCCTAAGGGACTATATATATCTTGTTCGTAACGAGACTCACAAAGTTGATAGTTGAATATTCACCTATTTAAATAATAACACAGTCCATTATTAATAACATTTATATATTATATCTTACATCAACATCACTAGATTTATCCAAAAGCACTTTCATAGCCTGTTCATACCCGAACTTATTATAATCAAGAGAAACTGAATACCTGAAAAGAACGTATATTCATATGTTTCTCGCTAGATGTAAGTATTTCCGACCGATGCAGGTTATCATATTCTGAAATGCAATTTAAACATTATCGCAAAGGTAAGGATAAGTTATCTTCGATTATGATAAAGTCTTCGAGTTTCTTTCAGAGGTTACCTGATTAAATGTAAGTCATATCTCCTGCGCTCGAGTAAGAAAATATTTTCGTTTGCGGCTCAAAAATAGTCCTAAGTAAGGACCTAAGAGATAATCATAGAGATAAAAACTATTACGACTTAAAATTTATACTTCGTTTTCACCACATCTTATCTTCTCAACCTATTAAATAATGCTGCCACGTTGGGTTTAGGATATTAGGAATAAGGATATCTCAGATAAACACTATTATGTATAAATGATGTCCGTAAACCCCGACTGGGTGTCCGTCATCTACCCCTAATCTAAATAGGGTATTTAAGTCCCAACCCTAGATGGCTCCGACGCTAGACGCCACTCCAAACATGTGCTAGATGGAAGTACTCCGAATCATATTGCCGGTAAGCGGAGAGAAAAATATTGGGATAACCTAGTAAAGTTATAGCCCAACGTGGCAGTATTATTTAATAGGTTGAGAAGATAAGATAGGGTGAAAACGAAGTATAAATTTTAAGTCGTAATAGTTTTTATCTCTATGATTATCTCTCAGGTCTTTACTTAGGACTATTTTTGAGCCGCAACGAAAATATTTTCTTACTCGAGCGCAGGAGATATGATTTACATTTAATCAGGTAACCTCTGAAAGAAACTCGAAGACTTTATCATAATCAAAGATAACTTATCCTAACCTTTGCGATAATGTTTAAATTGCATTTCAGAATATGATAACCTGCATCGGTCGGAAATACTTACATCTAATGAGAAACATATGAATATACATTCTTTTCAGGTATTCAGTTTCTCTTGATTATAATAAGTTCGGGTATGAACAGGCTATGAAAGTGCTTTTGGATAAATCTAGTGATGTTGATGTAAGATATAATATATACATTTTATAAATAATGGACTGTGTTATTATTTAAATAGGCGAATATACAACTATCAACTTTGTGAGTCTCGTTACGAACAAGATATATACAGTCCCTTAGGATACAGGATACTTATCATGCCCTTACATCATACAATGTTAACCTGATCCTATTCTTAGAGTTTAGAACTAGTACTTTTAAATTATAGTATACTAGTGATATAAATCCATGTGCTGTCTCTGAACTGAACAATCATGCCCCATATCATACAATGTTAACTTGATCCTAATTTTAGAGTTTACAACTAGTATTTTTAAATTAGAGTATACTAGTGACAAAAATCCATGTTCTGTTTCTAAGCTGAACAATCATATTACTAGATTGGGATGAACATGAGATTCAATTTATGACTCGTTTTAATATTAGGTTAATTTAATTAGATTTTTTTATAGGAAACCGATTAATTTGATGAGCCACTCTAGGATTGATAAATCGCTTCGCTCTGATAATATTCCTGATAATTAGTTAACTTGGTAAGCTGAACTTAATATATACTCACACTGAATGAAAATCACCAGGGGTTATATCTTTTATTCACTATTGAATTTATAATATCTTTTCACCCTTTGGATCGTAACTCTGTGGCATTTTTCACATGACTGACACTAGGTCTTTTTTCTGATATCTTATCACCTGGATATGAATTCCATTTATCTTCAGATAAATTCTCTTTATCTCACAAAATCGGTGTAGCACTTAGAACTATGATTTCTACTCTTCTTTTTCATGGCTTTCCTCTTTGCACTTGTAGGTCTGTTTTGCAGGTTCCTTCTCTATTAGATCAGGATTACAAAATTATATGATTTCATGTGAATTAAGGATCTATTCTGTTTACTTTTAGCCCTGACAAAGTCATTGGCTGAGAAGCCAGACGAAACACGTGTTGGCAAACGTCTATTGGTTATTTGTAAAGTTAATGAAAACCCTTATGATCTGTACCCATGGATTGGACTGATGGAAACATGAAAATGGATTGAAAAAATAAAAAAAGGATTGGAAAACAAAAGAAGATACAGAATCCATAATTTTTTGTCATAAATTGCTATTAATTTGGACACTTGTGACTTACTAGTCTTTGCTCAGGTTGAGATCTTGTATTCATGTTTAGTGCTGGCTAGTGCCAGGGTTCACTTCTGCTAATGAGATGGTTTACCTTTAACACAATGGTTTACTTCCGAATGGTTAAATGTTGCCCTAAATAGGGAGCTGATTATTTTTGGCCTGGTGAAATGGTTATTTCTGATTGATTTTACCTAATGCAACAGTTTACTTCTACTAAATGGAAGGATGTTCACCCCTAATGCAATGTTCAGAATTAATTGGTGAATGTTTTCTCTTGCTTAATAAGAGGTGGCCTGATTTGTAGGGAACTGATTATTCCTACTTCATGAAATGTTATTTAAATGTCTTTATAAAGAATTCCTTGCAGGTGCTGACTAGGAGCAAGGCTGTTGCCAGGCCTACAGGTATTTAATATTTATGTATTTAAGTATTTATGGCCGAATAATGAAACACCTGTGCTTTTAACGGAAGGTAATAAGTTATTACTACTGTGATTTTTGATTGCCCTGATCTTGATTTTAGATAAAACGTATTTATGTGAATCAAACCTACTGGTGTGGTCTCAGTCTCTGCGTGCACTTATTGTCTCAGTGGATGCGTGTGCTGTGCAGTCGCTTAACACCTAAGCTTCGGGTGCCTACTGGCTCGGTCCATGCTACCCCCCGGGGATCTGGTGACCCCAGGTCCTACAGTGCCGGTTTTGCAACAGTGCTGAAAAAACGTCCCTCTGTAAGAAAAGCGGGAGCAGTGCTTAGCGACTAACAACCCTCTCCCCTCCCGTTCCCAGGGCCGGTGGAGAAGCAACCTGCCAGGGCTGGTTGCTGTTCCCAGTCTGGCCCTGCACTGAACTTGGCTTAACGCCATCTTATGAAAAAGATACCCTTTCACTGTATACTTAGTGTGAAAGGGGCAGGCAATGGGTGTTGTGGTGGGCGTTCCATCGCAACACCCATTAATTTTTCCCCATATTGCAAGGGTGGCGTAAATATGGGGCAGCGCATAAATTAAGAGCAGGGAAAACATTTTGCTGTTGCAATGTTTGCTGCGTTGTACCGCCCACATAGAAACAGCAAAACACCATTGATTGTTTATGTGCAGGAAGGTGTCCCTTCCTGCACATAAACAATCATTCAAAACAATGTTGTTTGGCAACTTCTACATGTGCTGCATTAAGGAGCACACATAAAAGTTTCAAAACTCCATTTCATATTGTTTATGTGCATGAAGGAACACCTTCCTGCACATAAACAATAATTTCCCTCAACGCAGGCACCCTTGCACTATAGTGCATGGGTGCCTCCGTTGGCGCTACATAGCTAAATTAGCACCAGCACAAGAGGGAAACGCAAGGCTGCATCATATTCTTGTAAATACGGTGCAGCCCTGAGTTTCAGGAGTGGCGGAGAGCAACGTTAAGCCAAGGAGGCTAACACCGCACTCCGCCACTTCCTTGTAAATATGCCCTTGAGTTCCTTCAGACTGCACATCCTACTAGTTGCCTGCTTTCACAAGTGGCCAAGCCGCACGCAGAGTGCAGGCCCTCCATCACAATTATACTGAGTATAATATTGGGAGAAAAATACACTTTTCAATAAGCTGTAAATAACTAGCACAGCTTGCTGCATCCTTTTCTTAAAAAAAAAATATAAACTCAGAATCTAGACTCAAGCAGTAGCTATGGAGCTGATTAATTTTAATGGAAAGTTTACACAATTTTATGTATGTAAGTATGTGTGTGGTATTTGTATAGCGTGAACCTGACCAAAGGGTAGCAGAACGTTGTACAGGGTTAAAGTCAAGCCTACAGTCAATGAATGATAGGAGAGGTAGCAGTGTTGTGGAAGAAGAAATGCGCTATCACTGCATGGTGATGTAATGTTCTTTAAAAAGTTGCATCTTCAACTGTTGCCTAAATTGGAGAAGCACTGGGCAGTCCTAATGCATACAGTGATGTTATTCCAGGTCTTGGATGCATAGATAGAAAAGTTGTTGTGCCTTGTTTTTTATTTTTTTAACTTATTGGCCTCCATTCTGATGATGTCCTTGATACAGGTGTGCCAAGAGCCAATGAAAATGGTGAGGTTGTCTGAAAGCTAAGCGGGAATGCTGGTCTTGATGACTCTGTAAATGTTATAGATGGTTTCGAAGGTTGGGCGGGCCAGCCAGGGGACTCAATGTAGTTCTAGCAGGATAGGAAGATGTGATCATATTTCGTCAGGTCCTAGATGTCACGTGCTACATCATGTTGGATGCCCTTAAGGAGTGTCAGTGTGCAGTGGCATAACAAAACTTGAGGGGCCCCCCTATAAAGTACATATAGGGCCCCCCCATGCTACGGACCTAGTCAGGAGCTGCCAGCTGCTGCCCATGCACAGTGCCAAAGGGGTCCCCTGGAGCTCAGTCCCGCCTCACACCGGGGGCTGTTGGGGCTAATATGACACTGTCAGTGTGGAGTCAAAGGAGGCCATGGAGCAGGGCATTTGCACAATCCAGATGTGACAGTAAGAGTTCTTGAACTAAAGATGCTTTCTGGAGTCTGGGAGGAGTGATCCATGATTTGGTGCACGAGGACGAATGTGGTTGTATGCTGACACAGAGTTCCATCTTAAATCTCTGGAGGCTCACGCGTGTCTTACATGAAACTGTGGATGATGATCGTGAGTTGGCACTGGTCTCCCTTGATCTGCAGAAAGCCTTTGTTACAATGGAAGGGCTGAATCTGATGGCGGTGCTCCAGGAGATGGGGTATGGCCCCTTCATTTGCAGCTGGGTGCAGCTCTTGTACACCAACCCCTCAGTCTGCTCTAAGATTGGAGATGAACTCTCAGAAGGGTAGGTGGTCGGGAGGGGCACCAGGCAGGGTTGTCCCCTTTCACCGCTCTTGTTCGCTCTTGCCATTGAGCCGTTGGCACTTCTCTTGCGTAAAGAACTGGAAACGTGGGGCATTCGTGTGGGTGGTTCCACTCATGTAATCTTACTCTATGCGGATGCTGCACCAATATATGTATGCTCCCCCTTTCAGGCAGTGTCAATACTAATGGGACTCCTCGATACCTTTGGTGAGGTCTCAGTCCTTCGGATAAATCTCAGGATCTCACTCTTTTTCCCTCTTGGCGGTCTGATCGGGCCACCATTGGCCCGGTTGCCCGAGCTTGGCCTCAACTAGGAAATTGAGAGCTTTAGATATTTGGGTATATGGGTGGCTCCTACTGAGGAAATGTATCAGTGTCTGAATGAGGACAGAGTGGTAGCTGGTCTTGAGGGCTCCGTTGCTTTTTGGAATAGATTCCCCTTATCGGTGATAGGCAGGGCTGCTGTGGCCAAGATGTTTTTTTCTCCCTCGCTGCCTCTATCTGGTCCAAAATGCCACGTTTCCTCTGTCACCACACTTCTTTCGTAAGCCGGATAGTTTATTTATCTCTCTGGTTTGAGCCGGGCGGCATAGTAGGGTGGCATTGTTGGTTCTTGAGCACGATATGGAGGATGAGGGACTTGCTATTCTGGATATACAGCACTATTATGTGGCCAACCTGCAGCATGCGATGCAGTGGCATGTGGAGCCAGATAATTGAGAAAGGAGATGGTTCCTTGACATACTAGCCCAATTAGGATGCTGATTGGGAGTGGGCGCTTGGGTTGGTGAG
This sequence comes from Lissotriton helveticus, assembly GCF_964261635.1. NCBI lineage: Eukaryota > Metazoa > Chordata > Amphibia > Caudata > Salamandridae > Lissotriton > Lissotriton helveticus. Next base: position 836,681,864 of record NC_136063.1, on the reverse strand, counting down.
GAGGGTGTCCTGCAACCATAGGTTTAAACTGCTTCATTTTATTTTCTTGCGTCGTATTTATGTGACCCCTAGGCGCTTAAACAGGATGGACCCAACGAGGGAAGCTCAATGCGCATGTGGTGAGAAGCTGAGGTCCACCTTTTCACATTTGGACTAGGCATGTGATGTGATTCAGGGCTTTTGGAGGGATGTGGTGCCTAAAATAATGGAGGCAACAGATATTGCAATTCGTCTGACCTCGTTGGCCAGCCTCTTGGGGGTGGTGGTGAAACCTAGGGGCGCGCAAGATTCCCTATAAGCTTGCCAAACTTGCCCTGTTCTTGGCCAAACAGCAAATGGCCACTGGATGGCTGGACACCAGGGTAATGTTGGGTCCTTGTGGCAGCGGGATCTCCTTGAATGGGGGTGGCTGAGGAAGTGCATATGGGTATGGCTTCAACCGATGAGGGTGTTTTGGATGCGATCTTGTTGTGCCAGTATATTCTCACTAAATTTGCAAGTGAGGAAGTCTCTGGAAGGGTTCTGACAGGGAGGGATGATGCGTATGCTCTAGGTACCGTGGCAATGTGATTCTAGCAGCCAAGCATGTATAACTGTAACTTACTATATACTTAACCAGAAGGGTTGGCTCTGATGTGCTCTTGTACCCCAAGCTGTTATATGCATTTGGTATTTCAGTTCAGCCATGTATACTGCTATTTTTGTTTATTCATTGTAGTGTCCTGACATATGACTGGAATTGCTCCTGTTTTTTTAGAGTGGAGTCATGCACTGCTTGTCTGTTTTCTGTTTTCTTTTTGTTCTATATAATCTATAAAAAGAGGGTTTTTTTGGTTTAAAGAAAAAGATGTTTTGTGAAATAACCAGGTTTACTTTCTTTCGAAAAAAGAGTTGGTACCAGGCCGTCTTTGTTGTTTTGACAATGTGTTCTTTGAAGTTGAAGTTGGTGTCCAAGATGAATCCAAGTGACTTGGCATTTAGTGAAAGTTATTAAAGACATTAAAGTTCATGTAACTGAGCCAGATTTATACTATTTCTTGCTTGTTGCTCATGGCAAGTAACAGAACTTCTGTCTTCGTAGGGCGGAGCTCCAGGTAATGAGGCGCATGAGGTGTGTGTGAGGTGCTGAATGTCTGCAGCGGAGGAGACTTTTCAAGTAGTCTTGTGTAGGAGCTAAAGATGATGGGACACTATGGAACCTGGGGAGGGGGCAACTCTGCAGGTGAAAGGAATCTTCTGGAAACCTGGGGGTGCTCTTTAGAGCAAAGTGGTGTTAGATTGCTCACATGGGCACCTATTTCCTCATTCTGTGTCGCCAGTTTCTCTCATTTACTGGTCGATAGTTTACACACTGGGTCTTCCATATCTGTTCAAGACACTTCTTGAGGAAGCTTTGTTGATCTCCCGCAGCAGCTAGAGGTCGAGGACAATTCCTCGCGTTTTTCATTTTTTTATACTGGAGCGCCATCTCCAAGTCGACTATCGACATTTCTAAATTTATGTGCAAGTTTCAAAAAGTAAATAAAAAATTAAAAAAATCCTCACACACACCACATCAGTATCTTTGGGAAACACTCCATAAAAATTTCTGCCAGCAAGTAAAGTTTTAAGGCAAATCCTTAGTCGCAGAGGCTATCTGAATGCCCGTTATTTAAGGACACTTGGTCAAGCTTGCTTAGTCACTTTCAATCGTTACTTCACCTTAACATAGGATGTTTTTTCAACCTTATCAACATATTTGCCTTTTCCCCTTTTTTTCTACACAAATAGAATGTTGTTCAGGTTTTTTTTTAAACTCAGGAGTTGTACAAATCGATATCTTCCTGTTCCGTACAGTGTTTTTTTTAACAGTTAATGGTGCCATATATATTTGCATTGGTGGATGTGTATTTTTACCTATTTGTTCATGTACCTTTTTATATCTTTTATAAAGGACACACAAAAAAAGAAAAAAGACCAGATATAATTTAACTGTACAAATGTGAACAGATAAACATACTACAAGCAGGGATAGGTCTCGCCTATGTGACCTATCGGCTTTGCCAGTCCTTTTTAATCCAGACAACAGAAGAGTGTGCCTTCCTAGGAGAAGAGCAGAGCAAACATGGAGAATCAAATTTGATTCTTTAGAAAGCCCTCACTCACCAACCTAGTTGGTGACATGCTTCATCATCGGGCCCCACCAGGAAGGTCGAGTACCTCCCCGGTGTGCTTCAACGGCAGAATTACTGCAGAGCTGGTTGGTATTGTTTGATGTGCAAGTGATAGTGATGTGAATCAAAAGTGTATAGGTTGTGTCCCAAAAAATAATGTATTCGTTGGCCAACCAGGCACGGTTAAAAACGGAGTGAGCGATGGATGCTGGATAGATAATTTAGCTATGTCTCATTGTGAGTGGTCAACATGTTTCTGCCTATATGTTGCAACTAGCTAGGCATTCGTCAGGACCAGTGTGTAGACCCCAGTGGTATGAGCGCGCTAAGGCTCACCCTAACCAGGAGGTCAAGTATCTGCCCCACTCCAACCCTCCCTACTCCAATATACCCCACTCCAATCCGCCCCATTTGTATCTGCCCCATTCGTATCTGCCCCACTCGGATCTGCCCCACTCGTATCCGCCCCACTCGTATCCGCCCCACTCGTATTCGCCCCACTCGTATCCGTCCCACTCGTATCCGCCCCACTCGTATCCGCCCCACTCGTATCCGCCCCACTCGTATCCGCCCCACTCGTATCCGCCCCACTCGTATCCGCCCCGCTCCAATTCACCCTGATCAAATCCAATCCAACTCACTCCTATCAAATCCACCTCACCCCAATCCAATCCAATCCAGCCCACTACAATCCAACCCACCACACCCCAATCCACTCCACTGCAATCCAATCTGGTCCCATCCAGCCCACCCCATACCAATCCAATCGACCCCTCTCCAATTCATACTACTCCATTCCACCTCACTCTATTCCACCCCAATGCAATCCACCCCACGACAATCTGATCCATTTCACTCCAATCCATCCCACCCCACTCCAATTCAAACCACTCTATTTAACTCCACTCCAGTCCACCCCTCTCCAGTACAACCACCCCACCAGCCACACACCAGTGCACCCCACCCCTACCTCCCTGATTTTATTCCACCCATCCAGTCCACCCCACTCCACTGCAGTCAAATCCACCCCACTCTACTCTAATCCACCCCACTCTACCTCAATCCACCCCACTCAATCCAATCCAATCAGCACACCACACTCCAATCCACCCCACCCCACTCCAATACATCCCACTGCAGTCCAATACACCCCACTCCAATACACCCCACTCCAAACACCCCATTCCAGTCTAGTCCAATCCACCCCCTCCACTCTAATTCACCCCACTCTAAAGCACCCTACACTAATACAATCCACCTCACCCTATTTCAATCCACCCCACTCCAATACACAACATTCAGTGCACCCACTCTAATTAATCATCCCTGCTCTACCCCAATCCAATCCACCCTAAACTACACCCTATTCCACCCACCCATGCTACGCCACTCCAATCTATGCCAACCCACTTTACGCCACTAAGCTCTACACCACTCCACTCTACTACACTCTACTCCCCCACCCCACTTTAAGACACTCTACACCACACCACTACCTTTTAGCCATGCTGAACAGTAGCCACACTCAGTCGCAGCTGCTGCCAATATACAGTGGCAGTGTGGTGGGGGTGGGTGGATTAATTAAAAAAAAAAAATAAACACTTACCTGATGCTGTCCGCTGCCTCGCACTTCAGTGCTAATGTGCTCTCCTGCTTCTGCCAGTCCCTCGGATACCATCACAGACTACCAATCCAATCCAGACGCTGCTCTCATGCTTCTACCAAGCATGAGAGCATGGCCAGTATTGGCCTGAACGAGCTGGTCTGACGCTCTCTCAGGCAGAGGGAGTCTGTGTTGTTTCTCCACCCAGCTGTGGAACACAGCTGGGTTGTAGAAACCTAAGTGCCATGTCAGTTTGGACGTCCTAAGACAGCCTGCCAAACTGACATGCGCACCTATCGTGCCCTCCCCTCCTCTTTCCTGCCATGGCCCGGCACCGCCCCCCTTACTCATGCATGCCTTACAAGCTCAGCCAGTCACTTAAAAATAAAATGCTAATAACACTGTTTTATTATAATTTCATTTTTCAACTGCTGGTTTTGAGCAGTGCCCCACTTCAATGAGCCCCACTCCAGCCTCCCCCTCACCAATCTACCCCACTCTAGTCCAAAACAGTCTTGCCCACTCTAATCCGCCCCATTCCATTCAGCCCACTCCAATCCAAAACAATCTACCCACTCCAATTCATCGCACTCCAACTGAAACCAATGGCCCCACTCTGATCCATCCCACTCCAATCAGCCCAACTCCAATCCAAAACAATCTGCTCCACTCCAGTCTCCCCATGCCAATATGTTCCACTCCAATCCAAAACAGTCTTCCCCATTCTAATCCGCTCCATTCTGTTCTGACCTACTCCAATCCAAAACAATTACCCACTCCAATCTGCCCTACTGCAATCAAAATCAACCTGCCCAACTCCAATCTGCCCCACGTTAATCTGCCCTAGTCCAATAGGCCCCACACCAAACGTCCCCACTCCTATCCATTCACCTCCCCCAATCCACCCACTCCATCTCAATTCACCCCACTCCAATCAACCACAACAATCCATCCCACCCCACTCCAATCTACTCTACACCAATCCAATTCACCCCACTCCAACCCAAAACAATCTGCCTCCCTCCAATCTCCCCAACACCAGTCTGCCCCCCTCCAATCCATAACAATCTGCCCCACTCCAATCCAAAACAATCTGCCGCACTTCAATCCAAAACAATCTGCCCCACTTCAATCCAAAACTATCCACCCCACTCCAATCCAATCTGCCCTACTCCAACCAAAACAATCGGACCTACTCCAGTCTGCCCCAGGCCAACACAAACAATTTGCTCCACTCCAATATGCCCCACTCCAAACCAAAAGAAACTGCCCCAATCCAAAACAATCCAATCCAAAACAATCAGCCCCATTCCAATCTGCCCCATTCAAATCCAAAACAATCTGCTCCACTCAATACAAAATTATCCACCCCACTCCAATCTGCCCCACTAGAAATCAGAACAATTTGCCCCACTCCAATTCAAAACAATCTACCCCACTCCAATCAGCCTCACTCTGATCCAAAACTACCTGCGCCACTTCATCCTGCCCATCTCCAATCCAACACTCTGCCCACTCCGATCCATCCTCTGCAATCCAACAAAATCTGCCCCAACGCAATCCAAAACAATCTGCCCACTCCAATGCAAACAAATCTCCCTACTCCAATCTGCCCCACTACAGTCTGCCCCACTCCAATTTACCCCGCTCCAATCAGATTCAGATCCAGATCCTGATTAGCTTTATTCGATTTTCATAATATAAAAAAATCATAAAAGCAACAATACATAAATATACATCTTTACATTCCATATGATAATAAATAAAATTTAAGTTAAAAAGGCATTAAATGATATTATGATTAATCTGTCACATGTCAAATATTAGCTAATCATTGAATTACGTTTCCTTAAAACATTCTTTAAAAAACCTGTCATAACCATTGTACATGTGGCATTTCCCAGCTGCTGTAAACTAAGGTACGCTGGCCTGCAATGCCGCCAGGCTCCCTGCCTCAGGTATTGTTTTATCCATCTACTGCGTTCCCTTTCGTACAGTTTTCAGAACACCACCACGAGGAAGGTGGATTGAAATGACATGTTATCACAAGGGCAGAGGGCTAAAGTTCTGCACCAGTCGTTTTTGTTTGGAAATGTGACAAGCCGATGAAATAAGTTAAACCTGAACCTGGTCAGGATAAAACGATCCAACCCCAGGGTACTAAGAGTTAAGTATGGTTGTATTGTGTAACAGGTCAGTGACAATTGATGTTCAATTACCGTTTTCTTTATAATCTCCCCTGTGCGCCTTATGAGGTCAAAGTGGTTCATACATAACCTTTTAAGTGCTTTTTTGGTACATCCCGGATCAAGTCCGGGTTACTGAACAACTCAGGCCTTTGCAGGTCAGTTAGCGTTTACCTGACATACTCAAGCCAGGTAATACGCTTCACATTATCCAGACCCATGGCGTCCCTAATGATGCCCTGGTTTAAACCAAGGGCTTCTGAAGCCCATACTCTCCGCCAAAGCAGAATAGGTTGCAGTTTGATCAAATCTGTAATGTGGTCCATACCTAGTTCAGCGTGACAGTTATACACAGAAGAGCCCTTAGGGAGAGCTAACAGATATCTAAAAAAGTTATTTTCTGCAATTTGCAAAGATGATATATCTTAGTACCCCCAGATCCCTGCCCCAAACAATGCAATGCTTCTGCATTTGGCCACATAAATATTTAGCATAATTTCAGGGGGTCTTTTGCCTAATTTAGTAGAAAAATTCATCAACGCCGCTATGGATGGTTTAAAAGATAGGGTCCTATTCTTAACCTTGGGTCCCCAGGTGCCCAAGCCATTGATTAGTACCCCCAGGTATGGGAAGGTTTTGGTGTATTTGATATTGAGGCCTGCCACTTTAAGGTGTTTGCAGCTAGCGCGACCTTTGCCGCAGCTCATCACAAACGATTTCTTTGCGTTAATTCTAAGGCCCTTGCTTCCATAAATTCTACATACTTCGAAAGGGCCTTCTGAGCACCCACCTTCGTTCTGGCCATCTGTACCGCGTCGTCCGCATAGAGAAGGGAAACAATCTGCTTATTACCGTACCTCGGAGAGTCAATTGTACTGGCCCTCAATTCAGCCTCCAGGTTGTTCGTATATAGTGAGAAAAGAAATGGGGCCAGCACGCAGCCTTGTCTTACACCCTTCTCTATGCGGAAAGACCCCGTGCACTCCCCCCTCAGCCCGTGTCTTACTTTAGCTGTTGCCCCTGAATAGAGCTGCCGAAGAAAAAGCACAATAGTGGGCTCAACATCCATCTCCTCCAGTATTTGCCACAGCTGTGCATGCTCTACGCAGTCAAAGGCTGCTGAGAGGTCGACAAAAATAGCGTACAGACATCCCTCTTTAGCCCGAGTATATTTCCCTTGTATCATTACAAAGTTCAGGACCTGCTCCACGGTACCCATCCCTTCCCGAAACCCATACTGTACAGGACTTAAAATACCATGTTCCTCAGCCCACGTTTGCATTTTATTTAAGACCACTCTCCCTGCAATTTTCATGAGGGAGTCTAATAGAGATATGGGTCTATAATTAGATGGGCTCTCCCTGTCCCCCTTTTTATATATCGGTATTATAACTGACTCAGCCCATGTCTTGATGAAACCTTTGGCACAACAGGCTTCTAGAACCCATGTGCAAAGTGGGGCCCAGAGATCAGCATTCATTTTGTAGATACCATTAGGGATCCCATCTGGTCCTGGGGCTTTGTTATTTTGACTGGTATTTATTGCTAGTTGTACTTCCTCAAGAGAAAACTCCAAGGGTATCGGGAGATGGTCGCGATCTGTTAAAGAATACCCTTTTGCCTCAACCTCTTTCGTAATAACTCCTTGTGTGTTTCTGTAGACATTGGAAAAAAATCTATCCATGTTTTTTCGTCTATGGCTATTTCAATCCTAGCTGCCTCATTTCTAGTAAGAAAGGGTGAGTTAACTGCCTGCCAAAATGATTTAGAGTCTCTACACTGTGAGGCCCTCAGCAGGTTCTGCCATGCTTTTTCTTTAATTTCCTTCTTCCGCTGGCGCCTTGCTAAGTTGTATACCTTTCTACGTTCCCTTATTACGCAGTGCGATCAGAGAGAGAGAGAGAGGAGCTACTAGCAATATCAGAATTGTCACGACCACAGAGCTTCCAGTATTCAAGACACTTCCTGGTAACAAGCAAAATGGCATAAGCACCAGCAGTAGCTATGACACCTATGCACCACCCACCTCGACACCTTCCTCACCCCAAGCAGACCCTACAGAGTGGGACTTGGCACCTGATCTCACCCTGAATCCCCCTATGACGGGTACCCCTGAACGTCCCCGCCAAAAGAAAAGAAGTGTTAGATAGATATAAAATGAGTCGTGAGATATACATCGTGTACCCGACTTAAGGAAGAACAGGCTTTGCAAATTCCAGACTGGGTCAATAATTTCCAAGACACAGTTGTTTTCACACCTTCCCAACACCCCCATCGAAATGCCACTCACCCGAACATCAACGATGTAACTATACCCATGACACATGCCCTTGTCAGTGGAGACCAATACAATACGAAAAGGGCATACAAACTAATGTCTCCTCTCCTTAGCTTCCTGTACTTTCTTTGGTTATATGTACATATATGTACCGGACATCTGGCTCACCTCCTGTCAGTTGTTTCCGGGAGGGGGGCAGTTTACCACAAGCTCATCACCTAATGCTTCTGTAATGACGGAATAAAATGCCTCTCTAATTTCTTCCTTTTCTGGGCCGTTGTAAATACCTTCTGGGGAATCGTCAGGGAATTGCAGGGCAGTAGGATGGTCACCAAAACAAGCCTCAAGGACCTTGCTGTGCAAAGGGTTGCGAGGCCACAATGATGTCACAATAGCAGGTACCTCTAGTCCCGGTAATGTCATAAAAATGCATTCTCTCCTTCCCTGTATCCTATATGCAACAGGGGCTCCCTTTAACCGCTAAATAAATGCTGAATAAAAAAGCTAAATGTAAAAATAAGCGTTACAAGATGACAGATGCAATCCTTCTTTGTAACTACACGAGGCGCAGCAATAACATGCGGCTAATTACAGTAAGAGAAACACATACATCACGGTAATGACCTAACTGTCAGGCTCAGTCTCAGTTTCCACATAGCACACAATCCCTCCTTCTGCGCAAGATCAAATGGCGAAGTCAAGAGACAGGGAGCATGGATAAACAGGCAGGAGTACTGCTGCGTCACAATACTACATACCTTTCCTCCGCACCCAAGAGAGAGAACAATAGCAGCGACGGGCAGTCAAACGATATGATGCTTACCCATGCGCTGTGTTCCTCCCAATGGCCCGGTTGGAGAGGAGTGCCAACTGCTTAGCAGAGAAAGAGAGCCGGGGACCTAATGGGACAGCTTAATTTGTAACCGGTGCTCCTGGAACGCTTGCTCTAAAAATAGGGAAAAACAAACATATGAGCCTCTGAGACTGTTCCTGAGAGTTGTACAAGTTTTATTAGAAGACACAGCTTCTAGAAATATTCCATGATATCACAAAAACCACATAGTACTTGGTCCTGCTCCTAGCATGCTCTTGAAAGTTGCGTTGACCAGTTTGGATGTACAAAATACAGTTGACAGCTGCTATGAGAGAGAGAATATACTTTAAGTACACTTGTGAGCTTTGAGGCAGATTGCATAGAAAAAGGTTAAGCACATAGTATTGGGAACACTCACCACTGTATACAAGTTGTATCCCACAAGTACAAGTTAAACACCTTATATGCAGTGAAGATAAAACAAGGTCAGAGAAAACATAACATTTCAAATGGCAAAATATAACTTTGAATGCAAAAAGGGAAAAAGCATTTCATACAGTAGAATATACAATAGAGGAGCAGAGCCTAAGTACATGGAACAAGGGCTATCTCGAGTAACCCCTGGGAAAAACTCCTGTCCGACACTCAAGTGCAGATGCGGAGTAGTTCAACGATATTCTCGCGGACCTCCTTTTTATATTGTTCAGGGGTCACGTCATCTCGCGCCACCTCGTACCACATACCCTTCCATCATCACTTATTGGCCTACCCGGTACCTTCCCATCATAAGTGTAGATGTAGCCCCTTTCTCGTAATTGTGGCACGTACGCCAGTCTAGAATGAGTTCCTGGCATTTCGACTGGAGGTTTGTCATTAATATATCATACACAACACAAATGTGTTATTATTACTTTGAGGATTCTATTCATGCGTTTATGTGCCAGTATGTGATACTGATTTGCCACATTTATCCTCATTTATCGGACTAGCTTTAGCTGTGGTGGGAACTTCCTCTTTCTCCGTTCACAGCTTTCAGGTGGTGTTCCGGGGTGTGTTGCAAGACTCGAGAGGAACTTGATCCTTATCGTTCGTGAACCTAGCATACAGTAGGGTGGGGGCCTAATGAAGGAGTGCGAAGCCACGCAGACAAGTGGAGCTGGGTGAAGCATGGGTCAGACCTGCTTTCTGCTTCTGCTTAAGCTAGGGAAAAATGGCAGCGCTCTGGTCAATTTAACTGAGGCCTATAGTAGGACAACAGTAGGGCCTACACAGGGGTTCACGCTAGCTAAGTGATAAGAACGTCCTAGGATAACTATGCAGTAAAATTACCTCCCTCTGTCAGTCCCTTGGTCTGTTACTTAAAGCGACCTTAAGGGCAGTGTGCGCCTTAGTACAGTGAGAGTCAAACCAGCCCCTACTTTTATTGGTTTTGCTAATATATGCCCTAGTTAACATGCCCTGGATAATAGTTGTAATATGGCCAAAAGCCACCAGAGTTTCATAGTTTGAAGAGTTCTCATCTAGGCATACCATAATATGTGTTAAAGCCTTGACTATAATTTCCTTGGGTTTTTTCACTGGGTCCACAATACTCCATTTTAATGCCAATCCATTTTGGCGTGCTATTGCAATGTCTTGCGTCCATGCCAGAGACTCAATAGTGGTAGCACTGTTATACTCAGGGGTGCTTATGGTCACACTAAGGAGAAGGTGATCGCTCAGCCCAATTGTATGAATCTGAAAGTTTTCCACCCGGTTGGAGAATCTATTGGGTACAATGATGAAGTCAATAACAGAATGAAGCCCCCTAGCTAAGAAGTTAGAACTAAAATCTACCTTAGGGGAACACAACATGTTGGCAAAGTAAAGGTCAAAGTTGGCCATGATACTATTTATTTTCTCCCCTCTGTCAGTATGCGTAAAATGACTCCTGCCCACAGTTTCTCCCCTACCATATTCCTGGAACCCACATGTTTCAAGGTCACATATATTTATATTTAAATCACCTGCCCAGATCAATATAGCGTCTTTTCCTTTCAGTAGATTTAGGCCACTTAGTTCCACCTGCAGTGTGTTTAAAACTTCTGCAAAATCAGTGTTCTTAATGTTGTTGTAGAAATTAACCATTAATAGCTCAAAACAAGGGTTTAAAGTAACAGAGACCAATTGGTAATAATGGGAACAATTTCTACTGGCAATCTTAATGACCTTCAGCAGGTTAGAGACATATATACATATACCTCCTTTATGCCTACCATGCAGCGAACGAACTGCAGGGATGTGAAAAGTCTTGAATCCATCTAGGCGTTTTTCATTTAATAGCTAGGTTTCCTGGATGCATAGGATGTCAATATTCTGGACAAACTCCCCCAGACGGTATTATGCACTTTACTCTCTAACCCACATACATTCCACGAGGCAACCTTTACTTGGCCTCCCTGCTGGATAGGGCAATATCGTTTTAGGCGCATTTTGTCATTTTTTGGGTTACCCTGCCGTACATCTGGCGCAGGCCTCCTCCTTTCGGCGTCATTCTTGGCCTTACCCTCATTAATATCTGGGCTCGCCAATACAATATCATTGTTGTCCCATAGGGTAGCCATGGTCCTAGATATTTTATCCGCAACTATATTTACTTTATAGGCGAGAATTTTCTGCCCGCCTGAATTGTGCGCCATTAATACTTCCCTTGCGAGATTTTTACCCTGCATTTCCTGGTCTTTTTTACCTTGGGTTGCCTGATCATTAGGTACGGACAATGTGGGCGGCTTCCCAATCTGAGGAGCATGTCTGTATGTATGTTTATTAGTTGCTTTAGTTTTACCACTACCCAGTTAGTCGCAGTCATTAAGACCGGAGAGTGCTGGAAACCTGTTTATTCCTTCAAAAACTGGAATCGGACCCTCACTCCCCCGATGTTCTTGGTACAGTGGCCTCATTTTGGGATGTCCCCATCCCTGCCATACTTGTGGATGTGGTGTCCTATTGAGCCCCCACCCATTCCCTCTAGTGGGTTATGATCTATTCAGATCCCTGTAAAAGTACTCTAATGGCAGGATCTCGATACCTTGTATCCGTGCCCCTACATTAAACATGACCTCCCTTAATATCCTCCCTACTACTTCTGGGGTATTAAAATTAGTTACGATGCAATCCCCTGTTTTGTTTTTACGTGTCCTGCACAACCATGCCACCCTTCGGGCCATTATGATGTTTTGCCATATCTTGTGTCCCAAAGCGTCAGCCATTGACAAGCTTGCTACTTGTTTATTAGGTATGACGGTGGCTCTTCTTGGGGCCGACCTACTTAGTGTACCTGATAATTAACAATCCAATCCACCTCACCCCAATCCAATTCACCTCACCCCAATCCAATCCATCTCACCACAATCCAATCCACCCCACTACAATCCAATCCACCTCACGACAATCCAATTCACCCCACACCAATCTGTAGTAATCGTAGAGCTTAGAGTTCAGAACTTCACTGTGTGAGAGTACCATGTGATGAGTGTAACTAATGTGGCAGTTGGAAATCAGACGCTGCCTGAGCTCTGCCCTTGGTTAAAGGATAATTGAAACTTACTTTGGCTCCATTGTGGTGACGAATGCTGAACCACCTACACGAACCCTCCTGCTGAGCACTGCATACAGTATCTGTTGAAGGGCAGTCAGCTGTCTGCGCCGGCTCTGGTCCCAGATTGCTGTGGAAAAAAGGCTGAAGACATAGTTTGCTGTCTGCCTTTTGCCTGATATAGAGCGAGGTGAAGAGTTGAGAATGTTACTGCGGTGGTCGTGACACGCAAGGAGCGCAGTGTGTTTCAGCTTCAGGCAAGACGCTGTGACGCAGAACGAAGCAATCCACAAACTGTATGACAGTACATGACCTACGAGACCACTTTTACCTCCTTATCGCAAAACAGTCTCCCATGAGGGATGAGAAATACATTGTCTGGCTACATTGAAGATATTATGGAGTTCAAAGGAAGGAAGATAACAGAGAAAATGTATGTTTTGCACAAGGGTTTGAACATCATAGGGTGGCTTCACCAAGGATTATATGGGATGGTGCTCAAACCTGGAACCAGAGAACAAGTGTTGGTTGTAAGAGATAATTTGGATTTGGAGAGTGTAATAAATAAATACCCAAATGTATTTTCAGTGAGTTAGAAAAAGTAAAGGATTACAAGCACAGAATTATAGTAAAAGAAGGAGCAAGGGCTATAAAGCATAAGTTGAGAAATGTCCCTTTTAGTACAAGACAGGATTTGGAAAAAGAACTAGATTCTCTATGCAAAAGGGGCATCAATGAACCTATTGATTCGTCCTTGTGGTTATCTTCTTTGGTAGTTGCCCGCAAGCAAAATGGTGAGCTGAGGGTCTGTGTGGATCTTCGCTGCTTAAACAAGGAGATCTGGGTAGACTCACAACCTATGCCTAACAGTGCGCTATCTTAGAGCTCGACCTAAAAAACACAAGTCAAGCCAATTCCATTATGTTTACAAGCAACTTATCTTTGCTTGACCTGCAGATTCCATCCATAATTAAAATGTTTCCCCACCAGCGTATTGCAATATGCTTCTTGGCTAAGAAGTGTTGGGCCACTGCAAGTACATATTTTCACATTACAAATATAGTGCCTGATTTAGATGGATTTACTAAGTCACATTAGACTGCCCTTTAAAAGAGTGCTTCTTTATTTAATGTTCACATAACCTACATGTTCATGTTTTCATTCTGTCTCAGAAAATCTTTTTCATTCTGCTGCAAACCATTTACTGTATTTGAATGTGTTAGAAATAGGATCCCTGTCTGGCCAGGGCTTGCGCCAAAGTCAGTCAGAGACCACCACTTCCACGTCAGGGCAAGGGAGTTACACGCCAAGATAACCCCTGCTCACCCCCTTGGTAACGTAGCACGAGCAGTAAGGCTAAACTCGGAGGCAATGTGAGTTAAGTGTTTGCGCACGCACCCCCAGCAACAACACCCAAGGCCCACCACAAAGGAAACTCCACACAAGGTTATATATAAAAATAGCCTTTGTATCACACCAAAACACATTAGTTAAAAACACACACTTTACAATGTGCCAACAGGCACGGGCAGAATTTACAGGGGATATGTACAAGACAGGGCCACCTGGACCACTGTCAGGAATCAGCACTTTTAGAACTTAGCACTTGGTAGAATTAGCACTTAGAACATAGCATATAGAATGTAAAATCACTGTAGCACACAACCAGTATTACTGGTAAATGTTAAGTACCACCTACGCAACCCTAACCACCTTCGGAAACTATTGCGCAGGGAACCAGGACCTCACTAGCACCACCTGTACTAGCAAGAATACCCACCTAAGTATCACAATACCTGTAGGGGTATAAGCACGTAACACATGATGCATAACATACATTCAGAGGTGTAAGGAACAAGGCACATGATGCATAAACAACACATTCATAGGTGCAGGGAAGGAAAACACATGATGCCTAAAAACATTCAGAGGTGTAGGAAATAACAATTGCGCAGAAATCACCGTAGCAAGTAAATCACAAGTTGCGCATTAATCACATTAGTCACCACCTGTGACTGTCCCTAGGCCAACTGGCCTCTCTAGGGCTAGGACGCCCTGTGTCCCAGTGTCAAGGGTGCCTAAACGTGGCAGCTGCCCACGAAGTGCTGGGCAGCTGTGACAAGGATGATGGGGCCAACGTTGGAGCCTCACAGGCTCTGGCGAACTGATTGTCCCCTGAGCCCCTCTGGGCTCTAAACAAAGAACTGGCCCCTTGGAGCCTCGCTGGGCTCAAAACACACAATGGGGGCTGTGAGCCTCTCAGGGCTCAGAAACAACTTATGCGTTGTTGAAGTCCCTCCCTGGGGACTCGATTTCACTGGGTGCCCTCTTGGAGCCATGGGGCTCCGTGAACAATAAGCGCCTTGAGCCCCTCGGGGCTCGTAGCTCAAATGCGCCGCCAAGAGCCTCTCATGGGATCGCCTACAATATAATGCCCCCGGGAGCCTCGTGGCACCAAACAACTGCGGCCTTGGTTGGAGTTCCGCTCAGGGAACTCGGAGTGTGTAAATGCCTAGGAGCCTCTCGGGGCTCTCCAACAAATGCTGGTGCCTTCGGTGGAGCCCCCCCCTCTGGGGACTCAAAAGAACAAATGCCCCCGGGGCCCTCTAGGCTCTCTACACAATGGTGCCTCTCCCTCGCGCCCCCCTCCTCCCTGGCAGCTCCACTCACCGGGCGGCTCTCGTGAGGCGGCGGGCGACGCGGGTTGTTTCCTCCGTCTACCGGGTCCAGCAGCTCCTTCTCCTCGTGGCTGGGACCCCCGGGGCAGGTGTGGCGGTATCCGGGGAGAGCGCTGAGGCCGAGACGCCCAGCGCCTTCCCTGCTCTCTCCTGCTTCCGCCTGGCGAGCCTCCTGGTTGCTAGGCGACGCCCGCGGCTGGGACCAATCCCAGCGCGGCGGGCTCCCTACGTCAGAGGCAGCCGGGCAAAGGATTCCCGGGTCGGCAGCGGCACTCCTGGGCTGCGGCGGTGATTTCTTCTGCCAAACGAGGGGTGGGCACCCTCTCTAATTTAAATATAAGGCGAGGTAGGCACTCGCTCGGGGCAATAAAAACGGCCACTGGTGGGGCATGGGCAGCCGCGAACAAGCAGCAACACGCGGGGGGGCACCTGCTTTCCCCCACGCAAAATGCGGGGTAAATAACCGCTCCCAAGCACTAAAAGACAGCACTCCCAGGCGCTATAAGCAAATAAAGCGCTTCCAGGCGCTTAGGGGAACCAGCAGGAACCAAAAAGTCCAGGACAAAAGTCCTTCAGTAGAGCAAGGTGGGGGGGGGCAGGCTGGGCCAGGGGCCAGCTCACTGGGCCCTCCAGGCAGGAAGGCAGTCCCAAGTGGCGGTTCCTCCTGGCCTCCAGCAGCAGCAGCAGCCCCCCTCAGATAGGATCCTGGAAGAGAACAACTTGTAAGGGGACAAAGCCCCTTCTTATACTGTAAAACCCTTTGTCTGTAGGTGCAGGGTGGGGGAGAAACCAGTCGCAGCTGGTTTTGGAGCACCCTTGATGTGCTCAGCCCCTCACTCTATTCACTAGGGAGGCTAGGGTCATTAGATGCACCACAGGGGGTGGAGCCAGCATTGTGTGGGGAAAGCCCAGCCCTATTCAGGACCCAGGTGCAGCCCCTCCCTCACATCAGCATGCTAATCTCTCCACTCACCACTGGGCAGACCCATCCAGACTTCCTGGAGCCAGGCTTGCCAGCCAGCTCCAGCCAATCACACGCCAGCACCTTCACAGCACACGCACAGCCATGTCTAGAAGTGGCACTTCCACACTAGACACATACACGCCGCATATATCATCTCGCAGCATTCAATCACATGAGTCCGCACATACCAGACTCGAGCCTGTACACCTCACGCATCAGGAACTACCAGGGACACATACATTCCCCATGCATTCCCATGGGAAGGCAGGCCTATCTCACCACATGCACTCAGAGTGCGCACGCACTTTCCACTGGGACACATTGAAAGTGCGCAGAAACCAAAAATCATCATCACCAGGTCACCATTAAAAGCAAAAAGTTTAGGAGTGAACCTGCCAGAAGGGCCAAATCCAACACAACCCCCTTCCAGCCAAAACGCAGGGTAGACCAATCACCACCGCGATGGACTTCCCTGCTTGGGGCGATAGAACACGGACGCGGGCCCGCAACTGTAGGGACACCCTCCTGTTCTACGCCACTGTGAACCCATGGGATTTCTTCTAAAACCACTGTCTGGACCAACTGGGCTACCCCACTGGTACTCCCGAGCTGTCCGCAGCCAGGACCAGGCCCTGGGCCACCCAGGTGCCACTGGTCCTTGCCTATTCGCAGAGCGGGGGGTAGTAACGCCTGGCACATAGTAGCCATTTTCCACTCTTCCTGTCTGCAAGACAGGACTAGACTGCCACTGGTTCTCCAACCTAGGGTCTACACCCTTAGGCGGACCAGGAGCCTCAGGGAAGGCTCTCCTCCCCCTACCTCTTCTCCTAGGGTTCCTCCTCCTCCGGCGAGGGGTACACCTAGAATGCCATTCCAACCCAGGGTTTAACCCCTCAGGTTGTACCGGGGTTAGAGGTGGGCTCTCCCATCCTCTGCACCCCCTTCCAGAGTCCTGCTCCCTACCAACTGGGGCGGTACCTCTGGAAGAAGAACCGGTCAGGACACTGGTTACAGTCGTCCTACCCTTCAGGTCAGGCTGATCCTGAACCTGGCCTCCCACCCTCTGGTCTAAAACCTTTGTTGGAATAATTGCCTGGCACTCCAGGACTTCTGGGGATTCACACGCCACCCCCCTGAGGCTGACACATGACCCATGTGTCGTGTGACTATTTGTCTGGCGCAGATCTCCCGTCCCCTGTCCACCTGACAGGGCACGAAGATCCCCCAGAACAGAAGTGGTGTCACCATGGTCACTACACAGGATCCTAGCCCAACTGGGTAGTCCCTGACCCACTGGTTCTTCCACTGGGGAACTCATCCCCCAATCACTCCTCACTACGGACTTCTGTGCCATCCCTCCTGGAGTAGCACTGCCGGAAACTGAAACCTCTGGAGCTCTAGTTACAGATGCTCCAGGTTCCCTAGATACTGGGAGATCCTCCACAAATGGAATAACAGGACAGCCTAGGTCCCCAACCTGATGTTCCCTAAAGAAACCATCCAAGTCCTGAGGCAGGGCTTTGTGCGTCTGGGGACCTTCGGTCGCCCACTTAGTCCTGCTCCACTGAGCCAGACAGTAAGCCCCTACACCCTCCTCGCTATCCTGGGACCTAGCTGGGCTACACTGAGCCTCTCCCACCACGCTGGGCTGGAAGATACCTGAACCACTATTTTTGGAATCACTAACTAATGACTCTAAAGAACCTCTGGCCCTTTCCCAGCGGTCTGCTTCATCTGCAAGCTCACATGCACCAGACAATCCACACCCCAACAGGTGTTGGCGCAACCCTGGTGAACAACAACTGAGCAGGTGCTCTTTGACAATCAGATCAAACAAGACGTCAAAATCATCTTTCGTGTGAACCTTTACCCAATCAAACAGTGTCCCACAACATTCATCCTCAAAATCTTCCCAAGACTGGTGAGGAGACAGTTTCCTACTGTCCCTGAACTTCAACCTTAACTCCTCCTCTTGGGAAACAGGTATCATACTTTGGGGAATGGGACTGCTCGCACTGGGCTCTATATTGCTGCCACCACTGGACTCAACCCGCCCTGGGGAGTCCAGAAAATTAAAACTGCGCGCAGGGGATAGTCTACCCTCCAGAGGTAATTTCTCTCTGGTGAAGGCCCTCTCAGCCTCCTCTATCCTCTCTTGCGCTAAGACCCTCTGAGTCTCTAGCTGTTGCTTTCTAATGCCCAGCTGTGCCATAGCCTGGGCATGCTGTAACCTGAGCTTTTCTAAAGCCAGCTGGTGCTCCCTTTCTCTCCTCCTATCTTCCCACTCCTCTGGGGACAGGAAAAGGGATGAGGCACTGCCTCCTACACTGGACCCAGCAAGGGACTCCCTATCTATGGGGTCCTCGCTCTCTGCTGGCGTCCCATTACTCTCATTTTCTTCCTCCTCTTCAGACTCTTCAGGGCTCCCCTCAGACCCACCACTCTCATGGTGTGAGACCCGGGCCCTCTCCTCACTGTGCTCACGCTCCCAGTCATCCTTCTGCCATTGGATTAGGTTACCCCTAAGTTGGGACTGGCTGTCTGACTCATTCACTGCAATGTCTCTCTCTTCGCAAAACTCTCTCAACTCATGCATGAACAGTCCCCAGACATTAAAAGCAGACTCCATCTTGGCAGGATGCTCACAGACACGTGCAACACAGGGGACTTAACTGTCAGAGCTGAAGCAAGAGTACAAAATTGACAAAGGTATTCAGCAAGTTCCCTATCCCAGAGAACTCACACTCACTTGTCTAGTGCCACACACCATTCATCCACACACAACACCCCCCTCGGACTAGTAAGGCAGTTTCTACCACCCCTGATTTCTCAACCTGACCACATGTGACATAGGTACCAGACTCTGGGCGGGGAACAAATGTACTTGACACAATTGCACAATGATACCTTCAGGAGAAGAAAATATGGAACTTCAAAAAACAATAATCCCCAAAATGTGATTTATCTAAAATGCAGAGTTTTGTAGTGCGGCCAGTTGCCACTGTGGTACAATGCAAACACAAATCCGGATCCTCTCCACTGCCAGCCAATGTTAGAAATGGGATCCATGGCTGGCCAGGGCTTGTGCCAAAGTCAGTCAGAGACCACCACTTCCACGTCAGGGCAACGGAGTTACACGCCAAGATAACCCCTGCTCACCCCCTTGGTAACGTAGCACGAGCAGTAAGGCTAAACTCGGAGGCAATGTGAGTTAATTGTTTGCGCACGCACCCCCAGCAACAACACCCAAGGCCCACCACAAAGGAAACTCCACACAAGGTTATATATAAAAATAGCCTTTGTATTACACCAAAACACATTAGATAAAAACACACACTTTACAATGTGCCAACAGGCACGGGCAGAATTTACAGGGGATATGTACAAGACAGGTCCACCTGGACCACTGTCAGGAATCAGCACTTTTAGAACTTAGCACTTGGTAGAGTTAGCACTTAGAACATAGCATATAGAAGCTCACCATCCCTTGGTATGATGGGGGTATGGCACTTCCTGACATCAGAAGATATTATTGGGCCTCCCAGTTGTCCGCCATCAACCATTCGGTATACTCACCCGGCCCGAATCCGGCTTTTGAGATGGATAAATTTCAATTGCCGGGTGGAGACTTCAATAGAGTGCTCTATTCCAGGGCGGCTGGGCTTCACCTTACGGGACCGACTAGGATTGCAGTTAATGTGTGGCGAGCTGCGAATGTGAGCATGGGCTGGGTTGATCGAGTCACGCTGGCGACTCCACTTTATGCGTCTGAACGTTTGGGATGTCTCTGGACTACGAAGGGGTTTGACCTCTGGGACATGATTGGTATCTGTAGAGTGGGTGACCTTTGGGTGAACGGAGCAGTGAAATCCTTCGAGACCCTTCGGAATGAATATGAATTGAGTGACAGAGAGTTTTTTAGATACCTGCAGGTCCGTCATGCTCTGACTTCGGTTCTAGTTTCTGGTGCCGCCATCCCTGAATCCTCCCCCTGAAGATCGTATACTTGACGGTCATCTCCCTGATAGCACTATCTCTTTGATCTACAAGAAGTTGATCAACAACCGAGCGGATCAGCTCGGCCGGCTTCGAGAAGTGTGGACTGGAGACGGGCTGGAATTGGACGACGAAGATTGGCAATCGGCTCTGTCTTCCCCGAAAGAGGTCGCCATTCCCGCCCGTCTCCGTCTCGTCCAGCTTAAGATATTGCACCGGGTGTACGTTACCGGTCCTCGTTTTGTTGCGATGGGTTTCTCCCCGGATGGGCTGTGCAAGCGTGGGTGCGGGATGAGTGCTACGTTTCTCCATATCCTTTGGGAGTGTTCGGAGGTGGCTGATTATTGGACTAAAGTGCTTGCGGTGATGGCTGATGTTACTGGGATTGCCCTGTTGCCTGAAGCCCGGAGGTGTTTGCTGAACGTGTGGGAACCCAACGATTACACAGTGGCCCAGACGAGATGGGCGACCCTGGGGTACATGGTTGCAAAACGAGATATAGCTCAGCTTTGGGGCTCGCACAGACCCCCTACCGTGTCTGTGTGGGAAGAAAATATGGACTGGTCTATGTTCAGGGAAAAGACGGTATACACAGCTAGGGGCAGACCAAGGGCATGGACGAAGATCTGGTGTCAGTGGAACGCCTATCGTGGGAACATTTGTACTCCTCCCCTGGTGGATACCCCTGATGTCCCCTTGTCCCCCTGACTTGGCATTCCCATAAGTTCGTTCATTATTCATATGGCTTGCTTGACCTCCCCTCTGTCCCCCCACCCTGACTCGTTTCATTGATTGCAATTTTGTATCTCCCATTAGTGAGCTTCCCCCCTCATGGGCTGACTCTATCCGTTACGCTATTCGCCTTTGTTTCTGTGTTTGTTTCCTTTTAGTTTTTTCTAAAATAAAAAAGTTTTCTATCCTGCTTTACACTCTGTGCGGCATTTTGTATCCTGTTCTCGCCTGACCGCTGGGGTTTCGACCCCTGATTGTCTTATACCGCACCATGCCTTGCTGTTAGCGGCCGGCCCGTGTGGTTGTAGGCCCGTGTTTGTAACTATGATTTCTGCTGCTCAATAAAAGTTTTTAACCAAAAAAAAAAAAAAGAACATAGCATATAGAATGTAAAATCACTGTAGCACACAACCAGTAACTACTGGTAAATGTTAAGTACCACCTACGCAACCCTAACCACCTTAGGAAACTATTGCGCAGGGAACCAGGACCTCACTAGCACCACCTGTACTAGCAAGAACAACCACCTAAGTATCACAATACCTGTAGGGGTATAAGCACGTAACACATGATGCATAACATACATTCAGAGGTGTAAGGAACAAGGCACATGATGCATAAACAACACATTCAGAGGTGCAGGGAAGGAAAACACATGATGCCTAAAAACATTCAGAGGTGTAGGAAATAACAATTGCGCAGAAATCACCTTAGCAAGTAAATCACAAGTTGCGCATTAATCACATTAGTCACCACCTGTGACTGTCCCTAGGCCAACTGGCCTCTCTAGGGCTAGGACGCCCTGTGTTACAGTGTCAAGGGTGCTTATACGTGGCAGCTGCCCACGAAGTGCTGGGCAGCTGTGACAAGGATGATGGGGCCAACGTTGGAGCCTCACAGGCTCTGGCGAACTGATTGTCCCCTGAGCCCCTCTGGGCTCTAAACAAAGGACTGGCCCCTTGGAGCCTCGCTGGGCTCAAAACACACAATGGGGGCTGTGAGCCTCTCAGGGCTCAGAAACAACTTATGCGTTGTTGAAGTCCCTCCCTGGGGGACTCGATTTCACTGGGTGCCCTCTTGGAGCCACAGGGCTCCGTGAACAATTAGCCCCTTGAGCCCCTCGGGGCTCGTAACTCAAATGCGCCGCCAAGAGCCTCTCATGGGCTCGCCTACAATATAATGCCCCCGGGAGCCTCATGGCACCAAACAACTGCGGCCTTGGTTGAAGTTCCGCTCGGGGAACTCGTAGTGTGTAAATGCCTAGGAGCCTCTCGGGGCTCTCCAACAAATGCTGGTGCCTTCGGTGGAGCCCCCCCTCTGGGGACTCAAAAGAACAAATGCCCCCGGGGCCCTCGTGGGCTCTCTACACAATGGTGCCTCTCCCTCGCGCCCCCCTCCTCCCTGGCAGCTCCACTCACCGCGTGGCTCTCGGGAGGCGACGGGGGACGCGGGTTGTTTCCTCCGTCTACCGGGTCCAGCAGCTCCTTCTCCTCGCAGCTGGGACCCCCGGGGCAGGTGTGGCGGTATCCGGGGAGAGTGCTGAGGCCGAGACGCCCAGCGCCTTCCCTGCTCTCTCCTGCTTCTGCCTGGCGAGCCTCCTGGTTGCTAGGCGATGCCCGCGGCTGGGACCAATCCCAGCGCGGCGGGCTCCCTAGGTCAGAGGCAGCAGGGCAAAGGATTCCCGGGTCCGCGGCGGCACTCCTGGGCTGCGGCGGTGATTTCTTCTGCCAAACGAGGGCTGGGCACCCTCTCTGATTTAAATATAAGGCGAGGTAGGCACCCGTTCGGGGCAATAAAAACGGCTACAGGTGCGGCGTGGGCAGCCGCGAACAAGCAGCAACACGCAGGGTGGGCACCTGCTTTCCCCAACGCAAAATGCGTGGTAAATAACCGCTCCCAAGCACTAAAAGACAGTGCTCCCAGGCGCTATAAGCAAATAAAGCGCTTCCAGGCGCTTAGGGGAACCAGCAGGAACCAAAAAGGCCAGGACAAAGGTCCTTCAGTAGAGCAAGGTAGGGGGGCCAGGCTGTGCCAAGGGCCAGCTCACTGGGCCCTCCAGGCAGGAAGGCAGTGCCAAGTGGCGGTTCCTCCTGGCCTCCAGCAGCAGCAGCAGCCCCCCTCAGATAAGATCCTGGAAGAGAACAACTTGTAAGGGGACACAGCCCCTTCTTATACTGTAAAACCCTTTGTCTGTAGGTGCAGGGTGGGGGAGAAACCAGTTGCAGCTGGTTTTGGAGCACCCTTGATGTGCTCAGCCCCTCACTCTATTCACTAGGGAGGCTAGGGTCATTAGACGCACCACAGGGGGCGGATCCAACATTGTGTGGGGAAAGCCCAGCCCTATTCAGGACCCAGGTGCAGCCCCTCCCTCACATCAGCATGCTAATCTCTCCACTCACCACTGGGCAGACCCATCCAGACTTCCTAGAGCCAGGCTTGCCAGCCAGCTCCAGCCAATCACACGCCAGCACCTTCACAGCACACGCACAGCCATGTCTAGAAGTGGCACTTCCACAGTAGACACATACACGCTGCATATATCATCTCGCAGCATTCAATCACACGAGTCTGCACATACCACACTCGAGCCTGTACACCCCACGCATCAAGAACTACCAGGGACACATACATTCCCCATGCATTCCTATGGGAGGGCAGGCCTATCTCACCACATGCACTCAGAGTGCACACGCACTTTCCACTGGGACACAGTGAAAGTGCGCAGAAACCAAAAATCATCATCACCAGGTCGCCATTAAAAGCAAAAAGGTTAGGGGTGAACCTGCCAGAAGGGCCAAGTCCAACAGAATGTGACAAAATGATGTTTCCCTGGAAAAGGGTGTTCTGATGCGCCAATACCAGAAGGCCGCTAATCTGAGCCTTCGTTAACATGTTGATATTATTTATGTGCTGAAGCAGTTCATTGTTTTTCTCTTTTGTTTTGAATTAATATTTCCTCTGAAAGAAATGTTGTGCACTGATAGCCAATGAGAATGAAGGTCAAGTATGCGTTATTTTAAAATCATAATAATGTGAATGTTGCTGTGCACGTAACATTTTAGTGCTGCCCATTTAAGTACTGTCATGCTATGACAATTGTGTGCTTTCTTTGCCCAAAACACAAAGGATGTGCATTTTGGGAAAGTACCAGATTGTTCTCACTTCCTACTAGACAGCAGGAGATTTCTGTGTTTTACTTTTAGATGTAGAGAAATGAAGGTTTGAGTTTAGATACAGCAGTTCTTTACCTTTGGACTGTTAATGCGACAGACCTCCTGTCAGTCTGCTGGATAGAGCTAGCTACCTATTGCAGTATTTTGCTTATAATTAGATTATGCTAATTCCCTTGATTGAATTCTAACCTTTTGCTATCTGTAATGATTATTTTTGATATTTGAACTAAGATTGGTGGTGTCTCAAGCCGTTTCCTTAATGTTATCGGCTAAATATAGGAAACCAGGATTTCTCTTTTTACCATGACTTGCCCCTGATAAAATTAACTATGTTTGGGCGTCAATAGGTTTTGGTGAATTGTTTGTGTGCAATTACACCGTGGCAAATTAAGCTAATTAGCACAAATTTGTCAATTAATTAATTAGGCTAATTTGTTAATTAGACTGTCAGTTGGAGAATCTTGTTTTGTGGTGTCCCATGGTGAAATGTTGCGGTCTTGTTTGAGCCTGGGTCGAGGTGCTTTGATGGTGCAGTTCAGATGGTCGGATTGGTGAGCATTAATATGGCAATGGTTCAAGAGCAGTGTGTTTTGTGATACGTTGTGTTGTTGATGATAGCACCTATGTTACCTTATGGTATTATGTTTGTGTGAGTGTTGAAATTATTGCTTGTAATGGTGGGTATTGAACTATTGTTATGATGCATCGTATTGACATCTTTCTATTCAAAGTTAAGATTTTGGATTTAAAAGGACTCAAGACAAGTATTAGGTGTCTGTGGAAATTTAATGGTGAGGCATAAATAGAAGTTAACTTTATGATCCTTCATAGTGTTTTTGTTGAATGTACTAATTAGGAATGGAATAGTAGTGGATTATTTTGTGCACAAGAATAAATTACACCAGTTGCAAGCGTAGGTTGATGCTGGTCAGAAGGCTTTTTTGATGTGTGAGTGGTAGTGCCTTGAAGCACTACTTTCTTTGTAGTGAGTTTGATTTCCATTCCATTTCCCAGTACTCAGACACAGGTTTATTTGTTTAATTGAATTATTGCATTTGAAAAGAGTTTGTGTTGAATTGCATATTGTGTAAGTTTTCTGTTTGAAGAAGAGAGTTCAATTCCATAATAGGTGTGAATTTAGCTAAGTCAAAGTCGAAGTTGCTATCTAATGGACAGCCTACACACCAGTCGGAAATCAGGGCCAGGCTGTGTAGTACTAGAGGAAATCTTGTGGTCGGACACCCTGTGATGACCTTTGACTACCATTATTTTAATTGACTTTGGTGTGTTATTTTACCCTAGCCTGAATGTATGACATCCTGAATATGCCTTGTTTCTCTTAAAGGTTTCTTTCTTGTAATCTTGCAATATTTCAGTGGGAACTGTCACGGAGAAGAACAGCCTTGCCAAGAACAGAACCTGTGTGATGTGCATATGAAAGAATGAGAGAGAGAGAGGTGTGGAATGTACTTTTTGGTCTCAAAGTGCAGTGTTATGAGCAGTGGTGCACAAATGTGCACTGTGTTGTACATTTAGAGATGAAGAATGTGATGCTATAAGCAATGGTGCACAAATATGCATTGTGTTGTACATTGGTAGTATTATTAAGTTCTTACTGTTGACATTGACCTGGCCTCATGTCATTCTGAATTCTAATTCTGCCTGGCTTGAGCTTTATCTGTGTACATAGCCACACTTGCAAGTTGTTTGGGTTAATCAGGTTCAAGGATTGTTTTTGTGAGCGATTGTTTAATGTACCCTGGAAGGTTTTCGTGAGCTTCGTTAAGATAAAGTTTGGAACATGCGAGAATGTGGAGGGAACGTGGGAACTCCTTTCTGCCCTGGAATACTTGCTTGGAAGCCGGCCAGCCCTAGTAAGATTCCTTTGGCTCAGGGGCCAAGACTCTCGAACCTTCTAGTGTATGTTTTGGGACTATAAAGCGGTGGTTTGTTGACAGCTGAATTAGGAGCTCACTTACAGAGTAGACGTACAGCTGTAAGACAAACGGAACTTGAGTCCTGGTCGAGAGTCCAAGCCAGCTGTGAATGGGCCCCACAGCGAGAATTGGCAAGGATGTCGAGTGAACGATCGGGTGAGGTGATTTGTTTCTGACTAGTGCCATTGTGATGCGTGCTTCCAGTGCCTGTGGTCATTTGAGGTGTTTGAGTTTTGATTATTGCCATTGTGATGTGTGGCCAGTGGTTTTGATCATTTGAGGTGTTTTATTTGTGATGTGTGAATTAGGTAGATGCACATGCAAAGTAATAATTTGATGTATCTAGTGGCCAAGTAACACCTCTACTGAAAAAACCGGGCACCGACACAAACGATCTGAATAACTTCAGACCCATCTCCAACCTCCCCCTCCTTGGGAAAATCCTGGAAAGATGTGTTCTCCTCCAACTTACTCAACACCTGGACATCACCAACCTTCTTGACCCCCACCAATCGGGTTTCAGAAAAGGATGCAGCACAGAGACAGCAATCCTAAATATAATAGATGATATGCACAAATCTCTTGACACAGGTCAATCAATCAATCAATTTATTTATTTATGATTTTGGAACTCTGATGAGATCCACATAAAAGGAATAACAATGAGAAGTATACATTTTCAAGCTATCACGATAAGAGTACAGAAAAGAGAAAACATTATTGAGCCTCTAATATATATCTAAAGAGCTTTTAAAAAAGTTAAAAATGTTGTGACAAAACATTTCATTGGGAGGATTGTAAATGGCGTCTATGAATGCGGTGGCAGACAAGATACTTAATTTTAGGCAAATTGGTCTCAACCACTTACGCAGATGTAAAAGCAGAGCCGGGCAGACAAAACGCACATGAGTAATATCCTGAGTTGAATTGTTACAAAAATTACACACAGCTGAGCAACCATACCATCTGGACAATAGATTATTCAGAGGGAGAAGATCCTGCTTCAATAAAAAGCAGAAACGGCATACCCCATGAGGGAGATTCCAAGTAACATAAGATTGTACTTTTCTTATTAGGCAGGAGTCTATGGCCGGTGAAACACCTTTCTTTAAGATAAGGGCTTTCCTATCCATTTTAAAACTTAATTTCCAGGTAGCCAGTTTCAAAGTGGACTTCAGCTGATAAGCAGATAGAGTAAAAAGAGTTGATTCATCTAATTGCAGAAGATCAACTGCAATTCTAAAATTCTTTACAATTAGAGAATGCTCTTTTAGGGTTCCTAGTAATTCTTTTTGAATAAGATGTCTTAGAGTACCAGGTTCTCCCTTTGCGAGGCTGTAAACCCATCGCACTATCCCAGCGAGGCCCTAAACCCAACTACTACGCAGGCCAAATTCCAAACTAAGAGCGTCCACAGTACAGGCAGTGTTAACTGTGGTTAAATAACGCAACATTTTTCCTTCCATAGTGTTTTAAAAAAAACATTTCCCCAACTCAAATAATTCAACACCATACAGTAGAGAGGCTGGGATTTCAACCCGGAAAACCTCTAGCAAAAAGGCAAAGTGTCTTCTGCCTGTGGATCTATAAAGGGAGCTTAAACTTTTGCCTTGTGTCATTGCCTTCCGGATGTTATTTGCTATATTTACTACTTCTCACCCCTGAGGCGAAAAGCCGGGGGCTCTCCCTGCTATCCCTTTCTTTCCCGGCAATTTATTGATAATATTGAATTGTTTGCAGCAATATTTTTAAAAGTGTGTATATATTTTAATCAGCCCGTTTTTAGCTGCTAACACTTACTATCTCCTCGCGGCAAGATTGACATTGGCCCGAGGCCCCCCGAGGACTTTGCCTGACCGGTGCAGCCGATTTTAGGGCTGACGCCGGCAGGTCAGAACGGTCGCCATCTTGGGGAGGAAGAAAGGAAGAGGTAGCGGTCCAGTTGTTGGACGCTACCCGAGTGTAAAAGGTATTTAAATCGCGCCCTCCCGCCCAACCTCAGATTTACTACTTCTCACCCCTGAGGCGAAAAGCCGGGGGCTCTCCCTGCTATCCCTTTCTTTCCCGGCAATTTATTGATAATATTGAATTGTTTGCAGCAATATTTTTAAAAGTGTGTATATATTTTAATCAGCCCGTTTTTAGCTGCTAACACTTACTATCTCCTCGCGGCAAGATTGACATTGGCCCGAGGCCCCCCGAGGACTTTGCCTGACCGGTGCAGCCGATTTTAGGGCTGACGCCGGCAGGTCAGAACGGTCGCCATCTTGGGGAGGAAGAAAGGAAGAGGTAGCGGTCCAGTTGTTGGACGCTACCCGAGTGTAAAAGGTATTTAAATCGCGCCCTCCTGCCCAACCTCAGATTTACTACTTCTCACCCCTGAGGCGAAAAGCCGGGGGCTCTCCCTGCTATCCCTTTCTTTCCCGGCAATTTATTGATAATATTGAATTGTTTGCAGCAATATTTTTAAAAGTGTGTATATATTTTAATCAGCCCGTTTTTAGCTGCTAACACTTACTATCTCCTCGCGGCAAGATTGACATTGGCCCGAGGCCCCCCGAGGACTTTGCCTGACCGGTGCAGCCGATTTTAGGGCTGACGCCGGCAGGTCAGAACGGTCGCCATCTTGGGGAGGAAGAAAGGAAGAGGTAGCGGTCCAGTTGTTGGACGCTACCCGAGTGTAAAAGGTATTTAAATCGCGCCCTCCCGCCCAACCTCAGATTTACTACTTCTCACCCCTGAGGCGAAAAGCCGGGGGCTCTCCCTGCTATCGCTTTCTTTCCCGGCAATTTATTGATAATATTGAATTGTTTGCAGCAATATTTTTAAAAGTGTGTATATATTTTAATCAGCCCGTTTTTAGCTGCTAACACTTACTATCTCCTCGCGGCAAGATTGACATTGGCCCGAGGCCCCCCGAGGACTTTGCCTGACCGGTGCAGCCGATTTTAGGGCTGACGCCGGCAGGTCAGAACGGTCGCCATCTTGGGGAGGAAGAAAGGAAGAGGTAGCGGTCCAGTTGTTAGGACGCTCCTATTCCCCCCCCCACTGGATATAAGGATGACATCTTCCCGTCCGCGCAGCGGGCGGGCGCAGCGGGCGCGCCGGCGGCACGCCAAAGGCAAGCCCGTCTGCGCCCGTCCGCGGCAGTCCGGGGCACGGGGCCAGAACCCCTGCCCATTCCACCCCGACTGCCACAACTAATAGGACACTTATTCGGTACACCGCCAATGACTTGCTTGCCATACGCCCTAATACTAATGAGAACTGCTGCCACACTATGTCGGTAGACTCTCCCACGATGCACTGCGCGTCCTGCCACTTCATGATCAAGAAGGGAAAGGATGGTAAGCCAATAGGAAAGACCTTGAAAATGTCATTACTGAACTGTAGATCCCTCAAAAAACACAGATCAGAAATACATGACCTTGTGTTAGATGGGGATCTCGATGCACTTTTTTTAACCGAGACATGGCTTGACACAGCCTCGACTCCAGAAACCTTGGAGGCGGTCCCGGTAGGATACAGCCTGCTCAGAATCGATAGAGAAAAACAGATAGGAGGAGGACTGGCCATAGTGCATAAGAGCGACCTACACTGTACCTTAGAGAAAGCTACTCTGCCAAACAGTGAGAGTGGGTTTTTCTCGATAAAGATTAGTCCCAAAAGTAACATCAATGGACTTCTAGTATACAGGCCCCCGGGTAAATCTTCACAATTTGCCACTCAGCTGATAGAACTAATAACGCAACATGTACTCCGACTTAAGAAATTTCTCATTCTGGGAGACCTTAATTTTCATTTTGAAGATCTTAAATGTAGAGAGGCACAGACCGTGATAGAGGCTTTGAATTCATTATCACTAACCCTGCAATCACGATCTCCATCTCATCAACTTGGCCATCTTTTAGACCCTGTGTTTGCTAACTGGGAAGATCTCAAAATGAATACTCCGTTGCAGATCACATGGTCCGATCACTTTGTCATCCCCTTTGAGGTGTTAAATGTTCTACAGGAATGCAGCAAGATTAATTCTAATGTGCCCAATTCTAAACCCGTGAAACGCAGAGATTGGAAAAACTTTACAGAGGAAAAGTTTAAATCTGCCCTTGGGAGAGAACCTCCCCCCTCCAACGACAATTCTTAAGGCATGGGAAGATTATGAAAAATGGATGTCCAGGGCTCTGGACACAGTAGCACCATGGACATTTAAACCTCCTGTCAGAAAGACTCAAACGGCTCCATGGTTCTCCAAAGAACTTAAGGAAGCTAAGGCCAACTGTAAAAACATTGAACGAGGATGGAGAAAAAACTATGATCCAGAGGACAAATTAAAATATAAAAATGAATTAAAAATCTATCACAAACTTATTAGAGCAGCTAAAGGTGTGCATTTTAAAGAACGTATTGAAAATGCAAAAAATCCTACTAAGGAACTTTTTTCAATATACAAAGAGCTCACGGTTCCCACCAGACTTGAGGCTCGAGACACATACTCTAATGAGCTATGTGATGAGATTGCAGATTTTTTTGTGAAAAAAGTAGACTTAATACACGCTACTTTCACAGACAGCCCACATGACCATCACTCAATAGTGAGAAAGGTTCTCGACACCAAGCCCCAGTTGACAAGCTTCTCAGTCCCTAAGAGATCTGACCTGCTTCCGATTATGAGAGGAATACATTCTGGATCCCCTCTGGATGTAATCTCCCCTAATCGATGCACGGGAGTCCTTGATGGCATGATCGAGCAGATTGAACAGCTTATCACTCTCTCTTTCCAGGAGTGCCACGTGCTGGAGGCTTGGAAAACCGCACAGGTTATACCCCTGAAAAAGAAAGCGAACATCCATATCTCCCAACTGCAAAACCTCCGTCCGATATCCCTCCTCCCCTTCTGTGGGAAAGTTGTGGAGAAGGTTGTGAATAAGCAACTTATGCAATTCATCGAAGAGAAGTCTTGCCTCCACTCAACCCAGTCAGGTTTTAGAGCAGGATATTCAACTGAATCTGCGGTCCTCTTTTCCACAGAACGCCTGAGACAACTTGTTGATGGAGGGCAGACAGCAGCGTTAGTGTTATTAGACCTCAGTGCAGCATTTGACACCGTGCTGCACTCAACGCTGCTGTCACGCCTCTCAGACATGGGAATAGAGGGCCCAGCCCTGGAATGGATAAGATCCTTCTTGGAAAATAGGAGTTTTCAGGTACATTGCCCTCCCTATAAGTCATCCCCCCGCAAGTTGAGGCATGGGGTTCCACAAGGCTCAAGTCTGAGCCCCACGCTGTTTAATATTTATATGGAGCCCTTGGCACATATTGTGGAATCCTATGGTGTGGATATCGTCACATACGCTGACGATACCCAATTAATAATTCAACTTGCTAACAACAGTGGCGGTTCGTCCATTGGGGGCGTTGGGGCGTTGCCCCACTAGCCATGGGCGACCGCTGCTGGTGCCAGCAACATATAAATTTACAATATTTAAAAGTCCCTAGTTTCAGTAAAAAAAAAATAAAGCCGAGCGCACAGCGCTACAGGGCCGGGACGAGCCCGACAGCCCGACAGAATCCGGCATTGCGTATGGAAGTGGGCCGGCCGGCAGAGAGTGATTGACAGCGCACACAGGCAGGCAGCCAGAGCGTAAGCACTGCAGCTGCAGCGGGGTCACTGGTGACTACGCATGTAACAGCCAGGAGTGCTCATAATTGAGACTGGCCTGCGCATGCGTAGTACCTAATAAACCTGCCCCCCCCCCCCTGTAGCACTGAGAGACATGGCAGGGACCCGGGGCCCCGGTCTTAATATGGGCAGATTTTCTCCTGCTCGTAGTCCAATCCTGGCGCAGTGGCGCTGTTAAGCCTGCGCCAGGATTGGCTGAGTAGAGCAGGCCAGGCAGGGTCAGGATCATGGTGCCGCGCCTGGGTGTTTGCTGCTAGCTAGTTCAGTAATGGCCAATCACATATGGCTATATCAAGCCAAGTTGAGGTGATTGGCCATTTCTGAAAGCTGCAGTGACGTGAGGACGCAGGAACGTCAAGGAAGGTTCTAGAAGTTGTCTGAAGCGATCCAAGCGCATGACGGTGACTGACTCCTCCTGACTGGCTGACTCGTCGTCTCGTCGTATGTATCATGGCCAATTAATGTAAGTGAGTACATTAGTTATGATCTATTATTACAGTAAGTGTAGTACTATGGAGTATGTATGCATGCAGTTTAGTAGTCAGGCATCCTTCTTTAGAGATGTTCATGCAACTTTGATAATTAACTACTGTCTATTCCCACTGCCCTCGGGCCCCTCGCCAACAGCCCTGGGTGCATATCCTGTCTCGGCTTCTCTCTCTCTCCATCAGTCCTCTGAAGTGCACACCGGGCCTCCAATGCCCCGCATAGCTGACAAGTGCCTCGATGTCAGCCTTACACCTTTAACCAGCATTGGCTTTTTATGCAACTTAACATTGCATCTTGGGAGTGGGAGATTTTCTTTTAATATGGTAAATGGGGCCTCAAAAACAGAACGCAAAGCGCTGCTGGAACAAATCCAAGACCGACTGAAATTGCCACACATGGCATGGAGCCATTTTGGAACCATGCCAGGCCAGCTCTACCTCTAGGCCGTCCTGAGGTGGGTGGATAGCACTGCCTGCCTGCACGCGGCCTCTTCGCCTGCCCTGTGAGGCGCAGGGAGCCCCCCTTCCTCGGCTGCCTGTCCCCTCCCTCTCTACTGGCCCGGTGAGGTGTGCACTCAGCGGCGACTGACTCCATCCTGCACCAGCTCTGGGAGGTGTGGGCCCGCCTTCCCAGGCCAGAACACGTCATAGCACTCCCTATATCTTTCTCTATATGTATGCCTGGGCCAAAGAACGCGACCTGGTAATTCGAAATACCCCCACCAGTGCCCAGCTCCCCACTGCTGCGTCTGCTCCTCCCGCGTCACCGGCACTGCCCCCGCCCCCGCCCAGCGACACCACCGCGCAGCGACACCAAGGCCACACAAAAGAAGAGGGCGACAAAAGGCTCAAGTCTAATGTTTATTGTAGGTTTCCATTTAGATTTCAGGGAATAGTTATGGCTGAGCAGGCGTGACTGGAGGAGAGTTTGAATGGCCTTTGCTCTGCCAGGAAAATAATTTGTAAATCATTTGTGAAGATTTCTTTTAACACCAAGTAGCTTCTTGAATAACAAGAGTGTGCTCTGCTCACGTCAGATGATTCTTATCATCATTGCAAAACCTAAGGGCGATGGCCTGCAGCTGGGTGTCTGCTGGCATTGTGAGGATTAAAGCAACGGATGATGGCATTGCCACACCTGAGCAGAAGGCCAACTATTTCCTTGACTCCAGTTTGTCATAAATTGCATGCATGTCTTATTTCTGAGTGGGTGTTTTATCCAAAACAGACCTCCCTCGGCCTGATTAAAATCCAGAATATCAATGCAATGGATCAAATGGCAGTTCCATGGGTAAGAATATTGTAGAATGCAAATCCTGGACAAAATAGGTAACATTTGTGTTTCTCCGACACTAAAAGCAGAGCAGTATATATTGAACAACATTGCGGAGCTGTGCTTTAAGCTTTATATTCTGAGGAAAGAAATTGGTGGGTCCCAGACTATGAAGAGTCCATGAACAATACAACGGAGCGAGTGCTCTCTTGTTTGATGGGCAGACAAGCAACAAACACAGTAAATATGTGACTGGAAAGAAGTGTCCTTTGCTTTTAGTCTGTGTGTGCTGCTGCATTTTGCAGATGTTGAAAGTGGTACAAGAGATGGTCCGAGAGGCGAGGATAAATGCTGTTCACGCCAGTAATGCACAAAATGTCTTTGGAAGAGAGACTTGAACATATTTATATTTGGCTTGAATTAGCTTCTCTGGCAAGCTCTTGTTTAGGTCTGATTCTGAGCTATCACAGAAGATTAGGGATTCTTTTTGGAAGAGTGCAGACATGACTGACATCCAGATATGATGGGCGTTCTGCTTTACTCCAATCAACTTGACAGGCATGTTTACTTCACCTATTGTGGGTCCTTCATATAACTGTCTGTGAATTTGGTGATCTAGATGTTTTCATTACCAAGCCAAGAGAACCACTTCCTGAGAGCTAGAGACCTATAATTGAAGATGTTACCAAGTACTAAAATTCAAGTAGCATTTCTTTGTTTGTTTCAAAAGAAAGTTTTGGGTGTGCACAGCAACCAAAAGTTACTTCATTTGAGAGCAAGAGTCCTCTTTTGAAATTATGAACATTTATGTATGCAAAAGTAATTCACAAAATTCAAAAGTTGGATGATTGTACACGTTTACAAAAAATTCTACTTTAAGCAGTTGTGATTATAAGGCTTGACCCATTTTGTTATTCAGTTCCTCTTCACACCTCAAGCTCATGTACTTTGTCTCACTTTTCCGTCTTTAATACAATCAAAGATAGTTTATGCTATGTAAACTGGAAGGAAACGTGCATGTAAGCCGCAACCTCCTAGCTTTGTGCCAAACTGTATATCTGTAGAATGGTGTAAGTCCTTGAATGGGCTATCCATGCTTCAATAAGAAAACTTAAAACTATGTTCAAAAGTCGTAGAGAAAATACTAGGGCTAGAATATTTCATGTCAACATATAAATGGCCGTCGTCAATTATTCCTTCAATCTGAATATTGATAAAAATCTTGAAACATTAACTGGGTCTACAATCCTTTGAAGTACTTGTATTTGCACAAGTAGTCTTTGTCCTCGGGTATCTTGGAATGAGGCGTTGTTACCTGCCCAAAATGATCTAGTTATTACTGCAAACAATCTCCTTTTAATATTTTCCTGGCTTTCTGAATTGGGAAACTTTTATATTACAATATGTTTACACTAATTGCATAGTGGTCCATCCTGGTTCCATCAAGTATGGATACTACTTATTATTTGGGAAAAAATACACCACACATACTCAGTGGCTGACTATGTAATGCGAATCAGTCGCCATTAGACCCAGATTTCTGCACCTCCACAGTTTAATTGTGTTTCAAAGAAATGTGCTGAGAGTGCATCACAGAATCCAGTATTATAGCTATCCAATACACTGTTATTTCTGTACTCCGTATTTTGCAGGGTATCTTTTTGGGACATTTCCTCCCCATTGTCAGTGCGTTCTCCAAATACATGTATCCATTTTAGCAAAGTGCAGCAATATCTTTCCAATGGCTTGGTTGCCTATCAGAATAAATTATACAGAGATGACATCTAGCCTAAATATCCTGTCCAAACATTTGTTTACAGAATATATGGTGCCTTTGGGTGTACGTTGTCTGGTTACTCCTATGCAGCAATTCTTTTTATTCTGTTTGGTAGGCGATGTTTGGGCACAATATTTTTGTCAAACGATATTCTGGTACAACCTCTCTCAAATCTGCTGCTATTTGCATATTTATCTTTGGAGTTAAGTTCATGTAGGTGTCTTTTCTCTCATAATGTTAAGACTGGCTATCAAAGAGCCCTTTTGACAGCCAGCAAGCTTTCGTGCGCCGTAAATCTGTAGGCAATATAAAAATAGTTAATTTCTGGGAGGATTATGATAACCCGGTTTGCCTCCGAGGGAGATTTCAAATCGGGGAAGGTTCGAGTACTATCCTTTAGATGATGGAGATAATTATTCACCCATGGTTGTTACATTTACCAATATTCCATGTTCACCCTTGTATTGAAGACTGATTCCGTCAGTTGTATTTGTATGTGGTGTGCCGGGGCCGATTGGTTGCTTTGGTTACCGTTTGTTGTGTAACGTTTATTCTCACTTCCGGTGTGGTTCACGAACACGAGGCATAGTCGATCTGCTCAGCACTGAAACTTGGGGCCTCACTTTTAAACACGGGTCCCTGCAGCGCATGCATTATTCAACTGAGCCAGTCAACATTTGCCGTCTATGCAAGCAAAACCTGCAAGGAACAAGGTCACCAGCAATCCTGAAAGAAGGCTTCGGAGAACGCGGAGAGCTCCCGGGCTGAGGTGAGCCTGCAAACAAATAACTGAATGCCAGGCTCATTTTTGCCCTTCGCAAAACCTCTGCCCGCAGACAGCTCCCCAAATATTTCTGAGCTCCTAGCAACCAGTCACAGCGTTTGAAAGATCATAAACATTGAGAGGGCAACACATTAGTGGGAAGTTTTAGCAAGGGGATTTTGTCTCTTATGTGTCCCCCCTCCCACCCCTTCTTCTGTGAGTTTAATGTTTGCTTCTAGGGTTTTCAGTGTGGTGTTAACATCTTGCGTTTGATTGTTAAAAGTGCAGTTACACCAGTGTGAAAATATACATCTGTCCACTTTCTTCTTGTTTTACCGACAATCCTTTAAGGAATGGGTAAAAATCCTAACATACAACAGTGAACTATTGAAAACTGCAAGGTTAAAATTGTACTGTTATGTCCCCCCCCCCCAGTCTTTGTTTGATTAACCTAATGTCTCAAAAATAAGTTGTTAAATTTTTATTTCCAGCACCTGGTAAAGCCTGACAACCTGAACCTTTACCCAACTTTTTGGGCAATTTTTGGAGAAGAAAGAAGAAGAGGCCCAACCTCCTTGCTGCTCTTTCATCAAGGTAAGGAAACTGATGATACTTTTTTGTAGCTTGGAGATAGGGCTATGTTTGTGGTCACTCACTCTACATGGTGGTTGGGTTGGTAGGTGCACATTCTGAACATTGTACCCTGACTGGATGGAATTTAATAATACTGAGCCTGCCCTTAGCCCTGTGCTTTGGCCAATAATGGTTGTTAAAGGCACTATCTATCCTTGCCTTGTTAAAGGCCCTCAAACTGTGTCTGTTTCAGTGCCACTATGGCACACAGAGGAAGCAGACAGTCAGGCTGTATTTTTTTCCCTATCCTGTTGTCCAAAGTGGAGCGTTATGTAGGAGAGTAGGGTCTGCTTTCCTATGGTTACCCCATTTCTTTGCTTTTTGCTTTTCTGGTTTATGACTTAGAAAGGCTGTGGGCCTGCTAATCAGACACACAGCACAGCTGTTCTCTCTCTAAATTCACACAATGTACTTTAGGTGCATTTGCCAATTGGGTATTGGGTCACTCTTGTGAGTCCCTGTATAGTGTACCATAGGTACCTAGGGCATAGGTGCACCCAAGGCCTACCAGGGGCTGGAGCATGTATTATGCCACCCCTGGCTGGCCATTAACATGAGCTGTTGGAGCTATATCACTTGCTGTCATGCACAAGATATATGTATTTGTACTGACATTTGATATTATTGCACCAAATCTTATACGTTGTACTTTGACTATTGACAGGCTTCTTTCATATTGGTACGGACAGCATCAGCAAGATGAATACGGTATAAGAGTTAATTACACGGTCATTCCATGCACGCCCACTAGAAGATAAACTACAGATAAAGAGGTTAGGACCTCATCAGCCTGACCTTCAACTCCAACAAGTTACCAAGGACAGAGGAAAATGTTACAATCGTACATTCTCCAAAACCTGGTACACAAAAGCTGATTGGCTTACAGGGTGCCCTTCAAAAAACAGACTGTTCTGCTTCCCCTGCTTGCTGTTTAATGGTGACTTTACTTGGACAAAAGAAGGCGTGTTGGACTTGAAGCATCTGTCTGAAAAAATAAAGAAGCATGCACACTCAAAAAAGCATATGGAAAACGTGACGAGACTGGGAATGTTAGGAGACGCACCGATTGAGCAGCACATCAGCGATGCATATCGACAAACAATACAGAAACACAATCAAACAGTTGATAGAAATAGACACATACTATCGAAAATAATTGATTGCATTCGTTTCTGTGGTGCTTTCGAACTGGCATTGCGAGGCCATGATGAATCGGAAGGGTCCACAAATCCTGGAATATTCATGGGTCTTGTAGATTTAGTAGCAAGCATAGACAAGGAAATGGAATCTCATTTAGCAAGTGCTACAGTCTTTAAGGGCACCTCTAAAACGATACAAAATGAACTCCTGGAGTGTATGCTAGAAATTATGAGAAGCCATATTGTCCAAGAGTTGCAAAACACAGACTTTGTGGCTATTCAGGCTGATGACACCACTGATGTGGCCACACAAACGCAGTCCGTATTAGTCTTTCGGTACCTGGACAAAGGCTATAATGTTGTGGAGCGGTTCTATGGTTTCACTCATTTAAAAAACTCCACTGCAGAAACCATTACTGCTGCTCTACTGCATCAACTCAACTTTATTTTCCCAGAGGTACATCAAAGAAAAAAACTTATTGCACAAAGCTATGATGGTGCGTCCGTAATGAGTGGAAGCCATGGTGGCGTACAGAAAAGAATTAGAGATGTCTACCCGTATGCTCATTATGTGCACTGTCATGCCCATCAACTTAATCTTATCATGCAACAGGCAGTATCGAAGATCCGAGAGACACGAATTTTCTTTAAGGATATAGGAGGCATGGCAGCATTCTTCTCACGTTCCCCAAAAAGAATGGAAGCACTTCAGGAGATTGTGAACAAAAGGGTTCCGAGGGGAGCCTCAACTCGTTGGAACTATAACGTACGCACAGTCCAACTAATATTTCAATATAGGGAGGACCTTCTGAAATGTTTTCACGCCATAGAAACCAATGAAACCTTTGATTACACAAGTCACAGTGAAGCCCGTGGCTTTGCTAGAACATTAAACGATAGAGAGTTTCAGTTCTTTCTATTTTTATTTGATAAGATAATGTTAAAAGTCGAGAGTTTATACAATCAGTTACAAGGACGAGACATAGATACTGTCTTTGTGAAAAGATGTACCACGGACTTTGTCGCAAGCATAAACAAAGTGAGAGATGAGGTTGACAATTTAGACAGCCAACTGCCAGCCGGTTCAATTTTTTCAAACCACAGGACAAACATCACCACTCTGGTACAAAAGGCAAAAGAGATATGTGACATTGTAATTGTACATGCACAAGACCGTTTTGCTTTCACAAAACATTTGGAGAGTGCCGCATTATTGGAAAGTACATACTTTGCCAAATATAATGAATCCTTCCCTGAGCATGCTCTGCATGCGGCTGTGGAGGCTTATCCGATGCTCAACCAAGAGGACCTGAAAAGTGAGTTGACAGTAATGTACTCAATGCCTGTGTACCAGAAGGCCACAAATGCCAGGTCTTTGCTGTCTTTAATTCATGAACTTCATATGGAAAAGACATTTACAGAGACAGTAGCTTTACTAAAAATAGTAATTACCACTCCTATGACCACCTCAGAGGCAGAACGATCTTTTTCCACCTTAAATAGGATTAAGACATTCCTGAGGAACACCATGCTTCAGGAAAGACTCAATGCATTAGCAATGCTCTCTATAGAGAGTGAGCTTGTTCAAAATATTGCTGACTTTAACATTCAAGTAATTGAAAAATTTGCTGCGCTTAAAGACAGACGTGCAGAATTTAGATACAAAAAGTAAATATGTTGAATGGTGATAGTTTGTGACCTGTTTAGTTGGTTCTTTTGTTTGCAGTTTAAATAAAAACAATCTGTGAGGTTCTCAGCATTGTATCTTGAAGTCTGTTATAAAGCTCTGTGGTTATACTGAATAAGCAGCTACCTATGTTATATGACAGCTCTTTAATAATGTAATACCTGCACTTTCACAATTGCTTTATTAACCTTCCTGCTTCCTCAAATTTTCTTGAAAATGCACCATTTTTCCACTAATTTTTCAAAATTTTCTCGGGGGGAATTCCCCCCGAACCCTCCTTAGGGGGTTCGGGCTCGCTCGCTACGCTCGCTCGCTACGGTGCAGTATGCTGACCAGTTTCTGCCCCACCACTTTCAAATGTCACCAGCCGCCACTGGCTAACAACCAGCCTGAGGAAGCCATTAATTTTTCCAATTGTATGCGGGCAGTGGCTGGGTGGATGAACAACAACTGCCTTCGCCTAAATGGCGAAAAAACAGAGTTACTAGTGGTCGGTAAATCTCTCTCTACCTGGTCGCAGGACTGGTGGCCGACGGAATTAGGGCCAACCCCCCGCTTAGCAGAGGTTGTAAGAAACTTGGGAATCATGATTGATGCGGAGCTTTCCTTCAAGCAACAAATTAGCAAAATCACTGGAAAATGCTTTGGAATATTAAAAACCCTCCGCAAAGTTCTCGACCTGCTCCCCTTTGGTGCCAGGAAGAAACTTATCCACGCCCTAGTCACGCCGCATCTGGACTATGGCAACGCCCTTCTCCTTGGCCTGAGCAAAAAAGGCATTCAACAACTTCAGTGTGTCCAAAATGCCGCTGCCCGCTTGGTACTAAACCTTCCACGTAGGGCATCCGGTACAACGGCATTGCGTAAACTTCATTGGCTCCCCATTGTGGAGCGTATCAAATTTAAGGCACTATGCATGGCTCATCGTATTGCCCAGGGAAAAGGCCCAAACTACTTGCAAAGACTCCTTATCACCCATCGCCCTACTCGAAATCTTAGATCCGCTGGAGTGATGTTATTCAAACTCCCCCGCGTTCACAAGTCCAGAATGGGAGGTAGCTCCTTCCGTTTCTTGGCTAGCAAACACTGGAATAGCCTCCCCTTGAATCTTCGGATGGAGCCCTCCGAAACAAGATTCAGACAAAATCTAAAAACTCATCTCTTTCCCAAGTAAATAGTATCCTGATACATTCTAGGATTTTAGTGTAACTTGGTTTTAGCTTCATCTGGGAGCAGTAGTTTTTCAGCGCGGGGACACACCGTCATAGGTGTAACCAGGCGCTTAAGAAATGGTCTTATTATTATTATTATTATATGGGCCTTATCACTTAGATTGCCTGCTATTGTTTTTCCTAGGAAAACATAAGATTTTACCACTTCCAACTTCTGTCCACCTACAGACCAGGCGAAACTCCCATATTTCAGTTTTTTTCTTCCCGTCATGCACATGACTTTACTTTTTGACACATTTATCTTCAAGTGGTGGGACTCTGCGTATTCATGTAGTGCCTGTAGACGATTATTTAATCCTCTTGGAGTTAAGTCCAGTATTAAAATATCATCTGCATATAGCAGACAAACGATCGGTTTACCCCCAGTACAGGAGCAATACCTTCACTTAAGGACAAGGTATCAGGGAGATCAGATATGTATAGGGAAAATAATAAGGGGGCCAATAAACAACCTTGTTTTAAACCATTAGCTGAAGAAATGGGTTGAGAGAGACCTCTTTCCCCGCCCAACAAGACTCTACACCAAGTATCAGAGTGGAAAGCCCGGACTAGCTCCAGAAGCAAGGTCGGCATGCCGAGGTCCGATAATTTCCTCCACAGCAAAGGACGATCTACTTTATCAAATGCTGTGGAGAAGTCTATGAAGGCTGCATAGACTCTCCCTCCTCGGACCTTGATGAATTTTTCAGATATAATTTGCAATGCCGTTAGGTTATCCATAGTTCCATGCCTTTGCCTGAACCCAGTCTGCTCGAGGGGTAGAATTTCACCCTTGACCACCCAATCATTAATTAACTTCAGAAGGCATTTTGCAAAAACTTTACCTATAGTGTCCAAGAGGGCAATTTGTCGATAGTTTTGTGGAGCATCACGGTCTCCCTTCTTGAAAAGGGGGACTAGTATGCTCCCTTTCCAGGAAGGGAGAACGGTTTTGCGTGAGTAACAAGAATTAAGCACCGGAAAAATAATTTTGCTCCACCATTCGCTATTTTGTTTTAGGACCAAGATGGGAAGCTCATCCGGACCCATAGCCCCGGAGGAACGCAAGCCCTTAATAGCCAGTTCAATGTCCTTCTCAGAAGGCGGACCATATGGAGAGCTATCCTAATTTATTCTACTACGGACAACCACCATTCCGTTACTTGCGTACAAGCTCTCGATGTAGCCAACCCATGTCTGCTCTTCAATGGGTACTGGAAGTGGTCTAGATCTTGCTCCACATCCCTCCCCAATGAGCGACCAAAATAATCTTACTTGACCTTTGGATGCAGCTTCCCGCAATTTAATCCATAAAGTATCTTCCCTCTCTTTT
This sequence comes from Lissotriton helveticus, assembly GCF_964261635.1. Taxonomy (NCBI): domain Eukaryota; kingdom Metazoa; phylum Chordata; class Amphibia; order Caudata; family Salamandridae; genus Lissotriton; species Lissotriton helveticus. Next base: position 836,639,789 of record NC_136063.1, on the reverse strand, counting down.
TTTAATTTAATCTTCACCCTACTCCTCCTTCTTCTTAATAGAACTATTCTATGGTATCTTTCATATGAATAACTCAAATACTGTTCCCTTACTAGTTTGTTTATTTCAATATTAAGTAGACGGAGAGAACTAGGGAGTACTTTAATATTTCCTTTTTGTTTCGATTTTTTTGCAATGGAAATCACCGCATTCATAAAATCAGCAAAACATATTATTTCAGATCCTTTCCAGTTAACCAAATTATTCACAGCAGCCTCTAGAATGCTCTCCAAGCCCCTAATTGCCCTAATACCCCAATAGCATCTCCCTAATTTATCTCCAAAGCTGACCAAATCGCTGTTAAATGACCATGGATCCGTCTTAGGGGGATTTAAATGTACAGTGATAGTACTTTATGATCGCTATATGGTGTATTGGAGACCATAAGATCTTTCAGGAGGGAGAAAGAGGTGCTTTCCACCATCCCATAATCTAAGATGGATTCACTATTGTTTGATTAATGGGTGAAATTTGCTGGAGTATCTGAAGGAAGCCTTCCATTTACTATGATTCCATCGACTTCTGTCAGTTCCTAAGGAGCGTTTTCCCTCTCTTGTTTGTCTTAATATTGCCTGGAAAAAGGGCTTTAGGAATCTGCAAGGATTCCTCTTTGTGCTTATTTCTGAATAACTCTAGGCTGAAGTTGGAGATTTTACAATTAAAATCCCCTAACAAAATTATATGGGGGGAAGGTTCATTATCGGAGGTTTTCTTTATAAAGGAAAAGACCTTCTTTAAAATGGCATTATAACAAGCATCCGGAGGAATATAAGCATTTATCAAAACAATAGGTTTACAGGATTCAGCATTGTCGAGATTAAACAATGTTACTGCCTGGAAAAGATTACTAGGATCTATATAATGAGCAAAATTCCATTTTATCTGGTTAGATAGTAAACAGGCCACTCCACCGCTTGCATGGCCTCTCCTAGAGGGCGTAGCTCTACCATCCAATGAAAAATAATCCTTTCCTGCTAATAATTTCTCTACAAACCAAGTCTCTTGGAGACAAATCACGTTAGCTTCTAATGTGTGTAAGAATTTTAATTTTTCTGGGCTGTTCTTTATTCCGGCGACATTCCACGATATTATTTTTAAATCGTTGCTAAAAATGGGAATGTGGTTTGGGAGTATTGTTAGGTTTGCTTGACAAGACACCGGGCAACCAATTCCATTGAAGACTCTCTTCTGCAGCGTTACTTTGGGAGGGGAAGGAAAGGGGATTTATGTATGTCACATGACGTCCATTTTTTAAAATACAGATTTTTAGGTCTTCGATTTCAGCAGGACAGTCTATACTGCCCAAGACTGCCTGGGGAAGCGGGGGCTTATTAACAAATCTTCCATTTCGAGATTTCTCTAGAAATGGGATAACATCAATCCCCCTACTTTCTAACCCCTCTGACCATTGAAGGACATGATTTACTATAAGTTTAGAATAAAACCTTACCCTCGTTAGATTCCCAACCTCTGTTTTCAAAATGGTAACTACATCTATGTCATTAGTTTGTATAAGTTTCAAACTTTCGATCTCCCAAAAACATTTGAGGAGTGAAGATCTATTTAGTATGAGATCTGTGTCAAACAGGGGGAAAAAATCTAAATGGAGAGTATCTATACTTTCCTTTTCGGGGACATCAATTGACCTTTTAGGGACCTTTTCTCTTCCAGTCATATCAGGGAATGATTTAGCTAGGGGATTGAGGGCTGTTAATACAAAACTGGCAGGTTTCGTCTGCTCCACAAATGGAATAGCGTGGAGGGACACCCCTGTTACAGTACTATAAGCAACTGATATGGGGGGTATAAGATTAAGAGGTGGATCCTTATGTATCAATGGTAAATCAGTCGCCTGATCTATAGGGTTCAGGAGCTCTTGGTCTAATTTAACTTGCCGGATCACATTTTGGGGGCAATTAAGCATAGATACTTGAGAGTGGACCTTTCCAATGGATCTATCTATGTATTCTTCAAAATGAATTTTTCTCTGCCTCTTTTTTGCAAGTCTTCGAGTTGGTTTCCTCTTTTTTCCTCTATTCTTTTTTGGATTCCCTATTTTTTCCTTTTTCCCCTCATATGATAAGTCCAAAACATCCTCTTTCCCATCATTTAACTGAGGTTTAAAGATGGGAAATAGCTCCTTAGCTGTCCTATTTTCAGGGTCAGTCAAGATTTCTATTTCTTGATCAAGCGCAATAGCACAGTTAGCTAAAGGAGCTTTTGAAGGAGTTGCGGGGATATTCCCCGACATTACAACTGTTTTCTTTCTATCAGCGGGTTGATAGTTGTCATCATGTCCAATAAGGACTGAATCTTGGGGGTCGTTCTCGGGCTTATTCTCTGCCATCTTATTTTTCATCACTTTCGGCCCTGCTAGAATAGACTCGTGTATTAAGCTAGGTTCCTTCCCCTGTTTAATATTTAGTAGAACCTTAAGTATTTGGGTTACAGTTTCTAGCACACAGTCTGAGCCACCGACAAATTTTTGCAGTAACAATAAAATAGAAGAAAGCAGATGTTCTAAAGAAGACAAAGAATCAGAGACTGGTTTATCGTGCCTAGTGGGTTGATTAAGATGAATGTCTGTGATGTCAAGGACGGGGCTCGTAGAAATGTTTGACTGTGATATAAAAAATTGGGATTTATTTGAGGGGGTACTACTATATAATTGGAGACCTGTAGGGGCTGTTGCTGCTGGGGTATTTGCTGGGTCTGTGATCTTACTAGAATCGTAAGTGATATATCTCTTGCAGAGCTCTATATCTAGGTCTGGAAGAGTAAAAGCATTACTTCGAGCTTCCGCGGACTGGAACGTCCCAAGGGTTTCTTTTAGTAATAATTCACCGGGGGAGGGTAAGGGGCTGTGCACTGTAACCTCCACTGTTTTAGAAATAGAGCCAAGTGGTCCAAAGGGGTTCAAAGTACTATTTTTATATTTGTTTTTGTCCCCGGGAACTTGCGTTGAAGCCACCAGGGATTTCGGAGGTTCTAAGGGCCCACCACCCCAGCAGTGGGAAGATAAGCACCCTCTAACTTATTTGCCAGATCAATTGAAACAACAGGATTACTGTATCCCCTCACAGTAGTTTTGCCCTCTTCTTCTCCTCTTGCAGTATTATCTTCTGACTTTGAGCCCACTATGGGGACTTTGTCCTTACCCCTTTCCCATAAACTATATAATTGACATTTTCCTTTTAGCAGCGTAATGGGAGCATCCTTATTTCGTAGGGAATTTGATTTGGTCTTAGAGCAAGTCCTGCCCACCAATAACCGCCCAGACCTTAATTTTTTAGCAGTCATTACAAGTATCAATTTGTCAATAGAAGTCTGCAGAAGTCAATATAGTTTAAAGGAGATGTAAAACCAGTTGTTATTCCTAGTGAATCCTCCCTCACTTGAACACAAAGAAAAAGAATTACAGAGGTTGCAACGAAACACAGCTAGCCTCAAAGCAACATTTACGTTGAATAAGCCTGGAAACATAAAATAATTACAGACACAATATAATAAAAAAGCTTCAAATGGCGCAAAAAGGGGTAGGCCCCAGCCCAGCCTTCTCCGGCCTCAGAGGGCCCGCCCTTTTCCTGGGCTTAGCCCGGCGAACGCCCGCGCGCGTCCCGCGTGCGCGGGAGCGACAGTGTCTAAATAGCGGGAGGTGGGGGCGGGAAGAGGACCAGCTGCGGCAGATGACCAGCCGCACTGCACGCTGGTCCTCGCAGTCCCGCCGGTGGCCTCGGGGTCAATTAATTCTGCAGTTGCGCTATTCAAATGCGCCCTCTTAAGTCCTTTCACAAGTTCTTTCTCGAGCGGCGCCCGCGGAGCGGGGGCCGCGAGGAGTGGGGACTTTGGCAGCAGAAAAGATCCTGAAGAAAAATGAAAGTCCGTGAGTCCTTAAGCTCCGTGAAATACCAACAACACCAGACGAGCACTGCCCCAGAACATGGCTTTACCAGGCAGGAGGCGGGGGCGGGAAGAGGACCAGCTGCGGCAGATGACCAGCCGCACTGCACGCTGGTCCTCGCAGTCCCGCCGGTGGCCTCGGGGTCAATTAATTCCGCAGTTGCGCTATTCAAATGCGCCCTCTTAAGTCCTTTCACAAGTTCTTTTTCGAGCGGCACCCGTGGAGCGGGGGCCGCAAGGAGTGGAGACTTTGGCAGCAGAAAAGATCCTGAAGAAAAATTAAAGTCCGTGAGTCCTTAAGCTTCGTGAAATACCAACAACACCAGATGAGCACTGCCCCAGAGGATAGCTTTACCAGGCAGGAGGCGGGGGCGGGAAGAGGACCAGCTGCGGCAGATGACCAGCCGCACTGCACGCTGGTCCTCGCAGACCCGCTGGTGGCCTCGGGGTCAATTGATTCCGCAGTTGCGCTATTCAAATTCGCCCTCTTAAGTCCTTTCACAAGTTCTTTCTCGAACGGCTCCCGCAGAGCGGGGGCCGCGAGGAGTGGGGACTTTGGCAGCAGAAAATATCCTGAAGAAAAATGAAAGTCCGTGAGTCCTTAAGCTCCGTGAAATACCAACAACACCAAGGAGTATGATTAGGTCAATGTTTCCTACTCATACTCCTGGACCTATCGGCAGCTTTCGATACGGTTGACCACAAACTTCTCATTAAGACACTTAAAGAAAGGGTTGGAGCGGAAGAGGTGGTCTTACAATGGTTCACCTCTTTTCTACAAAACCGCACCCAAAACATACAAATAAAAAACTTCCTGTCCGACTTAGTCCCTGTTAGCAGGGGTGTCCCACAAGGATCAGTTCTCTCGCCACAGCTTTTCAAAATCTATATGGAACCACTCACCATCATATTAAAAAACAACAACATTCCCTTCCACCTGTATGCAGACGATACCCAGATCTATCTGGAAACCTCCTTCATCGAAGACATTCAAAAACTGAACAACACTGAGAAAAGTTGAGAACTGGTTATCGCAAAACCACCTGAAACTAAACCAATACAAGACAGAAATCCTCCTCATCTCCAACAAGGAGAAGAACCCCCAAATCACCGAATGGTTAAAAGCTATTATGCTCTCAATCACAACCCCACCCCAGCCGATTCTGTAAAATCGCTGGGAATCACTCTAGACTCTAAGTTAGACATGAGTAAACACATCAAGAAGACTGCAAAGAGCGCCTTCCTCAACCTCAAACTACTCAACAAAATAAAACCCTTCATCCCTCCCACCGAAGTTGAGAGGCCAAGCAGCTTGTTTTACCAGTCTATAATCTCTTGAATAATCAAATGAAAGTACACCACACAAGGTATATATATATAAAATATATGTATTTATTCTAACCACAACCACTCTAGTCTCTTTATGAGGCTAGAGGCCAAAGTACAATACAAGAACTTTAAATAGTAAACAGTAAATAGCACAGTATACCTTTTGCCTTAGGGGCCTCACAAACCATATACTAAAATAGTGGTATAAGAACCACGTGAGGGATAGAAGTGAGGCCTAGGGCCTGTAGAACCGCTAGGGCAACCAGGAACCACCCAAGGTAGGGACGCAGGAGACCCACAGGGGATGCGTACAGTGTCTAAACACAGCCGCGAATCACCATAGACTTCTATGAGGAAAGTTTAAGTTACAAAGTTAAAGATTTAGGACACTTAGGAGTGGAATGCGAGGGAACCCCTTCAGTACTGGACACTTCAAGAGTCAAGACCCACGGGAGCACCGAAGTACTCGTGTCACCTCACCTAGGGAAGCCGGGTGCATAGGTGTCTTTTCGTGTCGGGTTTCGTCGTCGATTCCTATGGAGAGCTGCAAAGAAGTGCTGCAGGCGACCAGGAGCAAAGTGTCCGGATGGTTCCAAGGGTGGATCAGAGAACAGAAGAACCTGAAAGCAGAGGGGCCAGAGTCTAGGTCACTAGCCAGTGACCAGGATGGCGACAGGAAGATGCCAGCCGATGTCAGGTGCTTTAAGGTGAAGTAGGTGAAGCTTGACTCTTCAGCCACGAGGTCCAGGAGGCGTCGACGACAACCAGGAGCTGGATTCGAGCTATCCTACATTGGATGTCGAGTGCTGCAGCGTTGGTATCCGGATTGGACCCAACAAGCCTTAGCAACAGCAACCCACACAAGATGACAAGATTTGCTTTGGTGCAGACCAGCATGGTTTGAGGGACTCACCCTTTGGAGGGGAGTCATGGCACATCAGAAGCAACCAGGAAAGCCCAAGAAACAAAGGATTGTCCTTCGTGGAGACCCACTAGCCAACGAACTAGAGATCAAGAAGGAGCCTCAAGCTGCGGTGAAGAAAGCGAGCCCACGGAACACTTGTGGAGTGTAGGCCTCTCAACTTCGCTGCAGAAGGTGCTCGGGGCAAGGCCAACAAACATCACAATGCACAACTTCGGGAAACTTTGGGAAGTAAGTGCAGTTGCAAAATTGCAGGATGTCCAGGAGTTCCGGTCCCATGTCTCTCGTGTTGGCTGCAGGTCTCAGCTTTGCTGGGATCTCGTGTCGACCTCAGAGATGTCTGGAAGTCCATGTCCTGTGTCACAGATTCTTTGGGATCCGACGGGAGCCTCGAAAATGCAGACCAGCAAGATGCTTCTTTGGTGCCTGTTTGAAAAGGGAGGTCACTCCTTGGCCCCAAGGGAGATTTTTTTCCGTCTTCCAGTCGACATGGAATGTCGAAGGTCCAAGATTTCTTCTTCAGAGTTTCTCCGGGGTAATCTAAAATCCTAGTGACTGCGTTTCCATACTTATACTAAGTTTAGGGGTTGGACTAACTCTAGGGTCCCACCTATGGGAGGACCTGGGGAGGGGGTGGTTACATCCCTTCCCCTTTCTCCAGTTTCATGCCAGAGCTGGGGTTGAGTGCCCCATCAACCGGTTTGAACTGGGAAATGCATGGAGCACCTTGTGTGTCCCAGGCAGTCTCTCAAAAGCATTCACTGAATGCAACCCACACTGCCCCAATACACTAAGGCTTGTCTGGGGAGGTGCTGGCACCTCTCCGGACAGGAAACCTATTGTCCACGCCTCCCTTTGCCAGAGTTATGTCCAGCAGCAGGAGGACAGACTCGTGTCTGTGGCAGCAGCATCCATTTTGTGATGCTGAGGCTCTTTAAAACTAATACCGGAAATACCAGTGTGTACATGTCTTCTCCCTCGAAAAGGGTGGAATGCTACCCCCTCTGCCATAACTGGTGGAGAGGGGGGGGGGGTAGTATTCCAAAGCGTTTGACACCCAACACGACATGTTTTGATAAAGCCAAACCAAAGTTAGCATTAACCGCAAGGATTATAATGCATTTAAGAGTATATGGTATGGCTATATCATAGAACAGCTATAAGGAAGGGATTCCGAAAGCTGCAGAGGGGCTCAGCTCATGCTAGGGCACCCTCTCACACAGAACCAAACACTCTGCCTTCAGGATTGTCAAGGCCTGCCATAGGAGTGACTTATAGGTTAATATGTGTCTATATATATGGGTAGATATAGGTATACTATATCTAAGAAAGGGGTGCTTACAGCACCTTACCCAGGCTGCAAGTGCAGACCTGTGGTGTCATTTTGGAAGGCTTCCCAGGGGTGGCATAATACATGCTTCACCCCCTGGTAGGCCTCTGGGGTACCTATGCCCTTGGTACCTAAGGTACCATATACTAGGGACTCATAAGGGTGCACCTAAAGTACATGCAATCAATTTAGAGAGAGAACATCTATGTTTTGGTCCTGATTAGCAGGACCACAGCCAGACTAAAGTCCAAAAACCAGTGAAACACAGCAAAAAGTGGGGGTAACCATAGGAAGCAGATCCTACTCTACTACACCCCCCCCCCCCAACGCAGGGATATTAAACTAACCTTGACCAGTTGAGTCTTCATGTTCTAAGTGGAAATATCTGGAGAGACCATCTGCATTGGCATGGTTACTCCCAGGTATATGTTCCACTATATAGTCCATCCCCTGTAGGGAAATGGACCACCTGAGCAGTTTGGGATTTTCACCCTTCATCTGTTTTAGCCATAAGAGAGGCTTATGGTCTGTCTGAACTGTGAGGTGAGTTCCAAACAAGTATCGCCTCAGCTTCTTCAGAGCCCAAACCACAGCAAAGGCCTCCTTCTCAATAGCTGACCAACATTTCTCTCTAGGGGCCAGCCTTCTGCTAATAAAAGCTACTGGCTGGTCCTGACCTTCATCATTCAATTGTGACAGCACAGCCCCTACCCCCAACTCAGATGCATCTGTTTGGACAATGAATTATTTGGAGTAGTTAGGACTTTGCAGAATTGGTTCAGTGCACATGGCCTGCTTCAGGTCATCAAATGCCTTTTGACAGCTGACTGTCCACTGAAGTTTCTTAGGCATTCTTTTATAAGTTAAGTCATTCAGGGGTGTCACTATGGAACCATATCCCTTGACAAATCTCCTATAGTACCCAATCAGGCCCAAGAAAGCTCTCACCTGAGTCTGGATTTTGCTCTGCAATGGTTGAACCTGGCCTCCACCTACAAGGTGGCCCAGGTACACAACCTGACTCTGCCCTATCTGGCTCTTAGTAGCCTTGATAGTTAGGCCTGCTTTCTGCAGGTCCTCCAAAACATTTTTCTGGAGGATCAGGTGATCACCCAGGTGGAGCTAAAGACAGCAATATCATCAAAATAAGCTGCACTATAGTCTTCCAGGCCTGTTAAGACTATATTCACCAACCTTCGAAATGTGGCAGGTGCATTTTTCAGGCCAAAGGGCATTACCATAAATTGATAATGTCCAATAGGGGTTCAAAATGCTGTTTTTGGCTTTGCATCATTAGCTAGTCTGATCTGCCAGTAGCCAGCTGTTAGATCAAATGTGCTCAGAAATTTCGCAGATGCCAACATATCTATGAGCTCATCTGCTCTTGGAATTGGATGGGCATCAGTCCTGGTGACTGCACTGAGACCTCTGTAGTCTACACAAAACCCATCTCTCTCTTACCACCCTGGGTGTGAGGTTTTGGTACTAGGACTACTGACTAGCCCAAGGGCTATCTGGAGGTTCAATCACTCCCAGATCCAACATTTTCTGGACTTCTGTTCCGATACAGTCCCTGACATGATCAGGTTGCCTGTAAATCTTATTTTTAAAAGGCAGACTGTCTCCAGTATCCACTTCATGAGTGCACTAGGTAGTCTGACTTGGAGTCAGTGAAAACATATGTCTGAACTGTTGTAGAACTTGTCTGCAATCAGTTAGCTGCTGATCAGTGAGGCTGCCTGCCAAGGCTACTCCATCTACTGATCCATCATCAGGGTTCTGAGAGAGCAGGTCTGGGAGAGGGTCACTCTCTTCCTCCTGCCCTTCATCAGTAGTCATGAGCAAGCCCATGTCTGCCCTGTCAACATATGCTTTTAGTCTGTTGACATGAAGCACCCTCTGGGGGCTCCTGGGAGTTCCAAGATCTACTGAATAGGTGACCTCTCCCTTCTGTTCAAGAATTGTGTGGGGCCCACTCCACTTGTCATGGAGAGCTGCTGGGGCCACAGGCTCCAACACCCACACTGTCTGTCCTGGCTGGTAAACAGTCAGTACAGCCTTTTGGTCATGCCAGTCTTTCTGTAATTCCTCGCTAGCCTCAAGGTTTTTAGTTGCCTTTTTCATGTACTCAGCCATCCTGGAGCGGAGACCAAGAACATAGTCCACAATATCCTGTTTAGAGGGTTTGAGAGGTAACTCCCATCCCTCCTTCACCAGACAAAGTGGTCCTCTAACAGGGTGCCCAAACAGAAGTTCAAATGGGCTGTAGCCAACCCCCTTCTGTGGAACCTCCCTGTATGCAAACAAAAGGCAGGGTAGCAGGATATCCCTTTTCTGGGAGACCCTTAATCATACCCTTTAAGGTTTTGTTGAACCTTTCAACTAAGCCATTGCATTGCGGATGATAGGGTGTGGTGAACTTGTAGTTCAATCCACACACCTTCCACATTGCAGTCAAGTAGCTAGACATAAAGTTTGCATCTCTGTCAGAAACTACCTCCTTAGGGAAACCCACTCTTGAGAAAACTCCCAAGAGGGCTCTTGCCACAACAGGTGCTGTAGTGGTCCTAAGGGGAATTGCTTCTGGGTACCTAGTGGCATGATCCACTACCACTAGGATAAACCTGTGCCCAGATGCAGTTTGGAGATCTATTGGTCCAACAATGTCAATCCCTACACGTTCAAAGGGAACCCCCACCACAGATAGTGGTATAAGGGGAGCCTTTGTAGTGCCACCTGCTTTGCCACTGGCTTGGAAGGTTAAACAGGACTGACACAACTCCTTGGTGTCTTCAGACATGTGGGGCCAGTGAAAGTGAGGGACAATTCTATCCCAAGTCTGGTTCTGGCCCAGGTGTCCTGCTAAGGGAATATCATGGGCTAGTGTCCAAAGGAAGCCCCTGAATGTCAAAGGTATGACCAACCTCCTGGCTGAACCAGGCTTGGGGTCTCTACTCTCTGAATACAGGAGTCCATCATCCCAGTAGATTCTATGGGTTCCACTAGCATTCACAGAAGCCTCAGCGGTAGCTTGCTATCTGAGGGGTTCAAGAGAAGGACAGCAAAACTGCGCCTGACTCAGATCTGCCCTGGAAGGGCCCCCTGTCCATAAGAACTCAACCTGATCAGGTTCAAGCTCCTCTGGGAGAGTTCCTTCTTCAGGCTCACAATCCGCTTCCTCAGAAGGCTGATCCTCACTCTGAGTCAAGGGGGAAGGCACTGCCTTAACCCTACTGCTCCTTTTCTAGGTAGGCAACTGGTCCATTATTCCAGAATCCAGTGCTTGTCCAGTGTTAGACTTTCAGACCTGTGACCTAGTCACAGCAAACACAAGTCCAGGAATTCCAAGCATTGCTGCATGGGTCCTCAACTCCACTTCAGACCAGGCTGAAGTTTCCAAATCATTGCCATGCAAGCATTCTACAGGGAGGTCTTCACTGATCACAACCTTCTTAAGGCTAGTTACCCCTCCCCAGGAGAAATCAACAACTGTCATGACATTGCTGGCGTTGATCACTTGGTATGTCTCACCAAGTATGACTTGTCTAGGGTTCAAAAAGTCTGGTGTCACCATTGTGACACTTGCCCCTGTGTCCCTGTAGGTATCAGGCTTTTTCTAATTGATTAAAGGTGTTTGTCTGTACTTGCCCAGATTACTGGGACTCACAGAGGATGTCATATCCATACCTCCATCACAGATCAAAACAGCTTGAGTTGGCACTCTGACTAGACCAGAGTCCATCTCAGATCCCAGGGTTAACCCTACTACACACTTCTGGTGAGAACCACCATTTGTAGCTGTACTAGGGGGAACAGTTGCCTTAGGGGCAATGGTGGCTGGAGCTGTCTCCTTTTTGGTGCAATCACTAGTCCAGTGAGTATTACTCTTACAAACTTTGCACCATGGTTTCTTTGGGCCTTCATTCTTTTTAGATTGGTGACCCCCCAACATTAGAAGCTTTTTGGGGACCTTGTGAAGACTTCTGGTCTTTACCTTTCTCCTCACCCTTTTGATCTTGCTTCTTTTGGTCACCACCTTGGTTCTGTACCTTCTACTTCACCCTGGTTCTGACCCATTTGTCTGCCTTCTTTCCCAATTCTCGGGGAGAGGTCAGATCAGAGTCAACCAGGTGCTGATGCAACAGCTGCTTCTGACAGTTATTAAGAATTTGTTCTCTCATGATCAGATTATACAATCCTGTATAGTCACACACTTTACTGCCCAGTAACCAGCCCTCCAGAGCCTTAGTAACACAATCAACAAAGTCAACCCAGTCCTGAATCTGTGCCTTCTGGGTGTCTCTGAACTGCAACCTGTACTGTTCAGTGGTTAAGCCAAACCCATCTATCAGAGCACTCTTCAGGTCCTTGTAATCATCAGCACCCTCTTCTCTTACAGTGAGGAGCTTATCTCTATCTTTGTCTGCAAAGGAGAGCCACAGGATTGCTGCCCACTGCTCCTGGGGTACCTTGTGTACTTTGCAGGCCCTCTCCAGTGCACTAATCCATTTGTGGATGTCATTCCCATTCTGATAGGGAGGGACAACCATGTTTAGGTTTCTATGGTCATAATACCTATCCCTACCACTGGGTATTTTGCTGCCACCATGGGGCTCTAACCCCATATTTTCCTCTCTCTTTCAAGAGCTAGGGTCTCCCTTTCTAAGGCTACTTCTTGTCTCCTTATCCTAAGCTTAGCTTCTCTCATCCTAGCATTATGCTCCCTCTTCTCAAGTGAGGTACCCCTCCTGTGAGCAGAGGCAGAAGACCCTACAGATGTACCAGAATGGTTAGACTCCAGTGAAGGAGACCTTCCTCTTCTAGGCACACCACCAAGTCTACCTGAGGGGACAAAGAGAGGGCCTCTTTGGCCTTATTCAACCCCAGGAAGATCTGGACTCCCCAGGTTGAGATCATTATCTACTTCCCGGTCTACATCATCCACAGAGTCCTGGTGGGGCACCCCACTAGGGTTCTCTTCCTCTGATATGTCCACCTCATTGCTTACCTTGTCAGGATCTGATGCTTTCTTAAAGTCATCAAGCATTAACACCACTATAAGGCGTGGGGTATTGGGGTTCTGTCCTGGCTTCAATTTTCTCATGGCACACAACGTCCTTAACTCTTGGAAAGGAAATGTGTCATACTTAGATACCTGTCATCTAGAACAGACCCACTGGGGCCCTCCTTAGAAGACATGACTAGTGAGGTGTGGTGTGTGCACCTACCACGAAGAAGGGGGACCCCACACCAATAAAGGGCAGGTAGATGGGGAAAACAAGATTTGGGCGCAGAGAAGGAACCTGCCCTGTAGGATCTGTGAATAGGCCTCAAAGAGGTCCGAACAAACTTAGCATTAAACTCTGAACCACATAGGGACCTCTCAGACAAAAATAATCACAAATTTATAAAAAGGCATTTTTATTGAAAATTTCTTTTTTCTCTCATTTGCATTTGAGTGATATACATAAGTTAATAATCAATAAAGCAACTTAGTTAAACATTTAAATACATTAATATCCCATTCGACTATTGCTCAAAGCCCACACTCCGCGTGACACAGACATACCAGCATACACACCACTCAGCTCACGGACCATACAGCACTTCGCAAGGATGTCAAAAATTGGAGATGAATATAGGGACAGTTAGCATAATATCCCAGATGGTTCCAATGGTTCCCAATAGGAACGAACGCCAACGCGCGTTTTGTTGTATCGCCCCCACAGGGTTACACCTTCATCAGGGCAGAAGTGAGGAAGGAGGGAGGGGCCACAGGGAGAAAGGGCATCTCTCATCTAAGATGTGGCCTGACGGAAAATCTCATGAAATAAACGGCCACTATGGCAGACAGTCACTGAGCTCCACAGATAGGAGATGATGGACGTTGTCACATAGCAGAGCTCTTTCCGATGATAATGAATTCTCCTGGGTCTCTTACATCCAATCTCGAAAGTACAGTCTGAGATAGTCCACTAAATTAATAAGTAGACCTTGTAGGACACTTCCGAGGGCCAATAATCAGAGGTTCCGGGTGTCGGTGAGAGGTAAGACTGCAAGTGGTGTGTGCACCTACCTACACTACTTGATTTTCTTCTAAACCTCTCTTGAGTTGTAGAAAGGGTGTGCAAGGTCCTTGACATGCAACTCTAAGTTCAGTAGAACTTACTGTATTCTAAGCTTGGATTATATTTACCTATGGTACCTTTAGTGATTTTTCAAATGATATTCTCAACATTATCTGGTAAAACAATGCAAGCTGGAATCCCACATGCTGCACACCAATGTGAAAAGTTGGCATGGCATATGATGTCCACTATTCTAGTGGGCACCTTACACCAGTCCAACCGACCCTTATTGTTGGCAGGTTTAATGCAACCTTTATAGAAAGCTATCCGAGTGGTAACTGTGGAGAGCAGCCTTCAGGCTAAGTCTTGAAAGAATGTAAAGCAGCTTGTTTTATCAGTCTATAATTTCTTGAATAATCAAATGAAAGTACACCACACAAGGTATATATATATATATATATAATATATGTATTTATTCTAACCTCAACCCCTCTAGTCTCTTTATGAGGCTAGAGGCCAAAGTACAATACAAGAACTTTAAATAGCACACAGTAAATAGCACAGTATACGTTTTGCCCTAGGGGCCTCGCAAACAATATACTAAAATAGTGATATAAGAAGCACGTGAGTAGTAGAAGTGAGGCCTAGGGCCTGTAGAACCACTGGGGCAACCAGGAACCACCCAAGGTAGGGACACAGGAGACCCACGGGGGACGCGTGCAGTGTCTAAACACAGCCACGAATCACAATAGACTTGCGTGAAAAAAGTTTAAGTTACAAAGACATTTAGGAGTGGAATGTGAGGGAACCCCTTCAGTACTGGATACTTTGAGAGTCAAAACCCACGGGAGCACCAAAGTACACGTGTTACTTCACCCAGGGAAGCCGGGTGCATAGGTCTCTTTTCGTGTCGGGTTTCGTCGTCGATTCCTATGGAGAGCTGCAAAGAAGTGCTGTAGGCGATCAGGAGCAAAGTGTCCGGATGGATCCAAGGGTGGATCGGAGATCAGAAGAACCTGAAAGCAGAGGGGACAGAGTCTGGGTCACTAGCCAGTGACCAGGATGGCGACAGGAAGATGCCAGCCGATGTCAGGTGCTTTAAGGTGAAGTAGGTGAAGCTTGACTCTTCAACCACGAGGTCCAGGAGATGTCTATGACAACCAGGAGCTGGATTCAAGCTGTCCTATATTGGACGTCGAGTGCTGCAGTGTCGGTATCCAGACTGGACCCAACAAGCCTTAGCAACAGCAACCCACACAAGATGACAAGATTGGCTTCGGTGCAGACCAGCAAGGTCTGAGGGACTCAACCTTTGGAGGGGAGTCAGGGCACGTCTGGAGCAACCAGGAAAGCCCAAGAAACAAAGGATTGTCCTTTGTGGGGACCCACTAGCCAACGGACTAGAGATCGTGAAGGAGCCTCGAGCTGTGGTGAAGAAAGCGGACTCACGCAACACTCGTGGAGTGTAGGCCTCTCAACTTTGGTGCAAAAGGTGCTCGGGGCAAGGGCAACAAAAAGCCCAATGCTCAACTTCAGGAAACTTTGGGATGTAGGTGCAGTTGCAAAATTGCAGGATGCCCAGGAGTTCTGGTCCCACATCTCTCGTGCTGGCTGCGGGTCTCAGCTTTGCTGGGATCTCGTGTCAGCCTCAGAGATGTCTGGAAGTCCATGTCCTGTGTTACAGATTCTTCGGGATCCGGGGGGAGCCTTGAAAATGCAGACTGGCAAGATGCTTCTTTGGGGCCTGTTTGAACAGGGAGGTCACTCCTTGACCCCAAGGGAGATTTACTCCGTCTTCCAGTTGATATGAAATGTCGAAGGTCCAAGATTTCATCTTCAGAGTTTCGTCCAGGGTAATCTAAAGTGCTAGTGACTGGGTTCCCATACTTATACTAAGTTTAGGGGTTGGACTAACTCTAGGGTCCCACCTATGGGAGGACCTGAGGCGGGGGTGGTTACACCCCTTCCCCTTTGTCCAGTTTCAAAAGCATTCACTGAATGCAACCCACCCTGCCCCAATACACTAAAGCCTGTCTGGGGAGGTGCTGGCAGGAAACCTATTGTCCTATAGTCCAGGCCTCCCCTGACGGAGTTTCGTCTAGCAGCAGGAGGTCAGACTCGTGTCTGTGGCAGCAGCATCCATTTTGTGATGCTGAGGCTCTTTAAAACTATTACCGGGTATACCAGTGTGTACATGTCTTCTCCCTCTAGAAGGGTGGAATGCTACCCACGCCACCAGAACTGGTTGGGTGGGGGGGGGGGGTAGTATTCCAAAGTGTTTGACACCTTACACGACATGTTTGGATAAAGCCAAACCAAAGTTAGCATTAACCGCGAGGATTTTAATGCACTTAAGAGTATATGGTATGGCTATATCATAGAACAGCTATAAGGAAGGAATTTCGAAAGCTGCAGAGGGGCTCAGCTCATGCAAGGGCACCCTCTCACACAGAACCAAGCACTCTACCTTTAGGATTGTCAAGGCCTGCCATAGGAGTGACTTATAGGTTAATATGTGTCTATATATATGGGTAGATATAGGTATAGTATATCTAAGTAAGAGGTGCTTACACCACCTTACCCAGGCTGCAAGGGTAGACATGTGGTGTCATTTTGGAAGGCTTCCCAGGGGTGGCATAATACATGCTTCAGCCCCTGCTAGGCCTCTGGGGTACCTATGCCCTTGGTACCTAAGGTACCATATACTAGGGACTCATAAGAGTGACCCAGTAACCAATCTGGTATGCACCTAAAGTACATGCAATCAATTTAGAGAGAGAACATCTAGGCTGTGGTCCTGATTAGCAGGGCCACAGCCAGACTAAAGTCGAAAAACCAGTGATACACAGCAAAAAGTGGGGGTAACCATAGGAAGCAAATCCGACACTTCTACAACCCTACTCCTTATCCATCCAAAAACTCGCAAACAGAAAACTGCATCTCGCTCCATTCCAATCCATATCAGGATAAATCACTCCTTCCTAATTTTCAAAAGGCAGCTCAAAGACCTCTTCCTTAATCGATCTCTCATGAATGGATAGCTAAAGCCTAACTAATCGAAGCCTGCCCTTAGCAGCACTCAGACACTTTGACACTAAGACCTAACCTCATTAATCTCACCTAGACCCACAGTGCTTTCTTCAATGACATCGCTGTGAAACGTCACAAGGCACTGGACACCCTACTATGCTAACATATCTTATGAAGGACAATGGGCTCTTTTTCGAAGATACTCTGTGATACGTCCTGACTCACTGTACATATTACTGCATAAATTTGTCTTACGTATGATAATGCTGTAAAGCGCTCTGATACCTTCGGGTCTAGCAAGCGCTATATAAAACTCTTAAATAAATAAATAATAAATAAATAAATATATATATCGTTCTGATCTCTTGCAGGACGTCCAGCATATTTTCTTGAGTGTTATATTATTGGGTGCTTGTTTATTCATTGTATTATTCATGCATTTAACTGTTGCATTTATCATGTGTGTTATTATTGCTTGCATATATATATATATATATATATATATATATATATATATATACATATATATATATATATATATATATATATCCACAAAGTTTGTTTTGCGAAGATACCCCGGCCTCTTAAGTGTGGCGGGCTCAGACGGGGTCGCCTTTTAGACGCACAAAGCTGCTACCCCAAGAACCTAGTAAAAAGCATCCCCCTAGGGGAACTCCTTAGGGCTAAAAGAAACTGTAGCACACAGAAAGACTTTGAATTAGAGGCCAACATCATGACTGAAAGATTTAAAGAAAGAGGTACTCGAAAAACAATATTGAAAATGCCTTAAAGGAAGTAAACCAACGAGACCGCAAAGATCTCCTAACAGAAAAACATACAGAGAACGAAACAAGTACCGAAAAAGTCCGCTTCATCACAGGATTTAATAAACATTCCTGGGAAGTGAAGCAGTCCCTAAACAAATATTGGGATGTTCTAAAAACTGACAAAGATCTGGTCACTGAGATTGAGGACTACCCACAAACCACTTACCGTAAGGAGAAATCCCTTAAAGACATGGTATGCACCACACTTATCCTCCCTAAAACCAAAAAGAGTAATGTACAAGGCTTTTTCGTTTGCGGAAGGTGTAAAGCCTGCAAATATAGTAAGAACATTAAAGAAATAAAACTTTCTGCACAGTGCAAACCCTTCAAAATACAAAAACATTTTTCGTGCAAAACCGAGTATGTGGTATACGCGTTGAAATGCCCCTGTAATAAATACTACATTGGGAGCACTATACATCCAGCTAAAAAGCGCATTCTTGAACATCTCAGGGCAATCAAAAACAATGACCGACAGTACCCTATAGCAAAGACACTTTTTTACCCATCACAAAAGTAATAACTGCCTGATTTCGTTTTGTGTCCTTGACAGTATCCCAATCAGAGAGAGAGGGGGTGATAGGATACAGGAACTCAGAAGGTTAGAATCCAGGTTCATTATTAAATATCACATGATGCAGCCTGAATGACACAACTGTGACGAGGCCCTATCCGTACATTTAGGATAAGAGTAGACACCAATTGAGAATGTTTTGTGTGTAAACTCCTTTATCTGGATTCCGTGATTTTCACTTACTGGTTTACTCGCTAGCTTGAGCTTCATTTTTAATCTTTTAATGTGCATAAGTGTATGGATAATTTTCTCTGAATTAATGTTTCACCTTTTTTTTAATTTTCACATTATGCACAGGTCTTCACAGATTGTGGAAAGGAGAGTGGAATGCAAGATTATCGGGGCACCTTACAAAAACGTTAAGTACACAGCATGATGAACTATAAGGGTACACAGACATAATATCGACTCCAAAATATCGTTTGGACATAATATCGACTCCAAAATATCGTTTGGAGAAAATATCGACAGGACAGAATATCGACAGCCAAAATATCGTTATTAAGGTAAGTGAAGTAATATCGTTTTTAAGGTAAGTGAAGTAATATCGTTTTTATTTTTAGGGTTCAGGGTCAGTTTTGGGTTTTTGGGTAAAGGGGTATTTTTAGGGTTCAGGGTTAGTTTTGGGTTTTTGGGTAAAGGGGTATTTTTAGGGTTCAGGGTCAGTTTTGGGTTTTTGGGTAAAGGGGTATTTTTAGGGTTCAGGGTCAGTTTTCAGTTTTTGGGCAAAGGGGTATTTTTAGGGTTCAGGGTCAGTTTTCAGTTTTTGGGTAAAGGGGTATTTTTAGGGTTCAGGGTCAGTTTTTGGGTAAAGGGGTATTTTTAGGGTTCAGGGTCAGTTTTCAGTTTTTGGGTAAAGGGGTATTTTTAGGGTTCAGGGTCAGTTTTCAGTTTTTGGGTAAAGGGGTATATTTAGGGTTCAGGGTCAGTTTTCAGTTTTTGGGTATTATTTTATTATATTTTATTACTATATATATATGTTTAATAAATATGAAATAAAAAAATATTTATTTAACTTTCATTAATTATTTAATTATTATAAGTTAATTTAAGTAATTTTAAGTATATTTTAGTAATTAATTATTAATATTAATTTAATTTAACACTGTTTTTAGTAAATACGATATTTTTTACAACTATATTTTTGTAAACGATATTTTTAACTCGATATTTTTGTACTTACCTGTTTGTAGATAGAAACTCGATATTTTGACTGTCGATATTTTCTCTACGATATTTTTGATGGTCGATATTCTTTCAGTCGATATTCTTTCAGTGATCCAACTATAAGATCACTTAAAGGGAAGCACACCGGTAAAACCTATCAATAGAGGACATTATTTGAATGAGTGGAAGAATGTTTGAAATCTTTTTTCCACTTGGGCTTCACGCACAGCCACAGCTCCACCATGAGCTGTTATCAATAAGTGTGATCTAACATTCTGACACGGAAACATCCACCAGTCCACTGGGGCGTGATTGCTTATATCTATGTTTATTTATGATTTATTTTCTCCATTTGGAGAGTGTTATGGTACCGGAGACTCGCAAATTTTTGAATCGCCACGAACAGGGTATATGATTTATGTCGCCCAACATTAATTGTGACTTGTTGTAAGTATGAGTTTCAAGTATAATATCATGCGCAGCAAAATTTGTAATGTGGTAATTACTATGCTGATTATTTCTTTGTTCCAAATTATGCATTTTGTAACACTCGATTAAGTTGTCGTTGCATACTAGCTCCTGCACATCGTGAATGAAGTCTATTTTCACTTGTAATTATGACGATGGTGTCACATGATCATGTTAAAAATGGAGATCTCACATACACTCTTACTCGTGATCAAGGAGGTCTGCCTCCGAAACGCGTAGAGTGGAGAAGCTGTAAATAAAGACCGCTGAAACGGATTTGTGGCTCAGACTTCGTTGTTTTTAAAAAATCGACAGACGATTCTGTGGAGATATATATATTACCTACTGGCAGTCGCCAGTAGGTAGTTATAGTTAGGACCTAGCTACCATAAGAAATCCGCAACATTCTATTGGGAATAACTTTGGCGCCGGTTGAGGAATTTGCGTGTAATTTTCCAAAATTTTGGCCAGCTCTGCTCCGCTCCTTCCCTGCAAGTTGCGGGGGGATTCGTGAAGTGGGGGCCCAGAAAAACGGGGAGTCCCTGTCACGATGTATACAGATTGACTAACCTTAGGTTTCAGGTACAGCGGGAGCGATGTAGGTGCTAGTTTCTCTCCTCCCTAAATGCGGCACCCCAAGCGAGTCTTAATATAACACTCACCTAGGAGGACCCCACCCAGGGAAGGGGAAAAGTGGATAAATAAAACAGAAAAGGCTGGCAGCCATAAACCATCTACAGGGCTCGGCAACAGGAGAGACACCACGCTGTAGATCTGTGTACTGGTTCCTGTACAGAGACACAAGACACAAAATTCACTCTATCTGTCTGGGAGTTCAATGATGCCTCTATGTGTATATGCTATAATGTTACAGTACACTTACATAACATGGCTCTAGCAATCATTCCATCACACAAGGGCAAAAAATCAGGAAAAATAAAGTAAACAGCAAAAAAGTAGTAGGGAACTGCCCTAGAACCCCTAGATCGAGAATGAGGAGGATACTATCTCCATAGTCACTCACAGATAGATAAGAATACTACTTATCTTAGTGGAAGTAGTCTCTTGAAGGATCGACACGAGCTGTCCCAGTTCACGCAGCAGTGTTCACAAAACAAGAAAATCCGAGCCTCTCAACAGCTCAACGAAGTTCAAAAAATGTTCAGAAAACAGGAAGTCATTTAGCAAACAAAACAAATTGGAAGGGAAAAAAGCTTGGCTGCCGAACATCAAGAAAAACAAGAATTTTATTGTTTATATGGTTGCAATTTATACTTCTGGACCAATTGATTTATTTGTGTCTCTTTTGAAGATTAAATATTTGATTGTTTCTGAGATAAATAAGCACTCCCAGCTCTCTTTTTTGTATATAAAAAAGCACACCCCTCTATACTAGTCCACCGCTAGTTTCAATTCCAAAGATGCGGGGTATTCGAAGCGAAAGAATTCTTCCGCCCTGACAGGGCATTCAGCGCGGCTCTCCAGCGCTGCTTCCGAGCGCGGCTCCCCAGAGGTCAAAGTGTCTTCGGCAAACACTGTTTGAAAACGCGGCAACTCCGCGAACAAAAGAAGGCACTCGGGATACCAGGAATAAAACTAAACTCGCTTTCTTAACACAGGTCCAGGTCCAGATTCAGTGAAGCGGCCAAACACAGGTGACAAGCACCGAGGGCTGACTCACGGAAGTAGATATAGAAAGCCCAGAGAGATGAAAGGGGAAAGCGAGGATAGACTAGAAACCAAGCATTCTGGGACATGCAGTCTCATCAATTGCACCTAATTCGTGACAGAACCCCCTCTCAACGACCGACGTCCCGGCGGTCCACCAGGCTTGGAAGGGTACCTAGAGTGGAAACGTCTCAACAACCCAGGACAATGTAAATTAGTGAGTGGTTCCCAAGAGCGTTCCTCAGGTCCATACCCCTTCCAATCAATCAGATACTGCAAAGCACCCCTCACCCTTCTTGAGTCAAGTACAGCTCTCACCTCATACTCAACATCCCCTTCTATGTCCAAAGGCTGTGGTCTAGCTAGCGACCTGGTACCCTGCACATATGGTTTCAACAGGGACACATGGAACACAGGATGAATGTGCCAGGAAGAGGGCAGCTTCAATTTCATGGCTACCGGATTAACCACTGCCATGATGGGGTATGGACCCACAAACTTAGGTTGCAAATGAGTATTTCCCTTAAGCTTCAAGTGTTTGGTACTCAACCACACCTTATCACCCACTGAATAAGCTGGCTCAGGAGTTCTCTTCTTGTCGGCCTGTGTTTTATCGCGGTTTCTGGCTGCCGCCAAATGCTCCTTAGCATCCTGTAACACAGGCAGTAGATGCTCATGATGAAGCTGTATGGTAGGAAGGGAGGAAGGACATGGCTGTTCGAAAGGCAGGGAATTGGGGTGATAACCAGAAAGACAAAAAAAAGGCGAGCAGCCTAAAGAGGAATGAGTCGTGTTATTGTAGGCAAACTCAGCCATCCACAACAACGCTCTCCATTCCTCCTCCTGTTGCAAAGTGAAACATCTCAAATACTGCTCTAGAGTCTGATTTAGTCTTTCCGTTTTACCATCTGTCTGCGGATGGTAGCTCGTTGACAATCGAGCATCAATTTTCATGACCTCACACAAAGCTTTCCAGAACTTAGAGGTAAACTGTGTTCCTCTGTCGGTAATAAGAACAGAGGGAATGCCATGCAAACGTACCACATTTTGCAAAAAGACTAAGGCTAACTCTCCTGATGATGGTAACTTGGTTAGGGCGATGAAATGACCCATTTTAGTAAGATGGTCTACCACCACTAGGATAGTGTTGTTGCCGAAACTGAGAGGCATTTCTACGATAAAATCCATTGAAACCGTGTGCCATGGAGCCGAAGGTACCGGTATAGGACGTAACAATCCACTGCTTCTTTGATGTTGTGTTTTAGCTTGGATGCATATAGGACATTTGGCTACGTACTCTTCAATGTCTTTCCGTATGTTTTCCCACCAAAAGTACCTTGAGGTAGTCTGTAAAGTGTTAAGGATTCCCGGATGTCCACTCAAAGAGGAATCATGAGTCCATTGCAGAACTTGGTGCTATGATTCTTGATCAGGAAGATACAACTGTTTGTCTCTGAAGAAAAGTCTGCCTTTTTGTATTCTTTGTAACGGTTCTTTGGCTATCCAGGAGGGAACGTCTACCAAATCGCTTTTCTCTTCGACAAGTCTCAAGAAGTCTGTGGGACATGTAATAGCAGATACAAATGGACTGAAATGTGCTTTACTAAGAAGAAAGGGAGGATCTTCTACTTCCAATGGCTGATCCCGTGTTACCGATTCCGGTCTTGATAAGGCATCTGCCTTTCCATTTTGAGGGCCAAGGCGATACTTTATTACAAAGTCGAAATCCGAGAAAAACAAGGACCACCGTAACTGGCGAGGTGTTTACGCCTTAGCACTTTTCAGGAAAAGGAGATTACGATGGTCAGTAAAGATTTCAACGATGTGTCTAGCCCCCAACAGATGATGACGCCATTCTTCACGTGCCCGTTTTATAGCCAACAACTCCTTGTCCGTAATGCTGTAATTAATCTCGCTGGAAGACAATTTACGGGAGAGGTAAGCTACTGGATGGAGTTGGCCCGTGTCCGGATGTCTTTGTGATAGAATGCCTCCAATAGCATAATGTGAGGCGTCAGTCTCCATCACAAAGGGCTGAGTGGCATCTGGATGGCGTAGGATAGGTGCAGAAGTGAAACAGGCTTTCAAAGCCTGGAACGCCTTTTCAGCAAGCTCCGTCCATTTGAAGGCCGCTCCCTTCTTCAATAAATGAGTTAAAGGTTGGATGATGATTGAAAAACCTTGAATGAACCGGCGATAAAAGTTCGCAAAACCTAGAAAGCTTTGCAAAGCTTTCACACAAGAAGGAAATTCCCATTGTATGATGGCTTGAATCTTCTTCTGATCCATTCGTAGCCCATTCGGACCGATGATGTAACCAAGAAATTCCACTTCAGTGGTATGGAAGAGGCATTTCTCCAATTTAGCAAATAACTTGTGTTGTTGCAGCCTTTCCAACACTTCCATTACATGCCTAACGTGATCTTCTTGAGTGGCAGAATAGATGAGAATATCATCTATATAGACGATACATGAAACGTCCAGCAAACCCCTTAACACCTCATCCATAAAAAACTGAAACGCTGCAGGAGCATTGCACAGGCCAAAAGGCATGACCTGGTATTCATAGAGGCCATATTTAGTGCGGAAAGCGGTCTTCCATTCATCTCCACGGCGGACCCTCACAAGATGATACGCACCACGCAGGTCAAGCTTGGTAAAAATGTTAGCGTCTTTCAGTTGGTCCAAAAGAACAGGTATTAAAGGGAGAGGATACCTGTTCTTTCTGGTGACTCTGTTGAGGGCTCTGTAATCAATACAAGCACGCAAGCCCCCTTCCTTTTTTGGAATAAAGAACAGAGGTGACGAAGCTGGAGATGTAGAGGGGCGTATGAATCCTGATTCTAAAAGCTTCTTCAGGTATTGTTGAAGATAGATGTTCTCTGCCTCCGTGAGGGCATAAATCCTACTGCATGGAATACTAGCCCCCGGTTCCAGTTCTATAACACAGTCATATTCTCTGTGCGGGGGTAACTTGTTGGCTTCTTTCTCATTGAAGACACCCTGGTACCTCGTGTAGACCTCAGGAAGGGTGGAAATAGCGTTCACGCTCAAAGGCCTTCCTCCGCTTGCCAGAGTACTTGCAGGGGTTTCCATCCAGATTTCCTCATGAAAGCAGGGAAGAGTACAATGGTCAGCGCAGTAGTCAGAACTGAGGGTGATGGTACGAGCAGTCCATTTCACTACAGGATCGTGCAGGGTCAACCACGGCATACCCAGGATTAATTTAAATTGGGGAGCATCAATTAAGTCAAAAGAAATGAGTTCATAATGGTTTTGTCCTATTTGCGTCACTAGTTGGCGGGTATGATAACACACTGGTCCAGATGTTAAATCAGACCCATCCACCGCTTTCACAGCTTCAGGTGTTTCTTTCTGGATACACAGGACTCCCAATCTTTTAGCGTATTGGAGATCTATGAAATTGCCCGTAGCTCCACTGTCCAGCATTGCATGTACCATCACAGGTGTTTCCCCTGGCCATGTGATGGTGACACATAATTCATATGGGGCACAGCAGGTTGCATAGTGTTTGCGACAGCGTGGTAGACCTCTTTTTCTATAACATGGCTCAAACAAGAGGTCTTGTACTCGTTTGAGCGTTCTCGTTTCCCGAAGCATTTACAGGATATTCTACCGCAGACAGATTTCTCACACCTTTAGTTTTTGCTCTACAGTCTTTGATGAAGTGTCCGGGCTTTCCACAATACATGCAGAGTTTCTGAATCCTTCTACGATTACGCTCTTCCGAACTCAAAGGCCCTCTTATCCCTCCTATTTGCATAGGTTCTGTGGCATCCGGGGAAGGAGGATTTTCTGAGACTACTCTGGGTTTGGATGTGGGGAAACGGAAATCGTGTCGATATTTGTCGCCTTTACGTTCCTGCAGTCTGTGATCTAATTGAACAGTGAGGTCTATTAACTCATCACAAGTAGTCGGCAGAGTCACCACCTGGGCAAGAACGTCCTTCAATTCTCCTTTCAATCCTTGGTAAAACAAGGAGACTCTATTTGTGGTTGGCCAATCAGTTTCAACAACAAGACGATTGAAATGTGTTATATAAGACAACAGGTCTTGAGATCCTTGTTTAAGCGTAATCAGCTCTCTATCTAAGGATAGCATATGTGCTTTACGGTCAAAAAGCTTCCTCATCCCTTCACAAAATTCTTCAAAGTCATTCAAGACAGGATCATTCCTTTCAATCAGAGGAAATGACCAGCTAGCCGCGTTACCCCCTAGATAGGACAGCATGAACGCCGCCTTGGAATGATCGTCAGGAAAGACAGTGGGTTTGCACATGAAATGTAACCTGCACTGTCCCAAAAATGTACTGAACTTCTTAGGATCCCCTAAGAACCTTTCTGGGGGTGCCAATGGTAATTGCACTGGTTGTATGACATTAATGGTGGAAGGACCGTGAACTCCCTGTGTAACAGAGGATTGTGACTGAAGAGGAGGAGGTAACGTGGCTTCCCTGATATAATGGGCTCCTCTAACACTAGTGGGACTGGATCGTGATATTCCTGCTACCTCATGTCGAAGAGTACTCATTTCACTTCTCATATCATGATTCTCCACTCTTACTGCATCTACCTCTACTCTTAATGCGTTAAGTGTTTCTAGCATAGAAGTCAGGACCGTGTTGGTGTCCATCGCCCAGGCCGTATTAGAACGTGGGCTTGTCACTCTGTCACAATGTATACAGATTGACTAACCTTAGGTTTCAGGTACAGCGGGAGCGATGTAGGTGGTAGTTTCTCTCCTCCCTAAATGCGGCACCCCAAGCGAGTCTTAATATAACACTCACCTAGGAGGACCCCACCCAGGGAAGGGGAAAAGTGGATAAATAAAACAGAAAAGGCTGGCAGCCATAAACCATCTACAGGGCTCGGCAACAGGAGAGACACCACGCTGTAGATCTGTGTACTGGTTCCTGTACAGAGACACAAGACACAAAATTCACTCTATCTGTCTGGGAGTTCAATGATGCCTCTATGTGTATATGCTATAATGTTACAGTACACTTACATAACATGGCTCCAGCAATCATTCCATCACACAAGGGCAAAAAATCAGGAAAAATAAAGTAAACAGCAAAAAAGTAGTAGGGAACTGCCCTAGAACCCCTAGATCGAGAATGAGGAGGATACTATCTCCATAGTCACTCACAGATAGATAAGAATACTACTTATCTTAGTGGAAGTAGTCTCTTGAAGGATCGACACGAGCTGTCCCAGTTCACGCAGCAGTGTTCACAAAACAAGAAAATCCGAGCCTCTCAACAGCTCAACGAAGTTCAAAAAATGTTCAAAAAACAGGAAGTCATTTAGCAAACAAAACAAATTGGAAGGGAAAAAAGCACACCCCTCTATACTAGTCCACCGCTAGTTTCAATTCCAAAGATGCAGGGTATTCGAAGCGAAAGAATTCTTCCGCCCTGACAGGGCTTTCAGCGCGGCTCTCCAGCGCGGCTTCCGAGCGCGGCTCCCCAGAGGTCAAAGTGTCTTCGGCAAACACTGTTTGAAAACGTGGAAACTCCGCGAACAAAAGAAGGCACTCGGGATGCCAGGAATAAAACTAAACTCGCTTTCTTAACACATGTCCAGATTCAGTGAAGCGGCCAAACACAGGTGACAAGCACCGAGGGCTGACTCACGGAAGTAGATATAGAAAGCCCAGAGAGATGAAAGGGGAAAGCGAGGATAAACTAGAAACCAAGCATTCTGGGACATGCAGTCTCATCAATTGCACCTAATTCGTGACAGTCCCAAAACGTGTTTTCCCCATGTTAATTTCCATAGGACGATCTAACAAGGCTACAGCCCGAACCGCTGAACGGAATTACGCCAAACTTTGCAAAATTGTAGGGACTGGTACGCAGAAGTGCCTTTGCTATATGTGGTGAAAATTGCTCCTGTGATTTTTTTTGAAAATTAACTTAAAAAACACATATATATCTATAGGCGCGCTCTGAGCGCTCACCGGTACGCGTACCGGGGAGCACAGCCGGCGCGCTACGGGAGTGCGCGAGCGGAAAGCTGATTGGCTGTCGGATGATGTGCACATGGTAAAACTGAATTGCTCAGGAGAAGGTCTACAGAGAAGTATCGAGTTCTGAGGCTTATTAGCGCTTTGTTTTTGCTCGCTTTTCGAGGCATTTTATTTTAGTATAACTTTTAACTGGTGGGATATTATTTCTCACTGTACACCTTTTAGTGTATATGCCCGCTTACCTGCACTGTAAATTGTCTCCTCACCGCTATTTAGCGGGTCTCTTGCCACAGTCACGACTATTACCGCCATCTTGGGGATAGTTGGGACGTTTTCTTTGGGCGCCATCTTGGGGCAGCGTTCTAGCTGTCAGGCGGCTACCTACGACGTCTACTTAAGACGCCTTCTTTTGCAGGCTGGTCCTGCACATGGTAAAACTGAATTGCTCAGGAGAAGGTCTACAGAGAAGTATCGAGTTCTGAGGCTTATTAGCGCTTTGTTTTTGCTCGCTTTTTGAGGCATTTTATTTTAGTATAACTTTTAACTGGTGGGATATTTTTTCTCACTGTACTCCTTTTAGTGTATATGCCCGCTTACCTGCACTGTAAATTGTCTCCTCACCGCTATTTAGCGGGTCTCTCGCCACAGTCACGACTATTACCGCCATCTTGGGGATAGTTGGGACGTTTTCTTCGGGCGCCATCTTGGGGC
Source organism: Lissotriton helveticus (assembly GCF_964261635.1). Taxonomy (NCBI): domain Eukaryota; kingdom Metazoa; phylum Chordata; class Amphibia; order Caudata; family Salamandridae; genus Lissotriton; species Lissotriton helveticus. The sequence continues at coordinate 836,611,764 of NC_136063.1, read as the reverse complement.
AGCGTTCTAGCTGTCAGGCGGCTACCTACGACGTCTACTTAAACCTGTCACATGCCAGCGCGCAGCGTATGCGCGCAGCGTGCGCGCCATGGGCGCGCCGGAGGCTCGCCAGAGGCGAGCCCATCTACGCCCATCCACGCCCAACCGGGACCAGGGGCCACAACCCCTGGCCTACCCATCAGGTACGGCACAACTGCTTTAATACAGTTAAACCAGGCCGATGTACATCTTACCCAGGAATGTATAACTCTGTTACGACAGGAGGGACTATACAAATCCATGCTGTTAAAGGAGGGGAGGAAAAACGGGATGGATGATACCACCTTGAGGTATGGTGTGTTAAATACTCGTTCTCTGCAGAGGCACAATTTAGAAATATTTTCGTTACTACAGGATGGTGGGTTTGATATTCTGGGAGTCACGGAAACGTGGCTTGAGGATGCTTCTAACCCAGATCTGGTGGCCTCTCTTCCCCCGAACTATAAGCCTATCTGGCTCAACCGCACGGGTACCAAGAGAGGAGGGGGGGTTGCGCTCTTTTATAACAGTCATTGGCGGACAGAAAGAGTATGCGCAGAAAATTGTGGGGGAGCAGAGGTGCTGGGCGTGAAATTCGAGATGGGCACCACTTGTTGGGTTATCTTATTGCTGTATCGTCCTCCCTGGGCTACACCAACTTTTTTGGATCTCTTTGTGGAAATCGTTCATGATCTTAGATCCCGCTATGAGAACCTGTTGATAATGGGAGATTTTAACTTTCACTGGGAGATCTCCCCAAAAGAAGGGCAAGCTCTTCACCTAGAAGAGGCCTTAATGGCCTTAGGGATGACTCAACTAGTGACTGGCCCTACCCACGTTAAGGGTCATACCTTGGATTTGGTATGGACTACAGACTCTATCTCAGGTCATATTATCACCGCACCGTGTGCTTGGTCTGACCATTATCTAATTACAGGCCAGAGGAAGATCCACAGAGGGGGAAACCATCAGAGAACGGTGAGGAAAACTGTAAGGAGATGGAATCACATAAATAAGGAAGACTTGGTTGGCCATCTATTAAATTCCACCGATTTAAACATAGCTAATGAGAATATCGAGGCTGGTAGCCAAAAGCTTTTTGATAAACTGAAGAAAGCCATTGACGCTGTTGCTCTGGCGGAAAAGGTGAAATGGGTGGATAGAGGGTCGGGGGTGCCCTGGTTCGACGATACTCTAAGAGCGAAGAAACAGGCCCTCTGGAGGGTGGAAACAGCCTGGAGGAGGGATTATAACACTAATGCACAGAACCTATATGTACAGGAGCTAGCGCATTATAAAAAGGCTATCCTGGCTTGTAAAGCAGATTTCTTTGAGACCAGAATAGCGACAGCTCGGGTCCCGCAGAAAGAAATCTTCAAAGTACTTAAAGAATTGAAAAATGTTAAAGAGCAGAAACCGGAGTTCTCTCAGGAAGACGGTCAGAACTTCCAGGATTTCTTTATAAGTAAAATTGAGGATCTTCAAGGTAAAATATCTCGGACTCCAATCTTTGACTGCCCATCATATACTTTGCCAGATACCCCTGACGTACACCAATCCCTTAACACATTACCCTTGATTACTAAGGAGATGTTCTCTAGTTTGGTGGAGAGAGTGAACTCAGGCTCTCAGGTGGACCCGTACCCTCCTAGTGTTTTTAAGCTCGCTATATCAGGGTGTGAAGAGGATGTTCTTACCCTCTTAAATAGGTCTTTGGAGATGGGACAGGTTCCAACGTCCTTTAAAGAAGCTCGGCTGATCCCGCTTCTTAAAAAACCTGGGGGCGATGCAAAAAATTTAAAGAACTATAGGCCCATCTCCCAATTACCCTTTTTAGCTAAAGTAATTGAGCAGCATGTCTTGACGCATCTGTCGAAACACCTGGAGACCAACGACCTGTTAGAGCGAAATCAAGCTGGCTTTCGAAAACATCATAGTACGGAGCTGGTGATGGTATCCATTTTGGATGAACTAAGATGCAGAGCTGACAAGAAGATCCCTGGGGCCTTGGTGCTCTTAGATCTCTCCGCCGCGTTTGATACGGTGTGCCACAATCTACTGTTGAAACGTTTGAGAGATCTGGGCATCGGGGGGACCGCGTTAGGCTGGCTAACTTCATTCCTGCAGGGAAGATCGCAGAGGGTCCATCTGTCAGACTTGGTATCTACGTCAGCAGCCATAACCTGTGGAGTTCCGCAGGGTTCGGCCCTCTCACCGCTCCTTTTTAATATATACTTACAGCCACTGATTTCTGCTCTCAATCATATGGAGTGTCAGATTTACAACTACGCCGACGACACACAGATTATCATACAAATTGAGGATTCATCTGGAGCCCAGGCTAGGCCTTGCATGTTGTAACGCAAGTTGTTATATGGAACCCATACCATAGTCTCTGAGGAAAGCAGAAACAGTTTTATTCACATGTTTCCTTGCTTTCTCAATCTGTGGACAAAATTGGTTGGACCAGTTCCATTTTTGCCTTTGGCATATATTAGAAAATACCAAGGCAGTTTTTGGAAAAAGTCACATAAATTGTCCAAAGATGTCCTTTAAAAGCATTTCCAGACCAACCCCAGTCTAAGTGCCCAAGTCATTGCCACCACAGTGCACAATTATGAGGTCAGGGTGTGGTAGATGCATAAAGGATTTTATCAAAGGTATCAATTGGTGACTTCTTAATCCTCTCTGCAAATCCACACAATGTCCACATTTGGTAAATCAAGGTTGTAAATACCTCTGTTACTTTCAAATTTTTCACTCCAGTAGACAAAGCTATGACCCACAAACCAGACTTTTGGCGTCTTGAAGGTAGATGTGCTTTTATTCAGATGAGTTGTGGAAATGAAATGGCAGTTTGAAAGTAGGAATTATGAAAAAAAGTGGTTGAGATTCAGTGCACTTGAAAAACAAGAAATGATTGGTGCTTTCTTAAAATTCACCACTGAAAATTAGGGTGCATGCTTTTTTTTTAAAGAAGTCATTTGCTGGATTCTTTTGCAACATACTATGATGAACTTTTGAACTGTGTGCTGGGTTAGGTGGGAGTTACCATGGTAACAGGGTGAATGAGCACTGGGGGGGTGGGTGAATATTATGTGAGTTTCAAAGTGTTGAAATGTACAACCAATTAAAATGTGCAGTTTGGTTTTGAATTTGTGTGGGAAGAATTTTGATTGGTTATGTACAAGAATATGGGTCTGAAATGAGAGGGAATCTGTGCCATTATTCTAAGGCTTCAGTGACAGAAGCATTATTCAGAGATTCAGCTTAAGAAAATCTGGTGTGTGTGACTGACACTGTTCTACATCTTCCAAAGCATTTTTTTTTCACAACGGAGTTTTTATTGATCAGGTAAGCAAAGTAGAAATTCGTGGCTCCCCACAGTCAGGAGATCACCATCACATATCATGGCACATTTTCAATGCATTTTCCATACAAGAAAAGAAGAACGATGAAACCCTCCCTCCCCCTCCTCCACCCGCCAACCTTAACCACCCAACCCCAACACTACCCACCCCTTATCCCTCCCTAACCCCTACACGTGAATATACCAGACAATCCGTAGTCGGTCGTGTTATGGTAGGCATGACGCTCTGCCGAGGCCTGCACAGCCTCTGCCATCGATAAATCTTCCTCTTGTTCCCTTGGGGGGTCCAGTGTCAATCCCCTATATTCTGCCCACCGCTTCCAGATCTTAAAGTGCTTCCGGGGGCATCCTCTCGACTCAAACACCGGGCGTTCCAGTCCCATGAAATAATCCAAACCTGCTCGCGCTAGATCCCTTTTGGCAACTACAAGCCCTAACAATAATAGATGACGTTTATATATATTTCCACCGACTCCCTCCATTACATGGAGAAGCCCTAGTCTAGGGGTGCAAGGGAGATCCCACCCCAACACCTCCGACAAGCAGCTCCAAACACCTCTCCAAAATCTAACCAATCTAGCACACGACCACACTGTATGCAGCAGCGTACCCATCTCGGCCCCACAGCGCAGACATTCCGGAGATCCAATCAGTCCCGCCTTCCACAGCCTCTCACAGGTATAGTATGCCCTGTGCAAGTACTTGAACTGAATAAGCCTGAGCCGTATGGCAATGGCGGCCCCTCGCGGGGACTCCAGGGCCTCCCTCCAGTCTTCCTCATCTAGGGGACCAACATCGGTCTCCCAGACCTCCTTAAGTGAGAGCAGGGTGGTTGAGCAGTGAGTAACCAGTGTCTGATATATGCGGGATACTTTCTTATCTCCCAAGTCTCCCATGACGACCTTCGCTTCTATGGGGCTAAAGTCGGGAAGTGACTCCAAGTTCATGAGACTGGGTGTCAATGCATGGCGCAATTGGAGGTATCGGAAGAATTGGGTCTTGGGCATGTGGAACTCTGTACTGAGCTCTTGGAACGATTTGAGGGTAACCCCGGTCATGACATGGCCCAACGACGAGATACCAATTGCGTCCCAACCATCAAACCCTGACAATGCTGCGAGCTCGGGTAGTCGTCCATTGTGCCATAACGGCGTCTCCGCCGTTAATCTACCCCACCAACCCATGCGGCGCAGTGCCTGTCTCCAAACCACAAAGACAACTCTCGTAGCACTCGGTAGCGCCCGCCGTAGTCTAGCCGAGTACAGAATCGTGTGGAGGGTGTTATTCCCCATCAGCAAACCCTCCAGGGCATATGCCGGGTCATCCCTGTTTCCATACCACCAGTCATTGAGCACCAACAGCTGGGAGGCCTGATAATAGGATAATAGGTCTGATGTGGCTAAACCACCGCAGTACGTAGATAGGAAGCACGTTCGCAGTGCTACTCTGGCCGCCCCTCCGGCCCACAGAAAGCGGCCTAGCACGGAGTTGACCTGTCGAAACCACCGGGGGTTGATTGGATAAGGGTAGCTTTGCAGCTGATAAAGGAGGCGCGGGAGCGCAACCATTTTGAATATTGCGGATCTGCCAAAGATCGTCAGGGGCATCCGTGACCACGTGGTCACGTCCATCTGGACTCTCTCCCATATTGGCTCTATATTCCGTTTCCAGGCGATATCTACAGAGTCCGTGAGGAACACCCCCAGGTATTTCATACCCCCGACTGCCACCTGTAAGGCCGATGCCCAGGGACCCGCTGCAGCCCCACCACCTAACATCCACAGGGTAGACTTGCGAGGGTTCAAACAGAGACCCGACACCTCCCCAAATATACGCATGATGTCCAATACTCGGGGCCCCGACCTATGCAAATCTGTGAGGAAAAATAGGACATCATCTGCGTATAACGCAATTCTGTCTGTGAGGTTTCCACCCCACTCAAATCCTCGCATCTGTGCATCAATGCGCACCCAAGAGGCCAGAGGCTCCATAGCCAGCGCAAAAAGGTATGGGGAGAGTGGACACCCCTGTCTGGTCCCCCGACCAATCGAAAACACCTTCGAAACCGCCCCGGAGACCCGCACCGAAGCAGTGATATCAGTGTAAAGCAGCTTGACGTAGGATATAAACACTGGGCCCAGATTAAGGCGGGGTAAAAGCGCGAACAGGTAGTTCCAACTAACCGAGTCGAAAGCTTTGTCAATATCTGCTAGCAGTAGAGCCACCTGTTTACCCGTGGCGCCCATAGCATCCACTGCTGCCTGCGCCCGTCGGATGTTATGTCTCGTCGCCCTGTGTTGCATAAAGCCGGCCTGGTCTGGGTGCACCAGATCCGATATGTACGGGAGTAGGCGGTTCGCCAACGCCTTGGCTAGTATTTTGGCCTCTATGTTGAGCAGAGAGATCGGTCGGTAGGAATCATGGCGATCCGGAGGTCTACCCGGCTTCTGAAAAACTACCACGTCAGCATGTCGCCAGTCAGGGGGCAGACTACCCCGCGCACGTGCCTCCTCCAATGCATTCCGATAGTGGGATCCCAGCTGGAGCTGGAATTTCCTATAAAATTCACTCGGGAAGCCGCTCGGTCCGGGTGCCTTCCCCGTGTTGAGTTGACCCAGAGCGTCACCCAGCTCCTCCGCCGTAAGGGGAAGGTCTAGCGCTACCTTGGTCTCGTCCGAAATCGCCTTCGGCGGCAAATCGTCGATGAATTTAGCGACCTCGTCTTCAGACAAACTATCCTGCGGAGTGTATTGCACCTCGAGGTATTGGGCAAAACTCGCTGCCAGCTCTTCCGGATCAGTAATCACCGCTCCATTCCCAGCAGTGAGACCCGGTAGTGTAAGCGGCTGGAAGGTACGCTGACACAGCCTATGAAGCATCGTACAGGACTTATCACCCCATTGATACACTCTACTCCGCGTAGCCAGCCACGCCTGTCTAGCCTCATCAAGTAGCACCGACGCATAAGTCTGTTGCGCCTGCAGAAGTAATCTCACTACCATCTCATCTCTTTCTCCCCGGCACCGCCGTTCCAAAGACTCCACCAACGAGGCCGCCTCTGCAATGGTTTCACGGCGTCGTCTGCGGGCTGCCGCACACCACGCGATGTCAACACCCCGCAAGGTAGGCTTCATTGCCTCCCAAACCACCACCGCGTTCACATCATCCACCAGGTTTTCTTCCCAGTAGTGGGCTATCGCACCACGCATGTGCTGGACGTAGTCCTGCTGTTGAAGGTGCCACGAGGACATCCTCCACCTGAACGGCTGTCGCTTTTTGAGCAGGTCAACCCGAACCCTCACTGGGGAGTGGTCAGACAGCCCTCTCGGCAAAATCTCGGCCTCCCTCGCTCTGCTCAAGCATACACTGGGCAGAAACACATAATCCAACCTCGAGAAGGAACCATGCACCGCGGAAACATACGTGTACTCTCGTGCCTTAGGATGCAAATGGCGCCACACATCCGTCCAGCCCATCCCATCCACCAACGCAGTCAATCGGGAGGGGGGGGCTGCCACTAACGTCTCCCGCAGCCTTTGACGGTCCATACATGCATTCATAACCTCATTCCAATCTCCACCCACTACCGCCATGGACTCTGGAATATCCTCCCACACCGTAAACAGCCGCTCAGACAGGGACCACTGCATGGGGGGTGGGGCATAAACACTGCCAAATACCATCGGCTCAGCGCCCACCATACCTTTGACAAATATGTAACGACCCTGCGGGTCAACCCACTGTTTCTCATGGACATAGGCCAACCTGCGGTGTATCAAGATCGCAACCCCCCTAGACCCCCTAGAAAAACCTGCATGATAGACCTGTTGGTAGCCAAACCTCTGTAAAGTGAGCACTTTCGTTCCCATCATGTGCGTTTCTTGTAGCAGTAAAACATCCGCCCCCTCCCTCTTCCCCCATCGCAAGATCGCCCCTCGTTTGATCTTGTCAAGCATCCCCCTGACATTCCAGGTTACAACACTCATGAACTCCCTAGGGAGTTCTGTGGACGCATCAGCCATGGTCAAGTGGGACCACCCATGCGGGCCTCCTGCGCCACACCCACACACCTAGCAACAACATCAAAATTACAGGAAAATTCACGTGCAGTCCCCCCCACGCACCCCATGTCCCCCTCAACAACAACAAACCCCCCACCCACCGCGCCCCCATCCAGCCCCAACTCTACCCCCCTTCCCCCTCCTCCCTCACTCCACTCCCCCCTCCCCTATACCTCATAGAACTCCGAAGTACCTGTCGCGGCGTGGGCAGCCACGGGCCCAAAACAGAGGCCCCATGACCAACCACGCCAATGGATCCCAACCCCCCCGAAAACAGTGAAAACACCCCCCCCTTTCGTCAACTCCCACAAGAGTAGGAGGTTGGCAGCCCCTAAAAAAAACACAACCACCCGAACCCCACCCCACAATACCACACATGTTCAGTAAATCCTTCAGTACCAGCAACATAGGCAAAGATTATGCATCAAACCTTAGAACCCGGCCAAACCGCCCCCATATACAGGAACTTGTAGCCTCAACTGAGGAGCAGAGAAGTCTCCCGGCCTTCAATGATCTTTCCCGGATTGATCTGAGTCCAATGTCCCACTGTCCTGCGTCCCACTGACAGAAGCAGACCGCTTCCGTGACCTGGACCTCCGGTTCCTCCTGCTCTTGGCCGTCTGGTCTCCGCGTTCCTGTGACGAACCTCTCGAGGAGCCTGGGTTCAGTCCCGACTGGGCATTCGGCCTGATCCTCACCGTTTCGTCTGTCCATTTAAACACCTCCTCCGGAGTGTCAAAGAAGAGTGTCCGCGACTGGAAGATCACCCTCAGACGGGCAGGATACAACAGGGAATATTGGAGTTTCAGTCCTCGCAGCTTCGCCTTGGCAGCTATGAAGGAATGGCGCTGTTGCTGCACAAGCCTAGTATAATCAGGAAATATCATGATCTTTTGATTCTCGAATAATATAGAGTCTCTGGTCCTCGCTTCCTTCAAAATGGTGTCCCGATCATGATAATTCAGCAGTCTAGCTATCACTGCTCTTGGCCGCTCACCCTCCGGTGGCCTCTGTGTCAGCGCTCGATGGGCACGCTCGATGACAAAACAGTTGGAGAGAATCCCCTCGGGCAGCCAGCTCTCCAGCCACTGCGAGAGAAACTGTTCCATATGTCCCTTTTCGCATCGCTCGGGAAATCCAATAAAGCGGAGGTTATTTCTGCGTGCGCGCCCTTCGGCATCCTCCACGCGAAGCGCCAGGCCCCTCTGAACGTTCTCCATCGCCGCCATTTTCTTCTTCAGAGAACCGACGTCGTCTTCTACCACCGAGATTCTAGATTCCGCCTCCGTGATCCTGGCCACCGCATTCCGTAGATCCTGGCGCAACAGAGTTACATCTGCGGCCACCGCACCAATTTTGGCGTCCAGCATGTCCCTGGACTGGGTGATCGCTGCCATAAGTGCCGCATTATCCGGCCCCCCACCTTGTCCTCCTCCCGAAGGGGCGGGCCCCCCACTCGGCCCTGTGAATTTATCAATTGTCCCCTGTTTGGAGGGACCACCTCCTCCTCTGGTCATGGCAGCTGTCCACTAAAAGCCCCAGATGCTAAGGACAATTGTACCAACGTCGGTTCTGTACTCTGAATGTATTATCCAAGGGAGGCCAACCCAGATGGTTCCCCCACTTCGGGGCACAGGAGCCCCCCCACCAGAACCGGTGGCGCTCCTCGGCCAGGCCACGGGCAACTTCCAAAGTAGGCTCCGATATATGTACCCCCGGCGTCGGTGGCCCTATGGTCCACTGCCTCGTGACCCCCTCGTTTCCGGCCAGTCCGTCCCACGTTACTGTGCGTCGCGGATCTCATACACAGCAGCCACTTGCCTCCCCGGGCCAGCCACCCATAAGTTCAACGTCAAGGCCCCCAGGGAGTCACTCACGGTTCAATGTCCACCTCTGGGCCACGTCTGTATCAGTCCGACCTTCGCAGGCCTGGTCAGCTACGCACCGGTCTACTGCCGTAGATTTCAACAGTGGACGCCCAGTCTTCCAGGCGGGTCCCCACACCTAGGGTCTCAGCTCCCAGGGCCCCGCAGTGCATCAAGTCCGGTCCGAAGCCGATGTCGGTCCCGATGGGCGGGGACCGCGAAACTCAAGGCCCCGGCTGCACCGGATTCAACAGGCCTCAGTGCCCCTCAGGGGGAGCCTTCGAGCACCTCCGCACCCTTCAGCAAGGCAACCGGGGGACACCGGCCACCTCTCCACTTCCAGAGCAGTCCGGGCTCGGAGCGAGCCGCGGGGCTGCCGACCTCGCACAGGCCCTCCAGCCGGGAGGCGCTAAAATCGAGGCCCCGGCCTCACCACTCCGCACCAGGCCGCACGTCTCCCACAGCAACCTGGCCTCTCCAAACCACCTAGGAGCTTCGCTGTGTACACCGGAGGGCTCCCGACGCCGTCAGCAACCTTTGCCCCACACGTGGTATGTTGGCTGGGCTCGGGGGCCAGGATAATCTGCCGGATTAATGTCGGGCCGGCGGGAGCTCTAGCTAGCTGCGACCGCCATCTCTGCCCGCTAAGCCCCTTCCAAAGCATTTTTAAAGGTGAGTAATGATTCTTTTAATAAAGATAGACTGCCCTATGTACTATGGGGAAGATTAAGAAGCATATTGTGCTTCTTTATTCTTGCATTGTGTGTCATGTTTTTTGTAATGCTGTTTAAAAATTGAATGGTGCATAATGGAAATGTATTTTGGAAATGAGTTAGGCTTCCGCTTTGTTTTTGTAGTGGTCATTTAAATGGGCTGTGCTTTGTGTCAAAAACTATTTACTATGGAAAATGTGTTCTGGTAAAATGTCTGCCTTTTAAATTTTGGTCAAGGTTCACACTGAGTGTCTGTTTGAAATAAGGAATTACATTTTTACATTTTTCAATAATGTCACCTATGCCTTCTAACAGTTTGCCTCTCTTAGCTTAAAGGGTACTCTGTGTCTGTGTCTCATGTCACTTTGCACGTGCATAATCTCTCTTTTTCTGTGTGTCATTTATCTCTTTGTGTGTGTGTCATGACATGTGTCTCATGTGCCTAAGATCACACTGTGAGTCAAGCTTAATTTTAAATGGATCTGGGTGAATAATTTGGTTAGTTGATGTGTTTTAAAATATGGAAATACATATATTTTTAAAGTCATTTAGGCTTTACCATATGTACTAGTAGGGAATCCTAGGCAGCATGTCTGTTAGGCCTCTTACTTCAGAAATAGGCTCTAAGCTGTGCAATCAAGATCCAAGGTGTGCCTTTGAAATAAAAAAGGAATGTTATGTCTTGCTTATATATATGTGGTCTGTTTTTTGCCAGTAGAGACAGTGAAATAGTATGACCAGAGACACACATATTGCATGCAGAGACAGACATGGTAGATTACATGTAACATCCTGGTCATGTGCCTAAGATCACACTGTGAGTCAAGCTTGATTTTAAATGGATCTGGGTGAATAATATGCTTAGTTGATGTCTTTAAAAATATGGAAGTACATGTTTTTTTAAAGTCAGTTAGGCTTTAGTATTTGTACTAATAGGGAATCTTAGGCAGCATGTCTGTTAGGCCTCTTACTTCAGAAATAGGTTCTAAGCTGTGCAATCAAGATCCAGGGTGTGCCTTTGAAATGAAAAAGGAATGTTATGTCTTGCTTATATATATGTGGTCTGTTTTTTGCCATTAGAGACAGTGAGTTACTATTAGCACAAACACACATATTGCATGCAGAGACAGACATGGTAGATAACATCCTGATCATGTGCCTAAGATCACACTGTGAGTCAAGCTTGATTTTAAATGGATCTGGGTGAATAATATGCTTAGTTCATGTCTTTAAAAATATGGAAGTACATGTTTTTTTAAAGTCAGTTAGGCTTTAGTATATGTACTAATAGGGAATCTTAGGCTGCATGTCTGTTAGGCCTCTTACTTCAGAAATAGGCTCTACGTTGTGCAATCAAGATCCAGGGTGTGTCTTTGAAATGAAAAAGGAATGTTATGTTTTGCTTATATATATGTGGTCTGTTTTTTTCCAGTAGAGACAGTGAGTTACTATTAGCACAAACACACATATTGCATGCAGAGACAGACATGGTAGATTACATGTAACATCCTGGTCAGGTGCCTAAGATCACACTGTGAGTCAAGCTTGATTTTAAATGGATCTGAGTGAATAATTTGCTTAGTTAATGTCTTTAAAAATATGGAAGTACATGTTTTTTTAAAGTCAGTTAGGCTTTAGTATATGTACTAGTAGGGAATCTTAGGCAGCATGTCTGTTAGGCCTCTTACTTCAGAAATAGGCTCTAAGCTGTGCAATCAAGATCCAGGGTGTGCCTTTGAAATGAAAAAGGAATGTTATGTCTTGCTTATATATATATGTGGTCTGTTTTTTGCCAGTAGAGACAGTGAGGTACTATTAGCACAAACACACATATTGCATGCAGAGACAGACATGGTAGATTACATGTAACACCCTGGTCATGTGCCTAAGATCACACTGTGAGTCAAGCTTGATTTTAAATGGATCTGGGTGAATACTATGCTTAGTTGATGTCTTTAAAAATATGGAAGTACATGTTTTTTAAAGCCAGTTAGGCTTTAGTATATGTACTAGTAGGGAATCTTAGGCAGCATGTCTGTTAGGCCTCTTACTTCAGAAATAGGCTCTAAGCTGTGCAATCAAGATCCAGGGTGTGCCTTTGAAATGAAAAGGGAATGTTATGTCTTGCTTATATATATGTGGTCTGTTTTCTGCCAGTAGAGACAGTGAGTTACTATTAGCACAAACACACATATTGCATGCAGAGACAGACATGGTAGATTACATGTAACATCCTGGTCATGTGCCTAAGATCACACTGAGTCAAGCTTGATTTTAAATGGATCTGGCTGAATAATTTGCTTAGTTGATGTCTTTAAAAATATGGAAGTACATGTTTTCTTAAAGTCAGTTAGGCTTTAGCATATGTACTAGTAGGGAATCTTAGGCAGCATGTCTCTTAGGCCTATTTAGTAATGAATAGAATTTGTACACTAGATAAGGTAATCAATGTGTTCAAATCAAAATGTAAGTGGAAAAGAGTAATTAATCGGACTAATTTTTGTGATTTTTTTTCTGGAGAATGGAAGCATAGTTCAAATTGTGAGCCATTTTTTAATGAAGAAAGTTACTTTCAGGATAATGATTTGGTGCATGCAGTTGACACCAGTGGTCGAGCATATGAGGTGAAGGACGGTTGTCGGGTTGAAAAAGAAAAGATTGTGCCTAGAAATACAGAAGAGGTGTTAGCTGGTGAAGTTTTAGGGAGATGTCCTAAGGCTCCAGTGTATACTTGGAATTGTAGTAGTATTTGTAGTGTGCGACAGGATTCAATTGATTTGTTTTGCAGTTTCTTACGGACATATACTAAGAAAAGTCTAAAACAAGAGGCAGATCCTTGTAGAGTGAGAGAAAAAACAGGTTTGCAAGGGCATTCACTGGCTTGTCTTTCAAGAAAAGTATGTCAGAGTGGTTTTCACCATTTTAGGATGTTAGCAGTGCAGCATAATAAAGTGAGGAAATTAGTGAGAAGGTTGTATTATGCAAAAAGTCCAGCACTTAAACTAAAACAGTTAAACAGTGCTCTTTTGCATGGAACTGAATTAGATGTGAAAAACATTTGTGAAGAAATTGAGTTTTGTTACTTTGGTGAAAAAGAGGACAGTGCAGAAATTGATACAGTAATAGAAGGTAATGTAGAAGAGAATGTAGAGATTTCAAGTACAGAAAAATTTGAACATGAAATTACAAAGTTTAAGGTCAATTCAAGTGAAAGGCCTAATTTTACTTGTGTGTGTTGTCGACGAACTCATTATAAGCATCAGACTAGATTAGTTGATTTATATGTAAAAAGCGAAAAGGTAAATAATAATGAGTGGAAGGATTTTGCAACTTATTTGTTGGTAGAAAATTGTTTTGATTTGGGTCCTGATCAACGTATTTGTAAATATTGTTATAATAAATTAAATGAAAACAGAATGCCTGCTAGAGCTGTTCATAATAATCTGGAGTTGGTAGACATTCCTTCTGAATTGATGGATTTTAATACCTATGAGTCTATTCTGATTCAATGTGTGCATCCTTTTCAGGCTATTGTTCGCATGGAGCCTAAGACAGGGAAATTGCCTCCTTCAAATTTACAGAGAGGATTACAGGGAAGAGTTATTTATTTGCCTCTAGATTTTAAGAAAAATATTGATACAATTGGTGTAGAAAAAGTAGCGGAGGAACCTCTGGTTATTCTAGTTAATGGTGTTCCGACAAAGAGTAAGAAAATCTGGCAAGAATTAGTGGATGTTAGTAAAGTCAAAAAGGCAACGTTGTATCTGGTAAAAAATAATCAGCACTATAAAAATGTGTATGTGAGAGAAGAGGAAACAACTGTAGAAGAGGACAGTGATTTCTCAGCTGGGCAAATTAAAAAAGTTGATGTTTCTAGAAGTGAAGAAATTTATGAACATTATAGTGTTCATCCATTGCATTCCAAAGAAGTAATGGGGAATGCAATTGACTTGTTTCAAATGAAAGAAGCAAAAGGAAGTCCCAATAGTGTATGGGAAGAAAGTTTGGAAGCTTGTTGTTTTCCACAGTTATTTCCAACAGGTGAAGGTGGACGATATGACGACCGACCTGTTCAAATTCCTGCATCTGAATACCGGACTTCAAGATTATATGCAGAAGATCCAAGGTATCGTCAATGCATTCCATATTTGTTCCATCTACTGTTTGAGAGTGACTTGTCTGGACTTTCTTATGCAGTGAACCATATACTGAAAAGTGGAGCACATCTACAAAATGTTTCGGCAAAGGACTTTATGGATAAAGTGAAACTGCAAGACAGTGTTTTGGAATCTCAGCTAATTAATCTCATGGCATGTCAGCGTGGTACTAACGAGTATTGGTACCATCGTCATGGGGAATTGAAATGTATGCTAAGAAACTTAGGATCTCCTACATGGTTCCTCACTCTTAGCTGTGCTGAGTATGCTTGGGAAGACTTACTTGAATTTCTACGAGAGGCAAATAAAAACATTGAAAATATTGAATACAAGACACCTGGAGAACTGTGCTCTTTGGATCCAGTTAATGTATGCAGGTATTTCAATCATAGGTTTGAAGCTATGATGTCTTTTATTACAAACAAAAAAATCCTCCGCTTGGAGAGGTGTTGGATTTCTTTTGGAGAAAGGAGTATCAAGCAAGAGGTGCTCCTCACATACAAATGCTGCTATGGATTAAAGATGCACCAAAATTTGGAACAGATTCAGATGAGAAAGTGATGAGTTTCATTGAACAGTATTCTACATGTGCTGTTCCGAAACGTACAGAAGAAAACAATTCAAGACATCAAGTTTTACGCTTTCAAACCCATCGTTGTGGAAAATACTGTCGTCGAAAATACTAATCCAAGGACAAGTTCTACACAAAATGTCGTTTTGCATTTCCACGTCCAGTAACATCGAAAGGAAGAGTGAATAATTTTATGTCTTCTCTGCGACATACTGTGACAAGAAAATCTCCTAAAAATACTTACAACCTAAGAAGAAAGGAGGAGTCCAAATACATAAATGACTACAACCAAGTCATTTTGTCCATGTGGAATGCTAACATGGATATTCAATATGTTGCTGACAACTCTATTGCTGTGGCTCGATATGTGACGTCTTACATCACAAAATCAGAAAAGACGGAACTGAAGGAAATGTGGGAGGAAATTTCACATGAAAAGAGTCTAAGCAAGAAATTATACAGTTACAGTCTGAATATGTTGTTGCATCGAGAAATTGGATCATATGAATGTTCTGATCGGTTATCATCAGCAAGTCTATATGCCAAATCTAGAACCATCATTTGGGTGAGTCTAGGTCTTGCTGCAACACGAAACCGAGTATTGAAATCTGTACAAGAAATTGAGTATTTGGCGGAGAAAGAACCAGACAGTACAGATATTTTGAAGATAAACATGTTGGATACATACTATCCAAATAGAAGTAGTCATCTTGAGAACGTTTGTCTCTATGAAGTTCTGCAAACCTATACTTTTAAGAGGAACGTCACAGAAGATATCAATAAAGGTGTATATGCTGTAATTGGATGTGAAGGCTGTCTGGTGAAACAAAGAAAAGGCCATTTGATTAATCATCGAAAATTGAGTTGTGAATCTCCAGACAAAAGGGAATTTTATTACTTAGCTCTTTTGCAACTCTTTAAGCCTTGGCGTACAGAAGAACTACTTGGAGATTTTCTTACTTATGAAGATTCGTTCAATGCAACCAAGGATACCATAGAATGTCCTGTTTTTTCAAATTATCTGCAAATGTTGAACGAGGAAATACAGCAAGAAGCTACAATTGCAGCAGAGATTGCTAGAGACAGTTCTCAAGACAGTCAGAGTTCTGCTTCATTGAGTCAGGATCCACTAGGAGGACCAATTATACAAAATGAAGCTGCCACTGCCATGGATGAAGTTGAAAGAGCCATGTAACAAGCTCAGGAGGATGTAGTTAACTTAGAAGATTTGGAAAAAGAACTAAACGTTGAGCAGAGACAAATATATGACGAAGTCACAGAACACATTGAGCATGGTTTATCTCATGAGAAAAAAGAGTGCTCATGTACACCATTTATACCTGTCCGACTGTACGTGAGTGGAGAAGCAGGAACTGGAAAAACTTTCCTGATTAAAGCAATTGCAACGTATCTGCAGAAAAGAACGGAGTCATCGCTGTCTTGTGTTGTTACCGCTCCAACTGGGTTGGCAGCACACAACATTAAAGGGATTACTTTACATCGCTTATTTATGCTGCCAGTAGAGCATGATAATAAATTACAATACCACAAGCTATCTGGAGAAGCTTGTTGTGAAGTTTCAAGAGTCCTAAAGAGAATGAAACTTCTTATCATTGATGAAGTAAGCATGGTATCAAATGTAATGCTTGCTTCTGTGCATTTAAGAATGCAAGAAATTCTTAAAACAGAGTATGATGTGTTATTTGGAGGCAAACACATCATTGTTTTTGGAGATCTACTGCAGCTAACTCCAGTGAAAGGACAACCAGTGTTTAAAATGCTTACGCATGAAGATACCAGGAAGTGCTTAGGAAGTATTGGAAATGTTAACATATGGTTAAATTTCAAATATGCAGAACTGCTTCAAAATATGCGACAGGCAAAGGATGAAGATTATAAAAATATCCTACAAGATGTAAGAATTGGAAAACTAACTGAGCATGGCAAAGAAGCTTTACATGGACGATTAATTTCAAATTTGTTTCCAAATGAAAATATTCTCCCAGAGAATATTTTTAAGAAAATTCCTGAAAACAAATCTGTCATATGCTTGATGCCAACTCTGCAAGAATGTTCAATCTTCAACAACAAAATGTTAAAGTTGGAAAATCAAGAGATTGTGAAACTGGAAGCTATTGATAAAATAGAACATGAAGGAGCAACTATTATTTTGTCAGAAAAGTTGAAATCAAAATTGGATTCTAATATCTAAAACTGCTGGTTTGGAAAAGACTCTGTATGCATCTTTCAATTGTCGTATAATTTTACGATGTAATTTACATGTGGAAAGAGGTTCAGTAAATGGTGCAATTGGTCATGTTGTTGATTTTGTGAATTACCGAAATAGAGATGGAATTGAATTTATAAAAATTAAATTTGATGGTATCGAAGAAGTTCAACAAATCACTCGTTGTCCTGCCTGATTTTTGCTTGTGAAAGATTTATATGTCCGCAGAAAACAGTTTCCTGTTTCTTTGGCATATGCAGTGACTATTCATAAATCTCAAGGTTTAAGTGTAGATAATGCTTTGGTGAATATTGGAAGTTCTGTGTTCAAGGAGGGTATGGCATATGTTGCTTTATCTCGAGTCAGAACTTTATCTGGATTGTACTTGATTGATTTTGATGAGACAAAGATTAGTGCTGATATAAATTGTGTAAAAGAATATATTAGGTTAAGAAGAGAGTATGCTCCAAATTTACCTCAATATCCTCCATTTGAAAAGCGTGTGGTAGGTTAAAAAAGAAAAAAGGAGAGCAATTGTAGTGAAGTTGTAGCAAAAAGAAAAAAGTAGATGAACCAGTAATTGTAAGCAGAAAGGAAAAGGATTCAGTTAAAGATGTTGTTGGATTTCAGTTTGAAAACAGTTCTGGTATCAACTGCTATGCTAATGTAGTGGTTAATGTTGTTTTTTTTCTCCAAACTGTACAAGAACAGATTGCTGAAAATCGAGATCAAAGATTTTGTTGTTTGAATTCTGTGTTTGAGAAATGTAGCAGTGATAGAACAAAAATACAAAGTGTTTCTGAAATTCGAAATGTTTTAGACATATGTTCTGGTCTAAATCAATTTTCACAGAATATTCAGCAAGATTGTCAGGAATTTCTAATGTATATGCTTGTTGTATTGCAAGATGAAGGTGTAGATGTAGAAAATCTTTTTGGCCTTTCTTATAAATGGCAACATGACTGCGACAATTGTTCCTTTTCGAGTAGTTCTACAATAGACACTGAAAGATTTATATATTTGACTTTACCAGACTGCAAAACAGTGTCTTTTAATAATCTAGTTAGAGAAGCAAATCAAAACATGGTCTGTACTCGATGTAAATCTGCAATGCTATCAACATTATTTATACAAAGATATGGACAGTATGTAATTTTAATGTTCCAACGATGTAGACCTGATGGAACTAAATTGACAACTTTAATTAAAAATGTTGTGGCTTCTCAATTATCAATTTCAGGAAGAACCTTTGCAACTGCAGCAATTATTTACCATGATGGCCCTTCAACAACATCAGTACATTACACAGCTTATTTAAAATGTCACAAAGGCTTGAGTAATTGTAATGATACTCAATTGACTTTCAAACAACGTTTGCCTTCTGACTTACAAAATTCTTACCTAGTGTTCTTACAACCGAAATTTTAGGGAAGGTAATTGGCCTATGAAGATTGGAGCAGTTAATAAAATTTAGTTTGTTGTTCAAAATTACTTTCCGAGTGAGAGTGATGAAGAGCATAAAAAACATGTAGTTGTCATAGAGGTAGTATAAGTGTATCACGTAGTGTGTGATGTGAGTATTGTAGGAAATATTAATGAAAAGTAAGCGAGGAGTTGGAAATAAAACTTTTGTTTCATAATGTAAAAGATGTTGGAGCTTTTCTTTCAGAAACTCGGGTAAATGGGAGATTAAGAAAACCCTTGAGTAATTTCCAAAGAAAAGGACTTTCCATATACTATTTGGCCTCGTGGAAAAGTACATGGATCAAAAGTGACTTAAGATAAGTTTTTTCTAAATTTTACATTATTTATTGATACGTTGTATGGGTTTTTTAAACACAATCATTTTGATTGTGGTTTTTTTTGCCCGCTGTCATATGATGAGTAGTATTGAAGTCACTGTTTTAAGTGAAATTCAATATATTCTGAGAACAGCAAAAATAAACCATATAACATGTTGTACAAATTATTTTGTATTTTGTATTATCAAATATATATTATTCTCCCCTTGTCTTATGCTCACTCACCTTTTTCCACCCTTTATCACTCCTCTTAACTCACCCTCACTGGCCTTCTCTCACTCTCCCTCACCTCCCTTTCCTTATTCTACTTCCCTCACTTATCCTCATTCTCCATTTCTTCACTGCCCTTTCCCTCTCTCCCATCCACCACTTTCCAGCTCTCAGTCACTCTACTTCACTCCCCCTCCCCTTCTTTCCTTTCTTTGCTCCCTGAATAATTCCCGTTCTCTCACTAACCTTAATCCACTTCACTCACTCCTTCTTTCACTCCCTCTGTCCTCTCACATCCTCACTCCCCTTCCCTCACTCCCTCTCTCTTAGCCTCACTCTCTCGGTCCCCTCACTCTCTCACTCCTCTTCCATCACGCTCACTCCCTATAACTCACCCACACTCCCTCACTTACCTTTCTTTGCTCCCTTACTCAGTTCTTTTCTCTCACTCTTTCCTTCACTACCTCTATGTCCTCACTCCCTCAGTCCCCTTGTCTTACAATCACTCGCCTTTATCCACCCTCTATGACTCATCTTTCCTCAACCTCACTGCCCTTCTTTCAGTCTACTTCACCCCCGTTCCCTTACTCCACTTCCCTCAGTTATTTTCATTCCTCATGTTTACTGCCCTTTCCCTAAATCCCCTCCCACACTCAACTTCTTTCAGTCTTCCCTTCCCCTCTCTTTCTTTCCTTTGCTCACTCACTCATTCTTCTTCCCTTACTCACCTTACTCAAATTCTCTCACTCCTTAAGTCACTCCCTCTGCCCTCTCACTTCCTCAGTCCCCTTCCCCCAGTCCCTCTCTTTTAGCCTTACTTTCTCCGTCCCTTCAGTCTCTCACTTCTCTTGTCTCGCTCACTCCCTATAACTCACCCACACTCTCTCACTTACCTTTCTTTGCTCTCTCACTCAGTCCCTTTCTGTCTCTCTTTCTTTCACTACCTCTGTGTCCTCACTCCTTCACTCCCCTTGTCTCATGCTCACTTGCCTTTATCCTCCCTCTATCTTCCCTCTTTCCTCAACCTCACTGCTCTTCACTCACCCTCTCTCACCCTTGTTCTCTAACTCCGGTTCCCTCAGTTATCCTCATTCATCATCCTTAACTCCCCTTCCTCTTTCTCTCCTCAAGCACTCACCTTTTCCCAGTCCCTTTGCTTCACTTCTCTTCCCCTTCTTTCCTTCCTTTGCTCCCTCAGTCATTCCCCTTCCCTCACTCACCTAACTCCCCTTTACTCACTCTTTTTCTCACTCCCTCTATTCTCTCATATTCTCACTTGTCTTCCCTCACTCCCTCTCTGTTACCCTCATTCCCATTGTCCCCTCACTGTCTTACGACCCTACATTCAGTGGAGTAGTGTGGCTCATTGGTTAGAGGCGGCAGACCCGGGAGCAGAAGTCGGCCCGGGACCAGGGTTCAATTCCCGACGCGGCAGGGTCATGGACTGGGGTTAGCGGACTCGATAATTCTCGCTTCGGTGCTTACTCTAATCAGGGGTTCCACTCGGCAACTCTGGGCATTAGCTTGCCTAATCTCCACAACGGCCCCATCAATTCCGGGGATGCCTGGCTCCACCTTGGGGACTCCCAGCAGGGACCATCCCACAGGGAAAGCCAGGACGGGTTCTCCAGAGTTATACAGCGCCAGGAAACCTAGGGACGGGTAGCAGAGCGCTTTACAAGCTCAAATACATTTACATTTACATTTACATTCACCCTCACTCACCTTCCATCCCTCAATGTCATGAATCCACCATCAATCATTCCTGCTTCCCTGTCACTCACTCCCCTTTCTTTACTCCATTTTCTTTCTTTAGTTTTCTTAATGCACATTCCTTTAGTATCTTACTCACTTTCACTTCATTTTTCTCTCCTTCTCTTGTTCTCTGTCACTGAATGTATCCATGACATTATCCTCTTAGTAATTTGCTCTCCCTCTATTTCTTTTTCACGCTCTCTGACTTTCACCATTCCTTTGTTTTCCTTTCTGAGTCCTTCACTCCTACTTTATCTCTTACTACCCTTTTATGACTTTTAATCTCCTGCTTTCTCTCTTGTATTGTAAAATATATATTATAAATATTATAACTTACTTTTTTTTCTCTTCCACAGATATTACATTTACTGAAAATATGTAATTAAGTTTACATTACTTATAAGGTAAGTTTGACATACAAAATTTAGTTTCTTAACACTCTTTTCCCTAACCTCACTACTCTTCTCTCACCCACCCACACCCCCGTTCCCTGCGCTTCCCTCACTTATTCTCAATCCCCATGTTTACTCCCCTTTTCCTCACTCCCCTCCCACACTCACCTTCTTTCAGACCTTCTCCTTCATTTCTCTTCCTTTCTCGTCCCTTCCTTCGCTCCTTCACTTTTTTCCCTTCCCTGACTCTCCCTACTCCACTTCACTAACTCCTTCTTTTACTCCCTCTGTCTTCTTACTTCTACACTCCCCTTCTCTCAGTCTCTCTCTGTTAGCGTCATTCTCTCCATCCTCTTAGTTTCTCACTTCTCTTCTGTCACGCTCACTCCCTATTACTCAGCCACACTCCCACACTCACTCACCTTACTCCACTTCACTCACTCTTTCTCTCACTACCTCTGTCCTGTCACATCTTCATTCTCCTTCACTCCTCTTCTATCACGCTTACTCCCTATAACTCACCCATACTCCCTCACTTACCTTTCTTTGTTCTCTCACTCAGTCCCTTTCTGTCTCTCTTTCTTTCACTACCTCTGTGTTCTCACTCCTTCACTCCCCTTGTCTCATGCTCACTTGCCTTTATTCTCCCTCTATCTTCCCTCTTTCCTCAACCTCACTGCTCTTCACTCACCCTCTCTCACCCTTGTTCCCTAACTCCGGTTCCCTCAGTTATCCTCATTCATCATCCTTAACTCCCCTTCCTCTTTCTCTCCTCAAGCACTCACCTTTTCCCAGTCCCTTTGCTTCACTTCTCTTCCCCTTCTTTCCTCCCTTTGCTCCCTCAGTCATTCCCCTTCCCTCACTCACCTAACTCCCCTTTACTCACTCTTTTTTTCATTCCCTCTATTCTCTCATATTCTCACTTGTCTTCTCTCACTCCCTCTCTGTTACCCTCACTCCCATTGTCCCCTCACTGTCTTACGACCCTACATTCACCCTCACTCACCTTCCATCCCTCAATGTCATGAATCCACCATCACTCACTCCTGCTTCCCTGTCACTCCCTCCCCTTTCTTTCTTTAGTTTTCCTAATGCACATTCCTGTAGTATCTTACTCACTTTCAGTTCATTTCTCTCTCCTTCTCTTGTTTTCTGTCACTGAATGTATCCATGTCATTATCCTCTTAGTAATTGGCTCTCCCTCTATTTCTTTTTCACTCTCTCTGACCTTCACCATTCCTTTGTTTTCCTTTCTGAGTCCTTCACTCCTAGTTTATCTCTAACTACCCTTTTATGACTTTTAATCTCCTGCTTTCTCTCTTGTATTGTGAAATATATATTATAAATATTATAACTTACTTTGTTTTCTTTTTCACAGATATTAAATTTACTGAAAATGTGTAATTAAGTTTACATTACTTATAAGGTAAGTTTGACATACAAAATTAACGTTCTAAACACTCTTTTCCTTAACCTCACTACTCTTCTCTCACCCACCCACACCCCCGTTCCCTTACTGCGCTTCCCACACTTATTCTCAATCCCCATGTTTACTCCCCTTTTCCTCACTCCCCTCCCACACTCACCTTCTTTCAGACCTTCTCCTTAATTTCCCTTCCTTTCTCTTCCTTTCCTTCGCTCCTTCACTCTTTTCCCTTCCCTTACTCTCCTTACTCCACTTCAGTAACTCCTTCTCTTACTTCCTTTGTCCTTTTACTTCTACACTCCCCTTCCCTTATTCTCTCTCTGTTAGCCTCATTCTCTCCGTCTTCTTAGTCTCTCACTCCTCTTCTGTCACGCTCACTCCCTATAACTCAGACACACTCCCTCACTCAATTTCTTTCAGATCTCCTGCTTTACTTGCCTTCCTCTCTTCCCTTCCTTCGCTCCTTCACTCTTTTCCCTTCCCTTACTCTCCTTACTCCACTTCACTAACTCCTTCTTTTACTCCCTCTGTCCTCTTACTTCTACACTCCCCTTCCCACATTCTCTCTCTGTTAGCCTCATTCTCTCCTTCCTCTTAGTCTCTCACTCCTCTTCTGTCACGCTCACTCCCTATAACTCAGCCACACTCCCACACTCCCTATCTTTCAGCGCTCCTGTTTTACTTCCCTTCCTTTCTCTTCCCTTCCTTCGCTCCTTCACTCTTTTACCTTCTGTTACTCTCCTTACTCCACTTCACTAACTCCTTCTCATACTCCCTTTGTCCTCTTACTTCTAGACTCCCCTTCCCTCATTTTCTCTCTGTTAGCCTCATTCTCTCCGTCCTCTTAGTCTCTCACTCCTCTTCTGTCACGCTCACTCCCTATAACTCAGCCACACTCCCGCACTCACTTTCTTTCAGCTCTCCTGTTTTACTTCCCTTCCTGTCTCTTCCCTTCCTTCGCTCCTTCACTCTTTTCTCTTCTGTTACTCTCCTTACTCCACTTCACTAACTCCTTCTCATCCTCCCTTTGTCCTCTTACTTACTCACTCCCCTTCCCTCACGCTCTCTCTGTTACTCCCATTCTCTCCGTCCTCTTAGTCTCTCGCTCCTCTTCTGTTACGGTCACTCCCTATAACTCAGTCACACTCCCTCACGTATCTTTCTTTGCTTCCTCACTCACTCCTCTTCTCTCACTCTTTCCTTCACTTCCTCTGTCTCCTCACTCCCTCACTCCCCTTGTCTCACGCTCACTTGCCTTTATCCACTCTCTATCACCACTCTTTCCTCAACCTCACTGCTCTTCTCTTACCCTTCCTCACCCCCGTTCCCTTACTCCGTTTTCCTCACTTATCCTTATTCACTCCCCTTCCCCTCACTCACCTCCCACACTCACCTTCTTTCAATCCCCCTACTTCACTTTCCTTCCCCTCTCGTCCCTTTCTTTGCTCCTTCACTCATTTTCCTTTCCTCTCTCACTGCACTCCACTTTACTCACTCCTTTTGAATTTGTAAAGAATATAGCTCTTTTCGGAGAATTGGAGGTAGTTCTAAAAAGAACTGTTTTTTTTCTTCTTTTTTTTTTTTTTTTACTTTTTCCGAACGTTATATTTTTTTGTTTTTTTTTTCAGAACAAAAACAAAAATAGGGAATGCCAAACTGCTCAACAGGAGCAAAAAAAAGGGGAAAAATTAGGGCTGGGGAGGGCAACGGTGATCTTCTCTTTTGCGAACAATTGGTAGGATACTCTGTTCTCCATAACAAAGCAGTTCGTCACACTGCTTACACTTAATGGTAATGTCACTAAATACAGGCTGAATGTTGGGTATCAGCTCCACTGCTCTTCCTCTCCCCGATGTTGTTGCTCCTCCGGTGGAGGTCGAGGCGCCATCTCTCGGGGCATTCCGTGCCAGGTCCCTGACACTCTCCCGGGCATAGTTCTGGGGCTGCCTTCTTTGCACATGCCTTATCATGGTAGAGTTCCCAAAACTATATTTTTTGGTGCGGTCACCACGAAAAAGAACAGTGTGGCAAATCTTACACTCCACCTTAGGAGCATTTACCTTCTTCTCCCCTGCTGGAATTGTAAAAAATTTCCATATGAAGTGCTCCTTCACTTTTGGCTGAGGAGGGTCCTCCTGGAGAAACTCATCAGAGTCATCACTGCTGCTTGGTAGTCTTGCAGCCATTCTTTCCACTGAATTGAAGAGCAGAAGGGAATAGGTCTTGCTGTCTCCAAAGTGAAAGAGGTAGTGAAGGAAATGGGTGGGGTTTTCATTAGTTGTAAAAAAAACTGTTAACAACCAATGAAAAGTGTTATTTTAAGGTCACATGACTTGACGCGTTTTCGCTGCGCGCACCGGAGCGCTTCCGGGGGCGCTTACGCGGCACAAACGTAGGCGCTTCCGGGGGCGCTTACGCGGCGCGCCTGAATGACGTTTTGCTAGCTTTTCGGAATTACGTTTAAAGTTAAAATACGGGTATTTAAAATCAAAAATACTACTTTTATAAGTATGCCACTGAATGTCTTGCATTATTTTTTACTTTAAATACATACTTTTTTTTTCCGCACGCGGGAATAGCGCTCTCGCTGCGCTCTCGGGTGAGCTTACCGGTGCGCGCACCCTGAGCGCTCCGAGACAAAAAAAAAATAATTAATAGTTATAAAAAACAGCTGCTAAAAAAACTTAATAATTCACTTTAAAAATCGTAGGTTACAAACTCGATATAGCAAGGAATTTGCTTTTAAAAAACCTTTGAAATTCACTGAAAAAAACATAGGTTTCACAATCGTTATAGTTAGGAATTAGCATTTAAAAAACCTTTGAAATTCACTAAAAAAAACATGGGTTTCACAATCATTATAGTTAGGAATTAGCATTTGAAAAACCTTTTGAAATTCACTGAAAAAACCATAGAGGTTTCACACCAGTTATAGTTAGCTGAACATTTTTCTCATACAAAACCATTGAAATTCCCACGTTATAGTTAGTTGGACTCACTATAACTCGCGCGCCCGCAATCCACTGCTGATGATGTCACATATTACATCATTCATGACATGGTCAGTGACATCACTGATGACATCACTGATGACATCTCAAATGACATCACTGATGACATCTCAAATGACATCACCGATGACATCATCCATGTGATAATACGAAGCACCTGCTCACACTCTAATCTGACCTTTGATACACCAAGTGATAAATACAAACTACCATTCCTGAAACCATTGACACACCAATATCAGTAACTACATACACACTCACTGATTCCTAGGTCTACACACACATCCACTCATTCACCCATACAATCACTCATACATACAGTCACTCATCAATACACCACTATCATATGCACTCATACACCTATACAGACACTCACACACTGCCACTCATCCATGGAGTTACTCACACACCTAGTCAGTCATGCTAAGAATCAATCACACTCCCATTTCCTCATCTATACAGTTATACAGACAACACCTCAATTATACAAACATATACTAACATATATTTACTCTCTTATACAATCACTGATACAAGTACACATTGATCCATACAGCCACTCACACAATAACTGGCTCTCATGTATAGTCATTTATATATGCCAACTCTCACATGCACTGTGTTTTACATATGTATTTATTTGGACATGTAGCACTGAGATATCCATTCACTCACCAACACAGCCATGCACACAGTCAACCGCCCATACAGCTGTTTCCTCATGCACTCTTGAACCCATACACCTAGTGAATCAACTGCTCACACATCTATGCACAGAGTCACACACCTCCCAGCCACCCACACACACACACTCAGCCTCACATACAAATACTTGGGCAACCAATCAATAACTCATTTAGCCACTTATATAGCTATTGATCAACACATGCAACAGCTTATACAACAACAGACATACTGATGCACACATTCAGACAGTTTAGTCACTAACCCATGCATTCAGTAAGACACATTTAATCACTCACTCATACAGTCAGTCACGCAGCAACTAAATCCTTCATCCAGACACTTATACACCCACTCATTCTTGAATATGTAAAACATATTTAAACTTTACAGAAACACACAGTCACTGGATGATGTCATCAGTGATGTCATCAGTGATGTCATTTGAGATGTCATCAGTGATGTCATCAGTGATGTCATTTGAGATTTCATCAGTGATGTCATCAGTGATGTCACTGACCATGTCATGAATGATGTAATATGTGACATCATCAGCAGTGGATTGCGGGCGCGCGAGTTATAGTGAGTCCAACTAACTATAATGTGGGAATTTCAATATGAGTAAAATGTTCAGCTAACTATAACTGGTGTGAAACCTATGGTTTTTTCAGTGAATATATATATATATATATATATATATATATATATATATATATATATACACATTTAACTGATCCGAGCTATCCGAATCCGAACCCGGAGTTAATGAGGGAGTGGGCAGACAGTAATTTAGAAGCTTCACGCCGGTTAGTGCTTATTCTTATCAAATATGCTGTACCATTGACCTAGCGCAACTGCTTATTGAGATAGCAGCGCTATATGACCAATTGGAATCAATGGGGGAAAAGGATGAAAAAACGAAACTAACTAATGAAATGAATGCACGAATTAAGAAGGAGGAAACACAAATTATGGAGAGACAAACTTACAAATTTCAACGTGATCGCAATGATTATGAGTTGGGGCAAATTTTTACATTCTCAAAGAAGTATGACACGCTACGCCGTCCATCTGCAAAAAAACAGTCCAAGCCCAAATCGTACAGTAAAACCAAAGACCAAACTGACTCATCAGTATCTGAAATTAGTTCCGGAGCAGGGATGGAATCAGAATCGGAACTACGTAATGCTGATGCAACTAGTCAACTGGCTAAACCCTCACCAGGATAGGAAATTAGTTTTTTATGCCAGGAAAGAATGCAGTCGCTCAGGCCATGTATACAAAGAAATTACAAAGACAACGGGCAAACTACAAGCGAAGGCAAAGGTACAGGGCGAGGAAGAGGAACAACTTATCAAAAAAAGAAGAGAGGCAGGGCCAATGGGCAGCCAAACAATAGGAACAAATGATGACACAAATCGTACCATTGTGAATCTTACCCTGATACAACTTACTAATGAAGAAGAAAAGATCTTAAAACTTGGTCTCTCTTTTGCTCCCTCTTGTAATTTCAATTCTGCTAACACAAGATGCGATCTTTATAAAGCAGTGAGGAAACTCAAATTGCGCAAATACTATGCACTAAGAACCAATAAAACTAATAGTGTGCATCAATTGACAGCAACAAGTACAGCGGCTGTTTCAGGAACTCTCATACCAGGGGAAATAGTCGAGCTTTGGGAAACTGAAGGTGAAGGATATGATCAAAGTGAGGTACAGACTGGTGAGGAACGAGCAATCAACACACCAGCAGATCTATTGACCCTTTCAGTTTTTAACCCCGTGATGCACGTGATGCGATTGACATTTTTCACGAAAATTCAGCCAAACAACTTAAAGACCTCCACAGAAAGGTTTGTACACAAAAGAGGTTATATGATAAACAAACACAGCAATATGAAGCACTGGTGGCTCGAATGGCTAAAGACAAAGATATTGTCATTCGAGGAAGTGACAAAGGAGGTAATATCGTCCTTATGACAAAGAACAATTATGACAAAGAAGCCTATTTACAATTAAATGATCGTCAATGTTATGAAAAAATCAACACTGCGACATTAAATACCATCAAATCTGAGTACCATCATAAATTAATCAAATGGAAGAGCAAAAAAATGATCACGGAAGATGAATTCAAGTACCTTAAAGTGGAAAATCCTGTGACACCCCTAATATACCTTATTCCAAAGGTGCATGAAAACTTGGAGAACCCCCCTGGCAGACCTATCATCTCAGCCAGGGGGGGTTTGTTGGAAAACACATCCATCTACATTGATTATTTTCTCCAAACTTATGTTCGTAACCTTGCATCTTATGTACAGGACACAAGGGATTTTTTGCTCAAAATTCAACAAATGAAATGGACAGAAGGATATTGGATGTTGGCGCTCGATGTGGTGGCGCTTTACACCAGTATTATCCCAACAGATGGTCTAGCTGCAGTACAACATTATCTGTTCCAACGATCTGTACAGTTCACGGAACACAACAATATGCTACTTCAGATGCTTGAGTATTGTTTGAAAAATAATGTGTTTATGTACAATAACCTTTTATATCGACAGCTACAAGGAGTGGCAATGGGGGCCAGTTTCTCCCCAAGTGTGGCTTGTCTTCACATGGGGGCTTGGGTGGAACTGGTCCTCAAAACCAAATACCAAGAGGTCTTTCAAAACAATGTGATAGCTTGGTTTTGTTGTATTGACGATTTATTTGTAGTATGGGGAGGCAGTGAAGAGCAGGCTAAAACATTTGTTACTGAAATCAACGAGAATGATTACAACTTAACTTTTACTGTTACCATGAGCCAATCAGCTGTTACCTTTTTAGACACTGAGGTGTACATCAAGGACAACAGAATAGAAACCAGATTGTACCGAAAGAGCACTGCAGGGAATACCATCTTGCATGCTGCAAGTGCGCACCCTGCCCACTAAATTGCCAGCATCCGTTATGGTGAAATGCTGCGCATCAGGAGGGTTTGCAGCAACAGTCAAGACCTGGAGATAGCTCAATCTGTCAGCAGGTGCAGATTTCTGGAAAGAGGGTACTCGGAACAGGCTATAGAAAGTGCTCGTATTAAATCTATGAGTCACAGTAGACAAGATCTATTGGACAGTTACAATAAAGATATCAGAGCAGATATCAATACTGTCTCAATCAGTCCTAATCCAATCATGACAGCTACCAGTACCTTCAGGATCATAACTGGATTTAGTGGACAACACAAAGCAATGTATAAGTTCATCAACCGCAATTGGCCTACTATCCTAAGTGATCCTATTATTGGCTCAACCCTGCCTCACAGAGCCTTCCTTATTTTTAGTAAGGCCCCCTCATTGAAAGACCGGCTGGTGGACACCAGTCCGGAAATCATTGAGAAAACGTCATGGCTGCAGACGAACAGAGGCTTCTATAGGTTCAAGACCTGTAAGTCATGTGTACATGGTATCAATATGAAAACATATAAGGACGGGTTCAGCAACATCGAACACCGTATTACCAAACTACTGACTTGCAAGACAGAATTTGCAATCTATGTGTTGCATTGTCCATGCTTGTTGAGGTACGTAGGAAGTACGAAGTTAGCGGTGCATAAGCGCATACTTCAACATTTGCGAGCAATAGCCAACCAGGATAATACTTATCCGGTGGCTAGGCACTTTAGAGACTTGCACCAGAGTGACAACAGGAGCCTCAAATATTATGTAATAGATGCAGTCAGTGCCAGCAGGCGAGGAGGCGACAGGGAAACCAAGCTCCGCAAACTCGAGACAAGATACAGATTACACCTCGATACTAAATATCCAGGGGGGTTGAACGTGACTGAAGACATGTACACATGTGTACCTTAAATCACAGCAGTACGGAGGTCAGATAGGCACAGATTTGATTTTTATTCTAGTAAACATCTAGTGACATATATTAATGATTTTAGATATTTTATCTTGGATCTAGTTATTGGTCACCCCTACAGCCTATCCCCCCGTACATGTTTGGTTTTCCCGGCTGGGGTATCTGTTTATTTGATCTGTTGTAGGGCATTTTCTTCAGTCACATATGATATATGTGGGTCGGATCACTGAAATATTATCGACGGTCACATTATCGACTAGCAATAATATCGTTGAATAATTATCGACTACAAAAATATCGACTTTGTATACTTATTACACAAAATACAAAAATATCGACTACAAAATATCGAGTACTTTTAATATCGAGTACATAAATATCGTCTTATTAAATATCGACTACTAATATATCGTTGTTCATGAAATTACACCTAACACTACCAAAATATCGACTACTAAAATATAGAGTACAAAAATATCGTTTCTAAACAAATATCGAGTTATTTTTTGTACCCTTTTATGTCTAAAATAACATATTACTCGTCTATAAAAGTCATTGCTGTATACAAAAAACATTTTACATATAATACCTGTTACTTTTATAACATTACTATTTATCATCATTTCCTATACATTATATTAAAATCGTTATATCATTAGAAAAAGAATCTTTACATGTAACTAAAATTTTCATAATATTTTTATACTTACACATCTATTTTATTTAACAACTAACCTGCTTTAATGCGGAAACCACCACATACCACCATTCTCACATCAACAAACACACCAATTAACTTAAAAAAAATTCAAACTAGCCTATACAATTCTTCCTTTCATCCTACAACCAATCAAATCAAAGCACACAAAATACACATACTATAAAAGGGATAAATCCATTCTACCATTTGCTGCTGCTAACTCTATGGAAAGAAGATGCCAACAGTATGAAGATTTTGTTCCTGAACAAACATCTTTAAAGATCCAGCTCACTAGCTAATCATTCAAGTAAGTTACATTGCATTATTTAAAAATCTAAATTAGTAGTCTACTTTTTTACTTATATATCCTAACTCTTCCACTTATGTAATTTTTATCTCCTCCTACTTTTCTGATAGAAACTACTACAAACAAAATCCTAATACCTGCTCCTATTTCTTCCCCTGCAAAATAAGATAGTAAGTATATATTAATGCTCTGTTCTACAACAACAGCTGTTTTTAAACACTATTTCACTAGATTCATACTTTACTTAAAATATTTTATTCACAGATATTCATCGAATTTCCGATTTCAACACTACAAATTTATAGAACTACACTAATTAAACATGTAAGTATATATGTTTTTGTTATTAAACAACCAAAATTTAAAATGCTAGTTTCTAAACAACATATCTTGCATATTACATCTTCCCTACAGATCCAATATAAACATCCAACATCAACTATACCAAAAGACAAGACTACCCTTGTTAAAAATGTAAGTATACATCAATTAGTCTAAAACTTCAAAAAAAACAAGAACTATGTTCTTAACACCATGTTATGTATTTTATATTTCCTCTACAGATATTGTGAATACATCATACATCTATTCTACCTACAGCAAAGAAAAGTACATATTTAGAAGTTAGTATACTTTTAAATATTTCCAATTTCCCAACGGTTAAAAATAAATGTTATAATATGTGACATGTATTTATTCTATCTTCTCTACAGATCTAAACTTGACTACCTTGATGTACTCCACCAAATACTACAACTCAACTATTTAAACAAGTAAGTATATGTAATGTTCACATCAAATGTAGTACTAAGCAATTTAAAAAACTGCTTTCTCCTAGTAAAAACGTGTGTTATGTATAAACATTAACTTAGCATTTCTATATTTTCATACCAACAGTAAATAAAGAAATACATACAAGAAAGTCCTTCAAAATACAGTTCTGCATTTGTGATTACTACTTTTAGTAAACGTAAGTATAAATGCAACATTAATTATGTTTGCACCACTAAGTGAAATATATGTTATTTGATTTTGTTTCTTTCTACTCTTTCCTAGAACAAGTAAAACAAAATGACAGAAGGTGCAGAATTTGTAATGTCACAGAAAAATAAATTACTGTTATGTTATATGGGTTATGTTTATAGTCAGGAAAGACAAAGTGGTAGAAAAGTTTTCTGGAAATGTACAAAATATTACTCTAACAAATGTTATGGAAGGGCTACTACAGAGGAAACTAATGTGCTATTTACCAGGGAACACAATCATCCCCCCAATGTCACAGAAATTGAAATAAGAGATGCTTTAGAAAGTATAAAGACTGCTAGCACACAAAGTGATAGACCAACAACACAAATCCTTAAAGAGGAGCTGTTAAAAGTCCCAGCCCATGCTTCAGGTCAACTACCCTCTATTGACTCACTAAAACGCACAATTGCATACACTAAAAGACGCACTTCCACAACCCCACCCAACCCTACTACTTTTGAGGAAATTATTATTTCACCAGAAATGTCCATCACACACAATAAAGACAAATTTATCCTTTTTGACAATGAAAGCAGTACAAACAGAATCATAATGTTTGCAACTGCAAGTAATTTAAGAAAAATCCAACAGTGTCCCCAATGGATGATGGATGGCACATTTAAACCATGCCCAAAACCTTTTTATCAACTATATTCCATCCACGGGTTATACCATAACTATAACATCCCTTTCATTTACTGTTTGCTACCAAACAAACAGCAAAACACTTACACAGAAATATTAAATGTTCTCAAAAATGAAATCAATAATAATTTTCCAGAAAAAATAATTATTGATTTCGAATTAGCTATGATTAATAGCATTTTGAAAATATTTCCCCACACAGCAATACAGGGTTGTTACTATCATTTCAATCAGAGCATATGGAGACATCTCCAAAAATCTACTTTAAGTATTTTGTACTCAACAGATAGCACCTTTGCCTATCAAATTAAAAAATTGATAGCACTGGCCTACGTTCCTGTTACCGATGTAGCGGAACACTATAATTTATTAATTGACAGCACATATTACAAGAGAAATGAAGAGAAACTAACCCCATTACTGGATTATTTCGAAGATACTTGGGTGGGAAGATTGCACAGATCTGGACATCGACGCCAACCCAAATTCCAAATCCCTTGGTGGAATGTCTATCTTAGTACTTTAAACCAAGAGGCAAAAACCAACAACAGTGTAGAAGGGTGGCATAATGCTTTCCAAGCTACCACAAGCAGAACCAGACCCACATTCCATAACCTACTACACGCTTTGATAAAAGAACAAAGCTATCAAGAACTAAGAATGGAACAATCATTGACCCAAATTGGTCCAAAACTAAGTAAACAAACTAAACAAATGTTCCGACTACTGCAAAGTCAAGTCACACTATACCCTACAACTAGAGGATTAGAATATCTGTCAATAATAGCTAAAACCCTACTATAAAAATGTCTACAAAATATACTAATGTCTTCTTACAATAATGGTACATATAACAATCATAAACATTTCTAAACAATTATAAATAATACATATTTGTTTTACAAACGTATCAAAAAATTGAACATTATTTCAAAACAAATATGCAATATTTATAATTACATCACACATACACATTACATAAAGATGGACATTTCCCACCCAATAAATAGAAATATAAAATTACTTACAATTGTTGTAGATGACAGAGACGTAATGAAGCAAAATACAATCCATACAATCCATTACAAAGTAAGAGAAATCCAATATGGGAAAACATCAAAAACCCGAAAATAATGTTAAAATAAAATAAACGCTCCAGGAAATCCCGAAAACAGTAGTGTGGACACTTTATGATTTAAAGTGATATACACACAACTTTAAAAAAAACGTTGACGCATACCAATGTAACAATCCAATACGAAACCCTCAAAAAACCCGAAAAAAGGTAAAAATGATTAAAATCCGCTCCTGGCAAACACGAAAAATAGGAGATACACGTAAAAATATAACCATAATAAGTCATACACTAGTATCTCAGAAAAAAAACACGCTTCCTTCCATGTAGTTTTCATGCGAGGAACCGGAACCTGTAAAAAAACATACATAACGAAACCCACCCACAAATAGCACATAAAATTTGTAAATACACTCACAATTAACATTAACCATTTAAGAAGACATTTCCTAACAATTCAAATAACACTAGAACTAAAACATACACGACGCATCTATAACGACGACATTACACCTAAACGCTACATAAACAATTCATACATACACTCAAAAACACAACACAGTTCGAATATACCCTCAAACATTACCACTCAGTCATAAATAGTATATAAAATTTACCTTACCTCTCTCCACATGAAGCAACACCCAACCGCGAGCTTCTCCAGTCCTGAATGAAGCTCAATAACCTTACGCGGTAAAAAAGTAGTCCCCTTAAACCAATTTTGAGAAGGTATCATTGAAAATACAATGTTATAGTCAAAAAATATAATACATACACATTGTTATTGAAACAAATTAATACAGTAGACTCATTATAATTTAAACAGTTTAAAAAAAAATTTTTTATTTAATATTAATTAATATATAGTAATTAATATATATTAATAATATTAAATAAGTATGTAACACTAGAAATAATATATGTAAAAAAATTATTTTTGTGTACATTTATAGGAACAAATTTGTGTTTCTTTATAACTAAACATGATTAATTGTTTTGTTAATAATTATTAATAATAAATAATATAACTTATTTATTATTATTAATATAAAATTTATAACCATTTACTATATAAATAATTGCCTTAAATAAAGTATTTTTATTTCTCTGAATGTATGTATTTCTGAAAAGAAAAGATAAATGTTTAAGTGAACTAATTAATAATAATAATAATAAATATATTTGTTATTATTTTTATTAATTAATTATAAATTTGTAATAATAATGTCAAAGTATTATAAAAGTATATAATTGCATAAATAATCTTTTACCAATACCAGATATTATTATTATACATATTATTCCCCTTTACAGTTATAAAGTTGACAACATAATATATTTATATGTATAATTTAAAAACAACATTGTCAGAAATATGTGTAAAAAAAATTCTTTATTTGTATTTCCATATCTTGAGCAAATATAATAATTGTCATGTTACTTTATACAAATGTAAATATTAAACTTAAATATTTAATAATATTAATATATAATATTAACATTATTAAATATAAATGGAAGAAACAGAAAAATAACTGGTATTTTATTTATTTCAATATAAATACTTGTAACAGAAAGTGATTGATAATAAGATTTTGTTTTGACATAAAAAATGTTGTGAAAAATTTTTGTGTCACAAATTAAAACATGTACATAAATGATAATGTGTTATTCTACAAATACAACATTTCCAAAAATGTTAATGTTATATTTGATAGTGATTGTATTGTATTACACATGAAAAAAAAAATTGTAATAAAGTTTTGTGAAAACATCCATTTTGCATTGTCTTGTAATATAATAACACACTAAATAAATTTATATGCAAATGTGCTGGACACTGACCAATTAATAATTGCTATTCCTACTCCAGTCAAAGTATTATCAGAGAAGTTGCTGGACACTGACCAATTATTATTTCATATTCCTACTCAAGTAAAAATAATATTTGGAAAGGTGCTGAAGACTGACCATGTATAAATTAGAATAGCTACTTTAGTATAATGTTAATGTGTAAAAATTTTCAAATATTTATATATATTGTATAAATATTATAAACATAATTTTTTAGTATATTTTTTGCTGAGTAGTACAAAAAAGTTATTATTAGCATAAAAAATAGCAACTAATTGTCACTCAAAAATTTCAAATATTTGTAATATTTAGAAAACATTTCCTCACACTTCATATACCCTAACAGACCCTGAACCCTAAAAATACCCCTTTACCCTAAAACTAAAAAGTGTCCATGAACTCAAAAATATACTCAAGAACTGGAAACTGACCCTGAACCCTAAAAATACCCCTTTACCCAAAAACTAAAAACTGACCCTGAACCCAAAAAATTCTCCTTTAGCCAAAAACTGAAAACTGACCCTGAACCCTAAAAAATACCCCTTTATCCAAAAACCCCAAACTGACCCTGAACCCTAAAAATTCCCCTTTAGCCAAAAACTAAAAACTGACCCTGAACCCAAAAAAGACCCCTTTACCCAAGAACTAAAAACTGACCCTGAACCCAAAAAATACCCCTTTACCCAAGAACTGAAAACTGACCCTGAACCCAAAAATATAGCCCTTTACCCAAAAACTGAAAACTGACCCTGAACCCTAAAATAAACTTTTACCCAAAAACTGAAAACTGACCCTGAACCTTAAATATACCCCTTTACCCACAAACTGAAAACTGACCCTGAACTCTTAAAATACCCCTTTACCCAAAAACTGAAAACTGACCCTGAACCTAAAAATATAGCCCTTTACCCAAAAACTGAAAACTGACACTGAACATTAATTATACCCCTTTCCCCAAAAACTGAAAACTGACCCTGAACCTTACATATACCCCTTTACCCACAAACTGAAAACTGACCCTGAACCCTAAAAATACCCCTTTACCCAAAAAATGCAAACTGACCCAGAACCTTAAATATACCCCTTTACCCACAAACTGAAAACTTACCCTGAACACTAAAAATACCCCTTTACCCAAAAACTGAAAACTGACCCTGAACATTAATTATACCCCTTTCCCCAAAAACTGAAAAGTGACCCTGAACCTTACATATACCCCTTTACCCACAAACTGAAAACTGACCCTGAACTCTTAAAATACCCCTTTACCCTAAAACTGAAAACTGAGCCTGAAACAAAAAATACCCCTTTACCTAAAGAGAGAAAACTGACCCTGAACACAAAAATTTCCTCCTGTACCCAAATGTAATTGATATTATTTAATTAACTATTAATGAATTATTAACTATAAATAATAAGTTAATATATTAGCAAAGTAGCTGTAATTAATTGAATGTAATTATTTATAATATTTATTCCCAAACAAATATTTAATAACAAATTATTAAATAAAACATTTGTATAAATAATAATTGAATTAACTAATTAATATTAATTAATTACTAATTATTTACTAATGATAAATATGTACAAAATTATATGAATTATTTAAAAAAATAATATTTAATCGTTACCAATTAATTGATAATATACATTTATAAGAAACATATCATAATTATTTATTTATTTTAAATTACTCTCCACCCTTATCCCCTATTAACCCAACATCCCGCTCCTAAACATTAAGTACAATTTATAACAATAACAACGATGAAAATATTTTAGCACATTAACTGTAATTAATTTCATTTAATTATTAATGAATTTTTCCCCAATTATATAACAAACTATAACAACTTTTATATATATATAACAATTACTCTAAATAATGTAATTAACTAATTAATATTAATTATTTACCAATTAATTAGTAATACAAAATTAAAACAAAATTATAATAATTAATTAACTAATTAAGAATATTTATTTTCCAATTAACTAATTAATAATAATTATTTACCAATTAATTACTACTTAACATTTTATTACCAATTATATTAATAAAATAACTAATTAATATTATTCAATTTCCAATTAACTAATTAATAATAATTAATTACCAATTAATGACTACTTAAAATGTTATTACCAATTATATTAATTAATTAACTAATTAATAATATTATATTTCCAATTAACTAATTAATATTAATTAATTACCAATTAATTACTACTTAAAATTATATTTCCAATTATATTAATTAATTAACTAATTAATATTATTTATTTTCCAATTAACTAATTAATATTATTTAATTACCAATTAATTACTAATTAAAATTTTATAGAAATTTATATAAATTAATTAAGTAATTATTATTAATTATTTCCCAATTAATTAAATATTAAAAATATTTACAAACATATATAAATTAATTATTTTTTTTAAATTACTCCCCACCCTTATCCCCTATTAACCCAACATCCCGCTCCTAAACATTAACTACAATTTATATTACTATTAAAAATTATTTATATTTTTTACCTTTTTTCAACATAATATCGATATTTTTTCCTTTCACTAATAATCGATATTTTGTCATGTCGATATTTTTGAGTCGATATTTTTGTACTCGATATTTTATTATCATTATTGTAATCGATATTTTAAACAACGATATTTTTGTTTTCGATATTTTATCATATTCGATATTTTTAACTCGATATTTTGTCCATTCGATATTGTGGAGTCGATATTATGTCTGTGCACCATGTGTCTCACATGAAATTGAAAATATCCGACAACCCTGTTTGATAATATACTGTGATTATGTTTTCAAAAGAAATGAATGCAGTATAGCTGTTTATACATGTATATATGATATCTTTTTACAAAACTATTTGAATGTTTTTGTATTTATGTTCATTAACTCTCTCTTCACGTTACGCTTGTTAGGATGGTTTTTACATTTATATGGGACACTATATTCTTTCACTATTTTAGACCTTGATGTCTTACAAATATATTATCCTATGGAAGAAAGGACGTGTCCATTGTTAAGACTATATCAGTGGTTGTTGGCATTATGCTGCTGTTGCACATTTGCACTGTGTTGCACTCTAGCACTTTAAACTATAGCACTTTAATCTGCTATTTGCAGACAGGTTATTACAGACTTGACTGACTAAATACATGAGCTCTATGAGCAGAGTATTGAGACAAGAGCTTTACACTACGTCAACTACTGAGTACTCTATATATTCAAGTATATGGCTGCTAGGTATCATCCATAAATTGGTACCTTCGATATTGTTTACATTACCATTATGCACTGAGAGCACATTTGCACTTTAAATGGCAGGGATTTTAGCCCATTCATACCATGTTTACAGTGCGTTCTAGTTTCGGCTATTTACATGAATTGATTTTTATCAGACCCAGGTGCTACCAGTATGCATTGACATTTTTAAATATTTATATTTAATTCTGTTTACAAAATTATATTTGCACTATTTGCTGGTTTGCACTTCATTTCATGTATAGACTTACCTTGATATAGCTAAGTATAGTCAATCCATGGAGGCATTCAGGCCTCACATTATTAGAGCTGAGTGCAATGAGTATGTTTTAAAATTCCAAGTAGGGGAATTTTTAAGGCATGTTATACTATCAGTCAGTCATAAAACTTTATTTCGATTCATCAAAAGGAATCATAAAAGTATACGAAAAGGTGCAATATGCTATACAATCCTAGGTATCCAATATAAACTGATGCTGCCCTACATACAAATAGGCTTATGTTATACTATCATTTTATACTATCAATTTGTACTGATGACACAAGTGCATGTCTTATGGTAATCTGTACAGTTCATGCGCGTTTTGTTCATAGGTAATCCTGCTCTGGCAATTCAGTAGGTTTGCGTTCGAATGGTACCATGCTATGTTTTATGTTCAAAGCGATTCATATAAGTATTTAAGCCATTATTGTACTTAGTGGCAAGGCGGGATCTAGCATTCCAAAAAGGAGCTTGACACCATTATGCACTTGTTTCACTCTGGAGTCTTGTGGTAGCTATGTGACTATGATTAAAGATGTTGTTATGTGTTTATTAACATTTCAATGATATTACATGCCATTTCAGGGATATTACTTTGGTTGCATATTGCAAGAAGTAATTTTCACCCATCAGTTAACTTATTACTTGTTAATACCAATATGTGCAATAACTACTGTATTTGAAGATATTTAGTAAGAATGCAGCAATTTCATGTTATCAGCCAAGGGCGGTTGTCAATTTTGGTCATACTGCGGTCGTATCTTTCTTCCATATGTATGTTATTTTGTGAATCATGGGGTCTGAATTAACGTTGCACTTTCCCTTTAAATTCCCACTTTGTGATTGAATTCGCTGTCATGTGAGCAAGGATCTACGGACCCGAAACGTCATGCGACTGGTTCTGCAAATTTAATTAAAATTGCATCTACCTCGAGGTCCGTGTCCGAAGTTGTTTGTTCCAGCTGGGCAGGCATTGCTGTTTGCTGAATTGAACTCGGCATACTGGATATATAAATATATTATATATATATATGTGTGTGTGTGTGTGTGTGTGTGTGTGTGTGTGTGTGTGTGTATTTGAATGTTGTTATTTTGGCATCTGGGAAATCCTTTCTGTTAGAGAGCATTGTGTAAAATAAAACCCCAAGCCTTATTCTAAAAAGAGAGTCTTTGCATTTGGTAAAATATAACCCTTTTCTAGGTGTTGTTGTGTGTATGTCTCCTGCTTCGCTGTGTGTTTTGAGCTACCATGTGGGAGATGCTGTATTATCTGAAAGGCGCAGCAAGACAGACCTTGAACCCAAAGCAGCCCTGGAAAATGTTGTCAGACAAGCCCCCAAATGGTGCATAGTGATAGAACACAGCAAGCGAGTCTGACCACTACAAAGGATTTGGAGTGGGGTTCTCCCCCTAAGAAATTTTGGGGAAAATGGCAAAAATTGGCAAAAATGGTGCATTCTACAACACATTTATTATTATATATTTAATATTATTAGTTTATAAAGCACAGTAAACGATGACCGTACAGAGCACCAGGATACAGCACTCTTTATTGGGGCTCTTCAATGATTCCCTCATTATCACCCTCCAACAGTGCCTCTCATCTTTCCATAGCCCCTTTCTCATATGCATTTTATTTGTTTTATAGCTCCTTTTATACAAGTGTAGGATGTCAGCATTTTACATCACAAACACTTACAGAGACAATGAATCATATGTGTGTAAATCAGTGTATAGAAAATGTTACATAAGACAAAGGGGAGTGCAAGGTGCAGGATTCACGTCTCATCCATTCTAATAGGCATCTTTTGAGAGTGCTTGGTTTGGGGAAGCGCAAACTCAAGATGCAGAACGGAACACAGTTAGGGTTGACTTTACTAATAAGAATTTATTTTTACCTAAACAAACCCTTTTTTCGCAAAATTAAGATAATGAAAGAAAGGCACAAAAAACATAACTTTCTAACTTAGATTACAATTGTATCTTATGAACTTCACAGTATCAAAAGGATCTCTTTGACAAAAGCAGTAACCCACTGAGCTATGCACATAAAATATTGTTCTGTAATCTGCATTGTACATGCTTTTTGAAGCAAGCATATTAACCCTCTGTGCTACCTAAGATGAGTCAAACCTGCCACTAGACAAAACTCTGATCTCTCTCCAGCAGATTCAATTTAAATCAATAAATCTTTATTCTCTCTTAAAAATGCATAAAAGCACAAGTTAATCACCAAAGTTATCTTGGCAGTTTTATTGTTGTATGAAAACTGTTGGATATACAAGGAACTCTGCAGTGCTTTTGAAACTGCATCACTGGTAGAAAACCAGACCCCCACCATTTCAGTCTCCTGAGTAAAACGCCCCATACTGGTATGGCTAGTCCGTCCTTAAATACAATGAGGCAGCAGGAGCGGCCCCATTTGTGTTCACTGGTCAGTCCCAGACTGAGTTGTGAATGGTCCCTGAACACAAACCTCTCCGGTACTCTGCAGCTCCCTTACATCGCCCATAGTTTTGTTGCCCCACATTGATGAGGGTTTTGTTGGTGTGTGTCAGCAGGTGTGAATAGAAGGGAGGACAAGGAAGGGGCCTAATGGGGTGTGAAAAACATGATAATGAAGGACCACTTTAACCCCTTCGCTGCGGCAGGTATTCCGCCGCAGCGCTAAGGGGGAGGCGGGGCCGCGCGGCGCTCCCGTACTCGTGACGGAACTGCGCCATCCCGGCCCCCGGGGAGCTGTGCTGGGAGATGAGATGAACCCAGCCTGGTCCTCATGCACCAATGTAGTCATGAAGGGCAGGCGGGTGGCAAGGATTTGGCTCACAATTTTGTAGTCGATATTTAACATCGATAACGGATGGTAGGCCGATTTCTTGTGGGCATCTTTATTTGGCTTCAGAATGGGGACTATGACAACCTCTCTTGTGGTGTCTGGAAGGAAGCCTGGGTTGCTAGCGGCCTCATAAAGGTGAGGAATTAACTCAATAGATAATGTGGAGTACAACTCTACTGGGAACCCATCAGTGCCTGGGGTTTTATTGCACGCCTTGTGTTTAATAGCTTTACAAAAAATAGAACCCGGCAACCATTTTTCTTTTGCTGCTATTTATTTAAGCAGACTAGGGGCCAATATTTATATTCCTTGGTCCTGGCTTCATTATTTCACCATGATTTATAAATTTTTTAAGGAAACATTTCTACAATTTTATAAGTCTGAAAATGTGTGGTGATACACTTTCAAATCAAAATTGCTCTGTGCTGATTTACAAATGGAAACAAACAGGAGAGGAGGGTCTATGGGAACATTTAAAGACCTATTGTGGACTAATTCCTCATTTGAAGCATAATAAACACTAGCAAAGGTGCACTGG
Source organism: Lissotriton helveticus (assembly GCF_964261635.1). Classification (NCBI taxonomy): domain Eukaryota; kingdom Metazoa; phylum Chordata; class Amphibia; order Caudata; family Salamandridae; genus Lissotriton; species Lissotriton helveticus. The sequence continues at coordinate 836,569,105 of NC_136063.1, read as the reverse complement.
TCTATCAGGTCCAGTTGACCTTACAAAGTCGCAGGGAAGAGGTGTGGCGCAATGGCCAGGGCGACTGACGCCGGCCACTGGGGATCACGGTTCGATCCCCGGCACCGGCGGCAGGAGTCTGCCCAGCACCATGTGACTCTGGGCAATAGCTCGCTTAATTTTCCCAACGGCCCCCAGCGCCGGGAGACCCATGGGTATCTGTGCGCTTTACAAATACTGCATTTTTTACAAAGTCGCAATGATCTTACAGACAAAGAAGTTAAAAAGGAGGAAAAAAAAACTTTTGTTTTGTTCAACAAAAACAAATCACCCTAAGAAAAATACTTAAAGGAGAATGGATTCCCATAACTCACTTAGGTGACATGCTTCATCATCTGGGATGTCCTCCTGGTTACACCCTAAGGTAACCAAGGGCTACAACCTTACGTCTACCACAAGGGAGCTTGCGGATGTTTTCAAAGTACTCTATCAGGTAGAGCTCTATAATATCTCTCCAGTATGATGAACTAGAATATCAGAGTGATGGACGTAGTGCAAGAAATAGTTGTGAAAAGTGCAATGTAAAATGGAATACCAAGAGAAAAATTATTTTAATAGATATCTCTTGCTATACAAAGTAAAAACAGTGCAAGAGCAGTTTTGACAAAATAACTGCCAAAAAACGGGTCTACATGTTTCAGCCAACTGGACAAACGATTGTCCAAGGCCTTCCTCAGGACCACTGCATAAACCTTTGCTACTGTGTATGTGAAAAAAACTAATTGTGTCAGAAATCAAAATATCAATTTTTAAAACAAGGTTGGAATGAATACAACCAAAAAAACTGAATTCCAGGCGTACTAATCCTCCACAAATTACTGGATGCTGATGGCACCTGTAAAAAAAATGTCTGTGAGAAACAATGCCACTCAAACCATAAACAGCGTTCTAGAACGTGAAACACAGGACCTCTACCCTGATCTCAGTGGCGGACGCCCCATGCCAGCAGGAGGAGGCCCTGAGTCTGCTTACTGGGTGCTGTGGCGGCGGGATAGTGGTGGCTGGGCTGCGGTGCTGTGGCGGAGAGTTGGGCGGCAGGGCGGCTGGATCGCAACTTCAGCAACCCCCGGGAAAGCCACAGTGCGATCATACACGGAGCGAAGTCGCTTCACGGCCCGCCCCTTCAGGTAGTGAACTGAAACAGCACAAAACAACACTGACAGCACTTCCATCGGCTATCATGTTTTAATGGAATCTACAACTAAAAAGGAAGGAATGTACACACCGACAACTTGATCAAAAGGGACGTTATGAAGCCAGCAGAGCAATCGTCTCATACAAAAAACGTCCTCAGAATTATGGCAAGGTATCGTGCTTCTTGCTCCGTTTCTTTTTTCTTTTTCCTTTAGATTTAATTTGCACCACTTTTTAATCTGATTTACACGATTTTATTTCTGAGACCCTTCTGCCAAAATGGCTGAGGCCATAAAATTGTAGCAATTACTTGCCTCCATTTCCCTGAAACCCTCTCAAAACCAGATCTATTGCCCAAAATGGCTGGGGTCATAAACCTGCAACAACAAATCGTCAGACCCTCACAAAGCTAATTAAAAAAAAAAAAACACTGACTTCCCCCTGGTTCGCCAAAATAGACATAGCACTCCCCTCTACCCACCCAGTAAGATAGTAGAAACAGGACTTCCTCGACCTGCCCCTGTTGTGTTTATGATACTGGTCTACATCCCTGATCTCAGTACATAACAACAAACAAAGGACTTCTATACTCTTTTCTATCTCTCTAACTTGGCGGCTATCTTGAACTAGTCAATCCTCACCACTTTACCATGCCTAAAGAAGCGGCCATCTTAGGCTAGTCAAAATCCCTACTCCTCCATACCCACTTCTTAACTTTACCACCCACACCTTCCTCACACTCACCATAGCTCTTTTCCTACACCTACCCACACATCCCCCCTCACCTACCTCTTCCCCGACTTCCAACATGGAACCCACGGGCAAACACACTTATAAAATTAATTACCCCCAGAGCTTTCCAAAAAAAACGCAAAACGTTTTAAACACAACTTCTTAAAATCCCACCCTGAAACCCCCTTTGTAGACACCTACTTCTCTCGTAACAATGGAGCCAAGAGCACCGATATCATCCTATATACTATACGCAGAGCACAATGGAGAAAAGCATTCCTCACTCTACTCACCATCTCGACCACCAGGAAAACTGCCCATGGCGTAACACTTTCCACCACACCATCCCAACTATACCCAGCTAGAGCAACCATCACTATCTACAACAACGGCACTATCTTAATTCAATCCACAGACAGAAACCTTGACCTATTTGACAACTTGTTCCCCACTTTCAAAGAATACATCTCCAACCCTCAGATCCCACACCATCCAGCCTCCAATCCCAACGTCCTTGACTCCACAGCACCTCCTAACACTAACACGCACCTCCTCCCTCCCCCCAGTACTCTACTCTATCACCCTCCGGCTACAGACACTTCACACTCCTCAACCCCAGACGCTGATCCCCCCTCCTCTATCAACCACCCCATCCCCACCCCCTCTACCCCACCCCCACATAACCAGCCCCTCACACTTCCGACTAGCTTCTCAGAACACCCCACCTCCCCTAACTGCACCCCACGCAACATGACTCTCTCTCATCCCATCTCCCCCCCACACTTTGCACTCCCGCCACTCCTAGCCTTCACTCCTCCCTCAACCTCTCCCCCCCACTCTCAGTCCCCACTATCCCACCCTCACCCCCGCAACCCCAAGCCTCCACAACTCCCCCAATTGCCCTACCCCTCCTATCACTGATTCCTTGCCCAATAACACCAACACCCTCACTAATCCTTTCACTCCCCTCCCCCCTCCCCCCAACCTCCCTACCCACCCGAACACCAACCCTCTCACTAACACCTCCAACCCCCTCACTAACACCTCCACTCCACTCCCCCCCTACTCCAGTAACCTTTACACCTGCTCACCCCCAATGCCCATCCCCAACTCCTTACCCAACCCCACGCTGGACATGATTATGTCCACCCTCCTCCAAGTGAAAGAAGAACTCCACACCCTCAAAGAGTTACTCCTCACACACCCCAGACATCCCCTACCCACCACCACTTCTCCACCTAACAACATATCCCCCTCACATCATACGCACCCTACCACACAACACTCCCCACACTGGACCTCTATCCCCTCTCGCAATACCACCAACCGCCCCCAACGCACTACCAATACACTGTTGGACCATGACATACACACCCTCCTCCACACATACGTCCCGGTTCCCCAAAACCACTTAGCCACCACACACCTGTCCATCCCAACGATTCTCTCTAACCCCCTCAGGCACCCCACGCAAAACAACAGAGGCTCCGTCCCCAACAACCTCACAAAAGTCCCCCTCACTCTAGAACTCTCCTCCACCCTCTGCACCCCCCAGACTCAAATGCACACTTCTCAACTGCAGATCGGCCCAAAGACACTCCTCGGAGGTCGCTGATCTCATCATTACTTTGGACCTTGACCTAGCCATTCTGACTGAAACATGGTTAACTGAATCCTCTACACCTATCATGGATATCCTAGTCCCCCCCAACTACTGCATCTTTAGACTTGACAGGCCCAGCAAGACAGGCGGTGGAATCGCATGTATTTACAGGAGCAACCTTTCAGTTAATAAAGTCACCGCCCCCTCTCTTATCTCCTGTGAATACATCTGCCTTGATGTCATCAGCGAAAGCAAACCTGTATGCTCACTACACATCATCTACCACCCACCAGGGGACAACCTCACCTTCTCCCAACAACTCATGGACACAATCTCAACCAATTCAGGACGGCAAAACACTCAAATTTTCCTTGGCGACTACAATCTCCATTGGAATGATCGCAGTGACACAGTGGTAAATAGCCTCAAAAACGTCCTCAACGCTCTTGACCTCACCCAAATATGCAACAGTCCGACCCATGACAAAGGCTCTATCCTCGACCTTATCATCTCCAAAGAAGACTCTATTCAACTTGAGTCAATCCAACCCTGTGACTGGTCAGATCATCATATTGTCACATTCTTCATCAATGAAAAAGTTAAACTTAACCCGGTTCAATACTCCAAGCCCAAAGTTTGGAAAAGAGACCTGAAGAAACTCAACCCAAACTCTTTATCCCCTAACAGCTGCAATCTCCTACTGCCCCCTACCGGCGCTACGGACGTTCAATCCTTGACTGACCACTATCTCAACGCTATGACCTCAATAATTAATGAGGCTGCACCCTTGCAACTGAAAAGAGTCTCCACTAAGATCTCCAACCCATGGTACGACGGGAGTCTCAATGAAGATAGACGGGCCATGCGAATGGCAGAGCGCACCTGGAGATCAGCTCCCTCTGCACTGCACCTAAAAACTCTGAAGAAAAAGAGAAACGCCTACTTCAGGAAAATAAAACGCTCAAAATCAGATTTCTTCAGCCTCCAGCTCGACCAAGCAAAAAACCGTCCAAGAAAACTGTTTGAGCTAATCAGAACACAATCCAAGGAACAACCCCAATCACTCAGCACTATGGGCGATACACCTTCCTGTGAAGACTTCTCTGCTTTCTTTAACCAAAAAACTGACAACATAAGGAGCGATCTCCTCATTGACGCAAGCCTTTACTCCAAACCCCACCGCATAGCACCCACTGAACCAAAAAACAATGCTACATGGTCCTCCTTTGGCACCTACTCTGAAGAAGAAATTGGCAGACTGCTCAACACCTTGAAACCATCCACCTCACTGACCCCCTTGCTGCTAACGCTGTAAAAGACTTTACCCCCTTGCTCCTCCCAATCTGGACTAAAATTATTAATAGCTCACTTCAACAAGGAACCATCCCTGACTCCCTCAAAGTTGGACAAGTCACACCTCTACTAAAGAAACCAACAGCCGACCCCACTGATCTAAACAATTACCGTCCTATTACCAATATCCCCACTCTCGCCAAACTGTTGGAAAAATGCGTACAACTGCAATTGACTAAACACATAAACACTAAACCTATTAAAGCCTTTGGAGCAAATGAACCCCGGCTGCTCTTGTGTGTAACATACTGAGAGCATACAATTCCAAAAGCCGAGTGTCAACTGATACCACCCACAAATCTTTATTGCGTAATTCTATGGATATTGTAACCTTACTGCGTTAAACACTACTAGCTATACATCAAGGCATTGAGAGGTGTGTGCCCAAGGCTTGTAATTACTAGAACTTGGTATGAACCGATTTTATACCCCGAGACAAAAGTTCATGATGTTACGGGATACCACATGTATGTCTCATATGATTAATTTTATGCGTGTTAGCCTTTAATGCGTTTTTTTCATGCGTGTTAGCCTTTCATGCGTTTTGATATACACGTGCTGAAAATGAAGAGGTATACTCAAAATGTACAGTGCTTTGCTGTTGCCAGAACTCCGTATGATTACAATACAATAGTCACGTCAATATATATATACGTTCTGGCATTGAAAAAGTATGCTCAACGCATACAGCGCGTACAGTTACTAAAGTCGCGTGTGACCTGATTACAGCACACGTGTCTCAAAACCATGGTATTGTGGGTATGCAGGTATCAACCATTGAAGTTGTCAGTAAAAAGTGCACGCATTGGTGCCAAGACCGGACAGAATGCAGATAATACAGTCTTACACCCTTACCTGTCTGTCAGTACCTCGGGCCAGTACTGAGCTCTTGGGGAGGCACCGACGGCAGGATTCTGTTGCCCTTTATAGATATTGTGGGCGCTCAATGCAACTACTGATGACATCACAAATGCGCGAAGGCGCAAGGGAAATGTTGTTTTTCGCAATGTAGCCAAAGTGTATTGACACCTCAGTGTTTTACTCCCACTTAATGAATTATGGGCAACGTAGTTTCGCCCACATCTTTAGCCGAAAATGATAAAAAGATTATGGATTTTAGTCATGTAGAGTAATTTATGTGAACACAATGTTTAACAAATATGACCATCGTGTGTCTAAATCAAAGCACATCGTTGTGTCATCATTTTCGCTTCAGGAATCATGGGAAGTGCAGTGTATCGCACTTCATTGTTCGAGAAGCTCAGATTACGTTGTTAAGGCCATCATGTACTCCTGATGATGTATAAAATGAAATAAAATAAAGGACCTACAAGCAATACGTACTAAAGTGCAAATCAACTAGTATGTATACACTCCATCCTAAGAGGGTCACAACCTGCCCATCCGGTAATGCCATATTTTTTACACGCTTCCGAAAGTGCATAAACCACAGAGGCCATCTCCGGGTAGGCCCATTATATCTGTACTTGAGCCTTTGTCCACTTTCGCGGATTATTTTCTTAGGCTTATGGTCAAGGAAATGCCTACGTATCTACAAGATACAAAAGATGTCTTACGTCTACTTCCAAAGGTGGAGTTTAATCGAGATTAAGACTATCTGGTCTCATTTGAAGTAGAATCTCTCTACACCTCTATCCCTCAGGATGAGACATTAGATACCATTTCCTCACTACTGGCCCGTAAGGATTCAGATTTGATCACCCCTGTGCAATTCATAATGGCCTGTGCACATCTGGCCATGAAGGACATCTTTTTTAGTTTTGAAGACACAATCTATCTTCAAACTTCTGGTACTAGCATGGGAAGTGTTTTTGCACAATGTCTGGTGAATTTATATGTGCACACCTTCGAACAAGAACACATTTTGTCGATGAATAATCCCTTCCATGACTCTATCCGCATATGGAAGCAGTACATCGACGATGTGCTTGTAGTCTGGAGAGCAAATTCTGATTCCATTCTTGAAATCCTCGCCTGGCTAAACAGCAGGAACAATTTCCTAGGGTTCACGGTCGAATACGACAAGAATGAACTTCTGTTTCTTGATCTACTATTTTTTTCGACCCCCCCACAGGCTTGGAGAGCGAGCTCTACAGAAAACCGATGGCAAGAAATTTCCTTCTTTGTTATGATAACCATCACCCTAAGTCACTTCGGTCTTCGAAGGAATTGTTCCACCAAGGAGAAATATGATGACCATAGTAAGGCTTTATCTAAACAACTACAAGAAAGGAAATACCCAAAGGAATTGGTTGAACGTGCACTAAAGCGAGCAACTAATAACAACAGGGCTGCACTTCTCGAGCCTCCGGTCTCTAAACCTCCATTGACACGTCTTACTTTTGTGAACACTTTTAGCAAGTGTGCAGAAGAATTGACGCATACTGTACGTTGGCCAAGTGAAATTCCATGCTCCACTGTTTTCATTCAAAAGAAGCACCAACCAACGAGATTTGTTAGTACATACCAGGCCCAAAACACGGCCAGCTCATGTGGTGGGTACCATGTGGGATTTACCAGCTATCATGGGTCACTATCCCTGCGGGTCTTGTGCAGTTTGCGCACAGACACGCCACTCCAAGACAGTAAATATAGGCACAGACAGACCGTGGATCCAAAACAGATTTACCAATTGTAACAGCGAGAAATTGGTGTATTTGATTACCTGTCCGTGTGAGCACCAGTATGTAGGAATGACTACCCACAAGATTAAATCGCGTATTTTTGAAAATAAAAGCACTATTAGGTGCAAAAAACAAGAGACAAGACTGATGAAACATTTTTTAGAACTGCAACACAAAGCGGAGAACTTAGTTTGGACAAGGTTAGAACAACCTTTCATTCCGAATCACATCACTAATGTATTAAGGTTTCTTTTCATTAAAGAACAAAAATGGATTTATAAATTGCAGAGTGACAAACGAGGCTTTAATGATTAAATTCCGTGGGCCGTCCTGTAATTTCTTGAATCTGTTAACAACTTTGCCTTAGATATGTGAGAGTGCTCTCTGTATTTTGCACATTACTGCTAAGAGCCTAGACATATAAGAAGAGGCTACGTTACAGTATCACCATCAATGACACACCTCTTTGTGAGCAAGAGTCCACTACAACAGATATGCAATCGTCTAAGGATGGAGTATCATTGTATTTAATATTTAGCATTTGAGTACATATGACACATATCCTTATGAATTTGATATGTGACCCTCTTAGGATGGAGTGTATATGTACTAGTTGATTTGCACTCAAGTACATATTGCATGTAGGTCCTTTATTTTATTTCATTTTATACATCAGGACCGCATGATGGCTTTAACAACTGAATCTGAGATTCTCGAACAAGGAAATGGGATACACTACACTTCCCATGATTCCTGAAGCGAAAATGATGACCGCGATTTAGACACGCGATGGTCATATTTGTTAAACATTGTATTCACGTAAATTGCTCTACACGACTTAAATCCCATAATCTTTTTATCATTTTCGGCTAAAGATGTGGGCGAAACTACGTTGCCCATGATTTATTAAGTGGGAGTGAAAACGCTGAGGTGTCAATACACTTTGGCTACATTGCGAAAAACTAAATTTCCCTTGCACCTTCGCGCATAAGTGATGTCATCAGTAAATGCATTGAGCGCCCACAATATCCATAAAGGGTGACAGAATCCTGCCGTCGGTGCCTCCGCAAGAGCTCAGTACCGGCCCGAGGTTCCGACGGACAGGTAAGGGTGTAAGACTGTATTATCTGCATTCTGTCCCGTCTTGGTACCAATGCGTGCACTTTTTACTGACAACTTCGATGGTTGATACCTGCATACCCGCAATACCGGGGTTTTGAGACGCGTGTGCTGTAATCAGGTCACACAAGACTTTAGTAACTGTACGCGCTGTATGCCTTGAGGATACTTTTTCAATGCCAGAAGGTGTATATATATATATATATATAAATATTGATGTGACTCTTGTACTATAATCATACGGAGTTCTGGCAACAGCAAGCGCTGCACGTTTTGAGTATACCTCTTCATTTTCAGCACATGTATATCAAAACGCATGAAAGGCTAACAAACATTAAAAAAAACGCATGAAAGGCTAACACGCATAAAATTAATCATATGAGACTTACATGTGGTATCCCCGTATTATCATTAACTTTTGTCTCGGGGTCTAAAATCAGTTCATACCCAGTTCTAGTAATTACATGCCTTGGGCACACACCTTTCAACATCTTGATGTATAGCTAGTAGTGTTTTAACGCAGTAAGGTTACAACATCCATAGAATTACGCAATAAAGATTTGAGGGTGGTATTAGTTGACACTCAACATTTGGAATAGTATGCTCCCAGTATATTACACACGAGAGCAGCCGGGATTCATTTGCTCCAAGGCTCTAATAGGTTGTAAGCTCAATGTTGACACGCTTAAACTGACGATTAACGATTTGGCTATTAGCATAACAGCTAGGTGTGGCGCAGTATGTAAGCAGATTCTTCGCTAGTTCAGGCTTGAAGTTGCTGCATTGTTTGGCTCACCTTTACTTATGCATATGACCTGAACTCCTTAAACTGAGTAGTCCTTATGACACCCACTGTTTTAAATGAGACTATACCAACCCTATAGGATATGATGCAGACATATAGATAAGATTCATATTCTTTTCACATACGTTTTCTTCTGACATTATACATTGACTGGAAGTTTTGGCCGTTTTATAGTTTTAACAGACAATGCACAGACATAGGTTGAAGGATAATAGAGGAGTAGAGGAATCGCATAAGAGGCTAGGCTTGTGGCCTGCCCTTGATTGTATATTTTTCTCCCTCTTTATCTACAGAGCGGGCCTCTTTTCCTGAGCCGTGGCCAGGTGAGGTGAAGTCCGGTCCTCGTGAATTACGGGTGAGCATTACACGTTATAGATATTCATTCAGGCAATAATCGCACGCATTATGAACAAATAAAACATGTGTTTCATGTTCTAGAAGGTTGTTTATGGTTTGAGTGGCATTGTTTTTCACAGACATTTCTTTTACAGGTGCCATCAGCATCCAGTGATTTGTGGAGGATTAGTACGCCTGGAATTCAGATTTTTTTGGTTGTATTCATTCCTACCTTGTTTCAAAAATTGATAATTTGATTTCTGACACAATTATTTTTTTTCACATACGCAGTAGCAAAAGTTTATGCAGTGGTCCTGAAGAAGGCCTTGGACAATTGTTTGTCCAGTTGGCTGAAACATATACACCAGTTTTTCAGCAGTTATTTGATCAAAACTGCTCTTGCACTGTTTTTAGTTTGTATAGCAAGAGATACCAATTAAAATAATTTTTCTCTTAGTATTCAATTTGAAATTGAACTTTTCACAACTTTTTCTTGCACCGCACCCATCACTCTGATATTCTAGTTCATCATACTGGAGCGATATTATAGAGCTCCACGTGATAGAGTACATTTGAAACATCCGCAAGCTCCTTTCTGGTAAATGGATGGTTGTAGCCCTTGGTTACCTTAGGGTGTAACCAGGAGGAGATCCCAGATGATGAAGCATGTCACCTAGGTGAGTGATGGTAATCCGTCCTCCTTTAAGGATTTTCCTTAGGAGGATTTGGTTTTGTTGAACAAAAAAACAGTTTTTTCCTCCTTTTTAACTTCTTTGTCTGTGAGATCATTGCGACTTTTTTTTGTTGTTGAAAATTCTTTTTTATTTAGATTAGAGAGACCAAACGCGGCCAGTGAATTGCATGTTAGAGTCCGTCACAACACCAACAATACAATGACAATATGTTACATTCTTTACATATACAGCTGTGGAGAAAAAGTTTTCATTCTATATCGTCTAAGCTAATTTGTTGGGCCTGCGGAGGCTCGCAGATGTTACCTCTGAAGTCATTCCAGCATGACCACACCTCCCCCCATTTCCGAGGGCACCCTCTTGCCGCGTACACAGTCTTTTCCTGCAGCATGCACCAGTCCATATCATTTTGCCAGTCTACTAGTTTCGGGGGGGTAGGGGCGCCCCACAATCTGGCGATGTTTCTTTTTGCCACCATTTGTCCAAGTGTTACCCAAATTTTCCCTTTTGCAGGCAAGTCTGTAGGCTCCCAGGCGTTCAGGAGACATCTCTTAGCCTCTGGGCGTATATCTACTCCCCATACTTCCTGCATGCATTGCACCACCCGTCTCCAGTATCTTTGTACCTTTGGGCAATCCCACAGTATGTGGAAGAAAGAGCCCGTCTCACCACAACCCCTCCTGCAAATCCCTTCTCCCCCCCTCCCCATCAACTGTAGTCTTGTGCAGGAGATGTATACTCTGTGCAATATTTTCCGTTGGATTAGACGCAGTCTGGCCGAGATTGCCACTTCCCTAGGGGAGGCAAGCGCGTACATCCATTCTTCTTCGTCAATCTCTAGCCCATCAGCAACCCATTTCTCTTTAAGGGAAAGGAGCGAGTCAGGGGGGTTATTGATCAATTTTTTGTATGTGAGAGAGATGGCGTGTTCTGGAATGTGTCCGTCTAGTAGTCTGTCTTCGAGTGGGGAGGATTGCGGTAGTTTTGTCCCTGGCGGAATGTTTGACTGGAGGGAGTGTCTTACTTGCATATATCTGAAGTATTCAGTTTGTGCTAGTTTGTGCGTTTCGTGCAAGTGGACAAAGGAATGAATCCCTTTGGGGCCCCATAAGTCTTTAATTTGCGAGATACCTATAAGGTCCCAGTTGTGGAACCCCTTGGTACGTCCCAAATTGCCTAGTGTTTCGGACGCCCATAGTGGAGTAGCCATGGTAAGGATATTTGACCAACCGAGCTTCCGCTGTACTATGTGCCATATTTGCACTGAGTGTTTTGTAGGTCCAGTGAGCTGGTATTTACCCGGTTTGGAATAGAGTGCAGCTTCGTAATTCCCCCCAGGAAGTAGCCATCTGTCCATCCCATACCCGGGATCGTTACCGTTACTATATGTCCCTTGGTTAATCGCAGAGAGGTGAGCGGCCCAGTAATATTTACGGATGTCAGGGAGGGCTATCCCACCGTCGTACCATCCCAATGTGAGTTTACGCAGTGCAATTCTAGGGGCACCTGCCCAGAGGAGGTCCCGCTGTGCCGCTTCAATTGCTACAAAATATGAGTTAGGTACCAGGTCTGGATAATTTTGTAAGGCATAAAGAAATCTCGGCAATGCCATAATTTTGAAGAGGGCCGCTGGGCCCAGCAATGACAATGGGAGTTGCTGCCAGGACTTGGCATCACGTTGGAGCCGTCTCAGAGGCGGTAGTAGATTCTTTTCGTAATTCTTAGTCTTGTCTGTGGAGACAAAGACTCCAAGGTATTTGAAACCATCCTCCGCCACTGTGATCGGGCATGTGTCGGGAAGCTTCGGGGGGTTGCCATGGAGGACGAAAAGGTGAGATTTGCTCCAGTTGATACTAAATCCGGAGTTTCTCCCGAAACTTGTGAAAATATCAAGTACCGCCATAATAGATCTTCACGGCTTGGAGAGGTATAGAAGGATGTCATTGGCGTATAGGGAGATCTTGTCCTCCCATCCATCCGCCCATGCTATCCCTTTAAGGTAGACGTCCTGCCTGATCCAAGCGGCAAGGGGTTCGAGGGAAAGCGCAAATAGAAGGGGGGAGAGCGGGCAGCCCTGCCTAGTCCCTCTCTCCAGGGTGAAAACCTCAGAGACCTTATTGTTGACCAGCACCTGAGCTAGTGGTTCCGTATAGAGGAGACGGACCAATGCCGTAAAATTAGGGCCGAAGCCCAATTTACGAAGTACCGCGATCATGTATGGCCATTCTATGGTGTCAAATGCCATAGTGGCGTCAAGCGAGACCACCACCGCATCTTATTGCAACCTGTGGCGCTGCCCCAGTACCCCGTTAAGGCGGCGAATATTAAGTGCCGTATTGCGGTGGGGCATGAACCCTGATTGGTCTGGGTGAACCAGGGTGGGGAGGACTGACTGAAGCCTATTAGCAAGCGTTTTGGCCAATATTTTCGGCTCAGCATTGCGACTTTTTAAGGTTACCTGGACCTGATAGACCTGTGGCCTTTTGCTGATTTACAAATGGTCAAAACATAAGACATTCATAAACAGTACTATTTGTCAAATAAAACAATTGTGCTTAACTTCAGTACCTGTGTAAATCAAAACAATTATACTTAAATTCAGTTTCTGTGTGAATCATTCTAACAGTTATAAAATTAAACCAGTTTGTAATTTATACATCTATTCTATTAAGGAGCACTCCTCTTGAACGCAACATGTCTCATCTTGGAGAATTGCTCTCCTTGAGGAGAATATTCTGTATCTGTAGGGATAATTCAATGTCATGTTCCCTCTACAGATTCTGATATTAATTTAATCAATCTCCATCAAGGGTAGAAGAAAAAAGAAAGTGCCGATGCATTTTAAATCCCTGTTCTACTCAAGGGATTATCTTCAGGGCAATAACATGGTGTAATCTGAAATTAATGAAGAAAATTAAAATATTCAGTATTTTGTGTCCCTTCTCTCTATCACTGCTTGTTCAGTATAGGAAAGAAACTCTGGTACCTGAATTGTGTTGGTAAACAATCTTCCTGACTTAAGGGTAAGTTTCTTTTCTGGGTTCTGGTTTATGTCACTTTTGAAACGCTCTGAAATAATGAACAGTGTTTGTACTTGTATTTGTACTGAATAAAATGAACATTTCACAAAAAGAAGAAATTCGTTTTTGGCTTACTTAAAGAGTTGCTTTATGTCTGATAAAGTTTATGTTGTAGCAGGCCTCTCGGTTGCACTGTGAGCCTGTTAGACCAAAGCTGCTGGTTCTTTTTATTTTTTAATATTTTCATTTTTTCTGAATCAATTCCGTTGATTGGCCTCTCTGGCCCACTAGGCCCTAGGGATTGTGTTTTGTAGTGTGTGGAAGTGAGCCCTTGGGCAAGGTTCGCTTCCAAAGGTGGTTATATTTTTGGATGTTATTTACTGCCCGCCCCCCTTGGTGCCAGTCGGTCTTTTTTAATCCTTACTGCCCCGTGTGAGGGGGGTACAATAAGGAGAAAAAGACCGACTGGCACCAAAGGGGGCAGGCAGAGAAAAACATTCAAAAATATAACCACTGTCTTGGTGGAAAACCTCACCTAATCCCCATTGGTCTCAGCTCTATTTGAAGGCTCATCTGACCGAATGTCCATTTGGGTGGCGAATTTGTGTGTTATATTTTTAATGGTTATATTGTTTGTGAAATGTAATAGTAATTTTTTTATTTCTCTATTTCATTCTAGTTCAAGGCTTTTTCTGTTTGGATTGTTGTAGATTGTGGTTCTGTTGCTGTTGGTTTTGCAGCTTGTGTAGTTGCATGTGCTTGGTAAGTGAATGTATTTTTTACTACTTTCCCTAGATGAATGTGTTTTTGTAAAAGGTGTAGTAATAGCAGTTTGTTTGGCTCTGTGTTTTGATTATCAACATCTTTTTTGCATTAGTGCTTGATGTGTACTTTGTTGTCTAATGTGTATTTTTTTTCTTTCTAGTGGGATATCATTGCTTTTTGCTGTCTCAGCAGAATTGGTGCTGGTGAGGTAGCTATCTTTGGTAAGAGTTTTATTGTTTTGGAGTGCATAGATCTTTGTGTTAAAGCCTTACCTTGTTTACTACTTACTTTGCACAGTGTTGGTTGTTGTTGACTTGTTTGTGTAGTCTTCTTTCTTAGTAAGGATAATGGCTAGTCGCAGGATTACTGCTCAGCAGGTTGTTGGTATGCTTTTTGAGTCTTCCTCTGACCTTGGTTCAGAGACTGACTCCGATTCGGAGCCAGAGGTAGGAGGGGAAGATTCAGGCAGTGAGTTTTCTCTTCGCATGGAATCATCGGATGATGAAGCTTCTTCTAGTGCTGACGAAGTGCCTGTGTTAGAGGAGGACATTGATGTGCCGGTAATGGGCCAAGAGGCATCTGGGCTGCAGCCTAGGGCCGCAAGGTTTCCCTTTGGTGTACGTCGGCATGAGGCATCTTGGCTGCAGGCAGCGCCCAAAAGGCTTCACATTGCTGTGGTGCGGTAAGATGTATCTGGTTCTGCTAGGCTTCCTGGTGTTGTAGTGCGGCAAGAGGCATCTGGGGCTGATAGGCTTCCTGGTGGTGTAGTGCGGCAAGAGGCATCTGGGGCTGATAGGTTTCCCATTGGTGTAGTGCGGCAAGAGGCATCTGGGCCTGCTAGGTTTCCCATTGGTGTAATGCAGCAAGAAGCATCTGAGGCTGGTAGGCTTCCTGTTGGTGTAGTGCGGCAAGAGGCATCTGGGCTGGGGCGGCTGCACTTCCTGTTGATAGGGATGGCCTCTGGGTTGCCCCTGGCATGGTGCAGCCGGCATTGCCAGACTTAACTGGTGTTCCAGGATGTAGAATGAGTACTGAGAATATTTTGCAGATAATTTTTTTTCAGTTGTTTATGGTGTTTTTGGCACAGATTGTAGAGCAGACTAATTTGTATGCAGAACAGGTTTTGCGGCACAACAGTGCCAGCCTTAAGCCCCATTCTAGAGCTACCCGGTGGACTCCCACAAATGTTGAAGAGATGAAGAAGTTTTTGGGATTAACTTTTTTGATGAGCTTGCTAAGGAAGCCATCAATGTCTTCATATTGGTCCACTAGTCCCTTGATGGCAACGGCTATATTTCCAGCAGTCATGAGTCGTGATCGGTATTTGCTTCTGCTTCGGATGATGCATTTTGTTGATAATGGTTTAGCGTTGCCACAAGATCACCCTGATTGTGACTGTCTTTTTAAGATTCGGCCTGTCCTTGATCACTTTGTTGATCGTTTTTCTGAGATCTTTGCTCCTGGTAAAGAAATAGCAGTGGATGAGTCTTTGGTATTGTTCAATGGCCGCTTGGTTTTTAGGCAATACATTCCTAGTAAGAGGGCATGCTATGGAATTAAACTGTATATGCTCTGTGACAGTGGGACTGGATCTGTCTTTAATTTCAGGGTGTACACCGGTAAGGAGTCCAGCATTAAGCCCCCTGGTTGTCCTTCCACTTTTGGAGTGACTGAGAAAATTGTGTGGGAACTAGGTAGAGGATTATTTAACAAAGTCCACCATTTATATGTAGATAACTTCTACACTGGTGTGCGGTTGTTCATGGAATTGGCCAAAGTGGGCACTGTTGCTTGTGGCACAATGCGCTGTAACCGTAAAGGTTTCCCAAAAGAACTTGTTTGCAAAAGGCTTGTGCCGGGACAGTCTAGTGCATTGTGATGTGAGGAGCTTCTAGCTGTGAAGTTTTCAGACAGGAGAGATGTGTACATGCTGACTACCATCCATGATGAAAGCACTGCACCTGTGCCTGTTTGGGGTCAGGCTGCTGAAGTGTGCAAACCTGTGTGCATTTTAGACTATAATAGCCTCATGGGTGGTGTTGACAGAGTAGATCAGAGGTTGAAACCTTATGCAGCTCTTCGTAAGGCTTACATTTGGTATAAGAAGTTGGCTATTCATCTTTTCCACTTGGCAACCTTTAATGCGTTTGTTGTGTTCCAGAATTCTTGTCCTGAGTCAAAGATGCCTTTTGTTAAGTTTCAGGAGTCTATAATAGGCAGCCTTGTTCTAGTGGAACAGGCAAGTGTTCCTAGAGTTTGAGTGGTGGAGGATGTGGCTAGACTGAAAGATCGTCACTTTCCTGAATACATTCCTCCCACATCCTCAAAAGACTTTCCCACTAGGAGATATAGAGTCTGTTGGCGAAGAGGCGTGCGGAGGGAGACTCGTATGTACTGCCCCGACTGTCCTTCTAATCCTGGATTGTGTGTGTCAGCTTGTTTTAAATTGTACCACACGCATAAGAAGTTTTGGGAGTATCCATGAGTGGTAAAGTGAACTGCCTGGTCTGTATTCTTTAATATTTTTAGTCCGTTTCAAGGTTGGCATTAGTGCAATGTATTTAGTTTTAGAATTTGTGTTTGCAGATTTGTAGGTATTTGCAATTGGTTTCTGTTATTTAAAAAAAAAAATTCTAAATGTGATGGCGGTGTGTGCAGGCTGGTGCTTGGATGGCGGTGTGCGTGGACTGGCGCTTGGCTGGTGGTGTACGTGGACTGGTGCTTGGCTGGCAGAGTGCATGGATTGGTGTTTGGCTGGCTGTGTGCGTGGACTGTTGCTTGGCTGGCAGAGTGCAAGGATAGGTGCTTGGCTGGTGTTGTGCGTGCACTGGCGCTTGGCTGGTGGAGTGCAAGGATTGGTGCTTGGCTGGCGATGTGCGTGGACTGGCGCTTGGCTGGCGGAGTGTGTGGATTGGTGCTTGGCTGGCGGTGTGCGTGCACTGGTGTTTGGATAGCGGTGTGCGTGCAGTGGCGCTTGGCTGGCGGTGTGCGTGGATTGACGCTTGGCTGGTGGTGTGCGTGGATTGGAGCTTGGCTGGTGGTGTACGTGGACTGGCGCTTGGCTGGCAGTGTGCGTGGACTAGTGTTTGGCTGGCAGAGTGCAAGGATTGGTGTTTGGCTGACGGTGTGTGTGGATTGGTGCTTGGCTGGTGGTGTGTGTAGACTGGTGCTTGGATGGCGGTGTGGGTGGACTGGCGCTTGGCTGGTGGTGTGTCAGTATTTATTTTCTGTTGGTCACTACACACACTGCTAGCTGAGTGCCACTCCACACAGTCCATCACTTTGTGTAGTTGCTGTGTCAGGAAAGTGCGCGTGTGAATGTGTTGGGCCCTTGAATGGCACTGTCTGCTGATGTGAATGTTGTAATGTTATGGGCCCGCGGCTGGCGGTGTGAATGTTTTGTATGTGTCACACGTATGAAAGGTGTATGAATGGCCTGTAAAGAGGTTGGTGCCTTGACGTGGCTTTACAGCTCACGGGCTGTGAATTAATGGTTCAGTTTCTTGTCTTTTGAATTATTTACAGTGCATTTCATTTTTGTGAAATAACTTGCTAATACAATTGTATATACTGAATCATCACTCACCCTCGTGCCAAATCCAACCAGTATGTGTGTGTGCTTGCGGATTAGATGGCTGTGCAGTAATATTTGTAATTTTTCTCTTTCTGAAGCAGGGTGTACCTTGTCCCTTTTTGTGAATGTTGTAATTTGTTGCTTTTCCTCCCGGATGGTGTTAATGGTCTGGTGTGTATCAGGTGTGAAAGGTGCGTGAATGGCCTGTAAAACGGTTGGTGCCTTGTCGGGGCTTTACAGCTCACGAGTTGCGAGTCACTGGTTCGGTTTTTATGCATTTATTTATTGACAGAGCATTTCATTTCTGTGAAATATCTTGTTAATAAAATTTTATGTACTGAACCATCACTTGCCCTTGTGCCGCACTTGCGTGGGTGGCTCAAGGACCCGCAACAGGCAAGGGCCCAAAACCTAATGAGGCGACATCAAAATTACCTATCACAAACCAACCTGGTTTTGCAAGGGGGTTCCCATGAGTTTTTGGCACGGGGCTCGGCGGCCATCTAGGGAAATGTGCCTGGAAACTAGACACCCGGGGGAGTCCAGCGAGGTATGGCTTGCGTGGGTCCCTCATCATAGGTTTTGGGCCCTTGCCTGTTGCGGGTCCTTGAGCCACCCACGCAAGTGAGGTACCATTTTTGTCGGGAGACCTGGGGGGAACGCTGGGTGGGAGGAAATTTGTGGATCTACGCAGATTCCAGAACTTTCCACCACAGAAATGTGAGGACAATGCGTTTTCTTCCACAATTTTTTAGGTTTGCAACAGATTCTGGGTAACAGAACCTGGTGGGAGGTAGTCGAGTCACCCCATGCTGAATTCCCCTGGGTGTCTACTTTTCAAAAATGTATAGGTTTGCTAGGTTTCCCTAGGTGCAGGCAGAGCTAGGGTTCAAAAACTACAGGTAGGCACTTTGCCAAAAAAGGGCAATTTTTCACTGCGAAATTGAGGTGCGACAACGTTGCGTTGTGCACCGTTTCCTGTCGCAGGCACTAGGCAGACCCACGCAAGTGAGGTACCATTTTTCTCAGAAGTCTTTGGGGAACGCGGGGTGGGTGGACATTTGTTGATCCACGCAGATTCCAGAACTTTCCACCACAGAAATGTGAGGAAAATGCGTTTTTCCCCCCAATTTTTTAGGTTTGCAAGGGATTCTGGGTAACGGAACCTGGTGGGAGGCAGTCGAGTCACCCCATCCTGAATTCCTCTGGGTGTCTACTTTTCAAAAATGGATAGGTTTGCTAGGTTTCCCTAGATGTAGGCAGAACTAGGGTTCAAAAACTACAGGTAGGCACTTTGTCAAAAAAGGGCCATTTTTCACTGCGAAATTGAGGTGCGACCACGTAGCGTTTTGCACCGTTTCTTGCCGCAGGCACTAGGCAGACCCATGCAAGTGAGGTACCATTTTTCTCAGAAGACTTTACCAGGAAGGTCCAGCAAATGTAACGGTATATTGCTTGCAAAGAGCTGTCATAATTATAAGAAGTTACAGGTGAAAACGTTGACACAAAAGGCTGTTTTTTTCAACTAATTTTCATTTTTTCCAATATTTAACTGCTAGTTTCTATAAAGAAAACTTCATGGATTTAGACAAATGACCCCATTCTGAATTCATAATTGTATCTACTTTAATAAAATGTATAGCTTTCCAGGATCCATTATTGCTTTCATACTCATTTGTACCATTAACTGGAAGGAGATTGGAAGCACTAAAAATAGCAAAAATAGGCTATGTTCCAGAAAATTGCCAAAACTGTGTAAAAAATTTTTGTTCTCTGACAAAAGACTGTCATTCCCTAAAAGCTGGATAAATGGTGATTTCAGCCCCACAAACCCTTTTTTGATACCATTTGCAGTGAAAAAGCCAGAGGCCTTCCTTTGCAGCCCATTTTTCCAATTTTTCTGGAAAAAAAACAAATATTTCACTGTATTTTGCTTAATTTCTGGGACCCGTCCAAGGGAATCCACACACCCTGGGTACCTTTAGAATCCCCATGATGTTGGAAGAAAAGGATGCAAAAATGACGTGGATACCTTATGTGGTCAAAAAGTTACAGGGGCCTAAGCACGCAGTACCCCAAATAGCCAAAAAAAGGCTTAGCACAGGAGGGGAAAAGGCCTAGCAGCGAAGGGGTTAAGCATTATTGTTTTATTTGACAAAATGTACTGTTTATGAATGTTTTATGTTTTGACTATTTGAAAACCAGCACAGAGCAATATTGATTTGAAAGTGTATCACCACATGTTTTCAGACTTATAAAATTGTAGAAATGTTTCCTTAAAAAATGTATAAATCGGGGGTGTGGCTAAGCGGCCGTGAGAAATGGCCGCAGCTTGAACGGGCTCTTCCCAACCCGCGGCGAAAGATTGCTTCGCAGCCTGCAGACCCGGAAAAAAAACCTTCCCACAGTGCCTGGCGAAGCAGCTGCCACCCCCGTGAAGGCTCCGGTGTGGTGTCCGGGGACGGCGATCCCCGCTACGTTGATGTTTTGGTGGCGGGCTGCAGGGACACCCAGACCACGCAAAATGGTGGCCCTGATGCGCTAATCGAAGCGCGGTTCTGCTCGGCCTCTGGCGGCCTCCGGGCGGTCCCCCCTTCCACCGGGTGACATGCGGAGAGGGGCTCGGCCCCTGACAGGGCAAAAGAGGCAACGTGGAAGGACCGGAGGGGTGGCGTTCTGGTCGCCGGTTGCAGCGGTGGTGCCGGCCCCAGAACGGGGTGAAAATGTAGGCCCTGGCTTTGTGGCCTACCTGCGGCCGACGCGAGACTGGCAGCGCGGCACCATTACGGTGTCGGCAGAAGTGAGGAGCGACACAAGGTGCACTAGCCCGCAGCAGCCTGCATTGCATGCGGTGGAGCCCCCGCCGATTGGGGCCCTGGGTAAGCCTCTGGGGTCGTCCTGTCCTGGCCCAGATAGCGCTTGAGGCGGGAACACCTCTGCGGTGCCCAAGACATACTGCCGTGCCGGGGGCCTCTGAGGACCTGCTGTGCACCGGTTTGGACCTTTGCGCCACCCTCCCCCCGCACGGCTGACGGGGCCCGCCTTGCCGGAGAGCGCCCGGCTGGGTCGCTTGGACATCGCCCCCCCTAAGCAGATGGTGCAGTAGTGATGGCTGTGGCCTGCCTTTAAAGGATCTGGTGGCGAGAGGTGAGTCCCTCGACGCACTGCTGGAAGTGGAACAGAGCATACACCGGATATTCCTGATTTGGACACAGATAACAGAGCGTTGACGCAATTGTTTCGACGTGTATCGATGGCTGGCCTTTCGCAGAGGGGGTGAAAATGGCGTCGGGAGGCAGAAGCTCCAAGACTAACGCTCAGGCAAGACTGTCCAAATTTGCATGGCAGCAGGGCGGTGAAAAAGTCGACTCGCTAAGAACGGACAAGGATGGCACAAAAGGATCGCCTCCCCAGCCTAAGGAACCCACGCTCCATGATGTCCTAGCAGCCATCGGGGAGATGCGCACATCCATGGATTCTGTGACGACGTAAGTTTCATTACTTCGTGCCGATTTTAAGCAGACGAATGAAAAAGTGCGTGAACTCAAGGTGGTGACGGCGGCACTCCAAGAAGACACTACTGAGCTCCAGCGCCAAATGTCAGACATGGATAAAAGACAGGCTCATATGGCACAGCAGCTCGATGAATACGAAGGTAGGGCCCGATGCAATAACGTCAGGATTCTTGGGGTCCCGGAGAAAACTGAGGGGCCAGCAGCAGATCTCTATGTGGAGGAGCTAATCACGAAACACCTGAAGCCTAAGGTGCTGTCTGCCTATTTCTCCATAGAACGAGCCCATAGGGTGCCGGGCGGGAGGCCTAAAGTCGGGGCCCCCCCCCCTAGACCAATTATAGCAAGAGTCTTCAATTTTCGGGACCGCGACAATATTTTGCAGACCGCCAGAGCAGGCCCCCCATTAAAGATCGACAATTACGAGGTCTCTTTCTTTCCGGACTTCACGGCTCGGGTCCAAGCGCAAAGACGCAGCTTCCAGGCGGTGAAACAAGAACTGCGAGGCAGAGACATTAAGTGCGCGATGCTGTTTCCAGCGAAACTAAGAGTCGAAAGGGACCGTAAATCATGGTTTTTCGATTCGCCTGAGGCAACCTGAAACTGGCTGGAAGGTTGGACTAAGGTCAGCGACAAAACTAATAGACGCCGGGGTGTGCCGGAGCGGGGGCCTGAAGGTAGACCGGAGTCCACAACGATGGGGGATGACCTGGGGGCAAGCGGCCTATCGGAACAGGAGTGAGAGACACCGGAGACCTATAGAAGGACTAAACACTTGCAAGTATTAGGGGGGTGGGCTGTTTGCAAAAGGTGCCATTGGGAGTGGGTATCTGACTCTCTGGATTCCGGGTATGTGATGTGGTTAATTGTATTTACCTAGACGTGTCATGGAGATTTTCATTAGGCTGTTATTCTTGATTGCAGGCTGTATTGTACTGAACTGTTAGCTTAATAACCTGCCGTGGGGGGAGGGGAACGATTCACCTCTACGCAGTTAGTATGGGTGGGGAAAGCACAGGCACTCAGCCGGGTTGGGGGGTGGGTAATCCGCAGTCCACAGGCAGGGGAGCAGGGAGGGGGGTGGAGGGGAGTCATTGGGATGTTTCAGGGGTAGGATGGGAAAGTGATATTGGTGGTACCGACTGTAGTGAATATGTACGAATTCAGATTGAAATGTTTGTGGGGGGGAAGGGTTGGTTGCACTCTGTCTGTGCTTTAGTTTTGGGCTGTACTTCAAGGATACAAGTGAACACATGGGTGGAATGTTACTGAGCTTTCGGGGATGTTTTGCCTATGATGGCGGACGAGGTCTTGGATGATGTGATAACATGTGGCACTGCCCCTATTGTGGCCTCGGTGCCCCCCCTGACCATGATTACCTGGAATGTGCGCGGTTTGGGAGACAAAATTAAGAGGGGCTTAGTGTTGCAATATGTACGTAGGGCAGCCCCAGCACTTGTACTATTACAAGAAACGCATCTGATAGGTTCGACATGTAAGGTTTTGGATCGATGGGGATACAAAATGGTGGTACACTTTGAGTTTTCCTCTGGTTCCAGGGGGGTGGGAATCCTGATGCGTAAGAACTTTCCCGTGATATTTCAACAGGTGTGGAAAGATGCACAAGGGCAATTTGCAGCTATCTCCTGCTTATGGGAAGGGCGAAAATTCAACGTGGTATCAGTATACATTCCCCCTGCCTTACACTCAGTTGCTCTCCCCGCCCGCAGTGCATGTTTACTGACTCTACCTGAGGGCGAACTCATACTGGGCGGAGACTTTAATGCGGTTCTCGACGAAGGTCTTGACCGCCACCCCAGCAGGATGACGGGGGTTGAACAAGGCACGGCTGAAAGGCTATGTAGAAGCTATGGGTCTTACGGATGGATGGAGGTTCAAGCACCCCGGGGATCGAGGCTACACCTTTTATTCAGGGGTACACAATAGTTTATCTCGTATTGATCACTTCTTTGTCTCTGCGGATAGCTTGCCCCATATACTGGATGTTAAGATAGGCCCGAGGGGCATTTCGGATCATTCCCCACTCTCCATGGTATACACCTCTCATGTAAAGACTCAGAGGCGTATTTTTCCGATCTCGCCCCATTATTTACAGATCTCTAAAATCAGAAGGGACCTAGTCGCAGCTACGAAGTGTTACTTCCAAGAGAATGTCACCTGTGTGGACTCACCCGGGGTCCTATGGGAAGCATATAAAACGGTGCTACGAGGCCAGGCGATAGCCTCCATAACAGGTCACAAGCGGACTGTGCAGGAAGACCCGGCAACTTTAGAGCGCGACCTAGACATTTTACAGACCAAACACGATCACGAGCCCGCTGAGGGGGCTAAACATCAATTACGCCTCAAACAGGTGGAATTCACGGAGTATCAGCGAGTGCAGGTCAGACAACGGCTTATGCGCACTCAACATACCATATACGAGGTTGGTGATAAGGCAGGGAGACTTCTGGCGTGGCTAGAAAAGAAAGACAAGGCCAGGAGGACAATAGCGCAACTTCGCTCCAACGATGGTGTGGTGCACACTTCTCCCACGGGTATCGTAGACACTTTGGCCGATTACTATGAAGCGGTTTACACCTCCTCCTCGGGTATGTCCTCTGTGGAGGCACAGACCTATATTAAAGATATCCAAATGCCCTCCATTTCGGACGCAGACGCTGAACTTCTGGAGTCAGACTTCACTATGGATGAGGTCGTGAGTGCCATTCACTCTTTGCAGTCAGGCAAGGCTGCGGGGCCGAATGGGGTCCCAATAGAACTATATAAGGGTGTTTCCGATCATGTGGCCCCACATCTGCTGCGAATGTTTGAGGATAGCTTGGCCACGGGGGAATTGCCTAGAGATCAACGGACGGCAACGATCGTAGCCATACCTAAACCTGATAAACCCCTGCACGAATGTACATCATACCGCCCTATCTCGCTACTGAATGCGGAAGCAAAAATACTGGCCAGAATGATCGCTGTGCGCCTAACCCCACATTTGGAGACCCTGGTGCATCCGGATCAATCCGGATTCATGCCAAACAGGAGAACTGCTCTAAATCTAAGACGGGTTCATGCGGTGATGGCGCAGATCCCAGCTTTGTCGGAATCGGCAGTGATCTTGTCTTTAGACGCACGAATGGCCTTCGACATGGTCGAGTGGCCGTATCTATTCGCAGTGTTGCGACATCTGGGCCGAAGTTTTGTGCCTGGGTCAAACTCCTGTATACGAATCCACTTGCGCATGCTGTGGCCAATGGCCATATTTCCAGGGATTTCCGGCTAGGCCGCGGTACGCCCTGTCGCCTCTCCTTTTTTTTTTCACAACCAATTTTATTGAGCAAATGAGCATTGAGAATGTGGCATCTCCACAACCGAAGAACACCACAACAGTATCAAAACAGCAATTACATAGGCAGCAAATGCTAGAGTAGACTCATAAAATATGCTCAGTATAGGAACTCCCCAGCGACCCACCCTAACCCACAACTCCACCCCCCCAACCCCGGACACCCCCCAACCCCCCCACCACACGTGCATAGAAAGCAATAAAGAAAAGCAAGTAGGTGCAGCGCCACCAGGGCAATGCTACTTCGGGCCAACAGTGTCACTGTGATCAAATGTCCTCCTCTCGCTCCGCTGGGGGGTCCAGGGATAGACCACGATAGTCAGCCCAACGCTTCCAAATTTTGAAGTGCTTGTGAGGACAGCCCCGCGCTTCAAAGACCGGCCTCTCCAGACCCATGAAGTAATCCAGCCTCGCCTTCCAAGTAGAAAGGGGGGGGGCCCTCACCGCTTTCCATGCCCGGGCCAGGTCTCGCTTGGCCACAACCAGCCCCAATAGCAGCAAATGGCGCTTATACATGTTACCCCCAATCCCTTCCATGATGTGCAGTAGGCCCAACCGGTGGGTACGAGGAAGGTCCCAGCCCAGCACCTCGGCCAGGCAACTCCACACACCCCTCCAGAACCCAGTCAGCCGGCCACACGTCCACACAGTATGCATTAAGGACCCAGGCACCGACCCACAGCGCAAGCATTCCGGGGATGCAATCAAACCAGCTTTCCACAATCGTTCACGTGTATAGTATGCCCGATGCAGGTATTTGAATTGAATGAGCCGGAGCCGGATAGCAATGGCAGTTCCACGTGGGGACTCCAGCGCCTCCCTCCAATCGTCTTCATCGAGAGGACCCACGTCCACCTCCCACGCCTCCCGAAGAGAGTGCAGGGTGGAGGAGCAGTGGACAACAAGTGTCTGGTATATCTTGGAGACCTTTCTGTCTCCCAAGTCTCCCATAAACACCTTAGCCTCGACCGGGCTAAACTCTGGCAAGGAGTCGAGACCGGCGATGCTCGGGGCGAGGGCATGGCGCAGCTGAAGGTAGCGGAAGAATTGGGACTGAGGCATCTGGAATTCCGTGCGGAGCTCCTCGAAGGATTTGAGGGTGGTGCCAGACACGACCTGGCCCAGTTGTGTAACCCCTATGGCCTCCCAACCCTCAAAGCCGGCCAGAGCCGCCAGCTCTGGGAGCAGACCATTATGCCAAAGCGGCGTCTCAGCCGTCAACTTGCCCCACCATCCCATGCGGCGCAAGGATTGTCGCCACACGGCAAAGACCACCCTTGTGACCGAGGGTAACCCACGACGCAGGCGAGCCGAATACAGGATGGTGTGGAGCGTATGATCACCCATGAGTGACCGTTCCAGGGCGTAGGCCGGATCGCTGCGATCACCATACCACCACTCATTAAGAACAAGTAGCTGGGAAGCCTGGTAGTAGGAGAGGAGGTCCGAGGTGGCCAGGCCGCCACAGTATGTGGACAGAAAACACGTCTTCAGTGCTACTCTGGCCGCACCCCCATCCCACAGGAAGCGACCCAACACCGAGTTAACCTGACGGAACCACTCCAGGCCGATGGGGTATGGGAAATTCTGGAGCTGGTACAGTAGACGCGGAAGCGCCACCATCTTGAAGATGGCCGATCTACCAAAGATAGTGAGCGGCATCCTGGACCAAGTTTTGACATCAGCCTGTACCCGTTCCCACACCGGCAGGACTCCACGCGCCCAGGCCACAACCCGCGACTCCGATAGGAAAACGCCCAAGTACTTTAGGCCTCCCGTCGCCACTCGCAACTCCGCAGCCCAGGGGTCGGCAACCACTCCGCCGCCCAGCACCCACAGGGTCGATTTGTTAAGGTTGAGACGGAGGCCCGATGCCTCGCCGAACGCACGCATAATCTCTAGGACCCGGGGGCCCGAGCGTTGCAGGTCGGTGAGAAAGAAGAGGACGTCATCCGCATACAGCGCAATTCTGTCCGCCAGGTCCCCATTCCAGACAAAGCCACACAATCGGGCATCCACTCGTACCCGCGACGCCAGGGGCTCCATGGCAAGGGCAAACAGATACGGGGACAGAGGGCAGCCCTGCCGAGTGCCACGTCCTATATGAAAACGCCCAGAGGTAGCTCCGGCCACACGGACCGAGGCCGTCACGTTAGTGTAGAGGAGACGGACATACGACAGGAAAACCGGCCCCAGGTCGAGGCGGGCCAGGAGGGCAAACAGATAAACCCAACTCACAGAATCAAAGGCCCTGTCCATATCCGCCAAGAAGAGTGCCGCCTGCTCATCGCTAGCACCCATAGCATCCACTGCCGCTTGCGCCCGTCGGATGTTATGTCGGGTGGCCCTCCCTGGCATGAATCCAGCCTGGTCGGGGTGGACCAGGTCAGTGATGTGGGGTAGCAGGCGGTTCGCTAAGGCCTTAGCCAGGATCTTAGCCTCGATGTTTAACAAGGAAATAGGCCGGTAGGAGTCGTATCTGTCCGGCTCCCTGCCCGGTTTTAAGAATACCACGATCTCGGCGTGGCGCCAGTCCGGCGGCATCTCCCCCTGAGCCCGCGCCACCTCCAGGGCACGCCGATAGTGGGGCCCCAGCTGGATGTGAAACTTTGTATAGAATTCGCATGGGTATCCGCTCGGGCCGGGCGCCTTCCCGGCATTCAGTTGACCAAGGGCCTCCCCGAGTTCCTCAGCCGTGAGCGGGGCGTCCAGGGCAGTCCTGGTCTCATCAGGAACGGCCCGCGGTAGCAGGTCGTCAAGATAAGCGGAGATCCCACCCTCCTCCAAGTGGTCACAAGGGGCGTACTGCGTCTCATAATAGCGGGCAAAGCTAGCCGCCAATAGGGCTGGGTCAGTCATAACTGAGCCGTCCTCAGCCGTAAGACCCGGCAACACAAGGGGCTGGAAAGTCGCCTGACACAACCTGTGTAGCATAGTGCAGGACTTGTCGCCCCACTGGTATACCCTGCTGCGCGTGGCGAGCCACGCCTGCCGGGCTTCATCGTGTAAGACGGAGGCATACGATTGTTGGGCCTGTAGGAGCCGCCGCACCATGTCTTCGTCGCTCCCGAGACTACCACGCCGTTCCAGCTCCTCTACACGGGCGGCAGCGGTCACAATGGCTTCCCGATGCTTCCGCCGAGCAGCCACGCACCAAGCAATATCAATACCCCGCAACGTGGGTTTCAGCGCCTCCCACACCACCATTGCATCCACATCACCCACAAGATTCTCACGCCAATAATGATCAATCGCCTCGCGCAGGTGATGCACGTACTCGGGCCGTTGCAGCTGCCAGGACGACATCCGCCATCTAAACGGCTGTCGTTTGGAAGGGAGGGTCATGGTTGCCAGGACCGGGGAGTGATCAGACAGGCCCCTGGGGAGTATCACTGCATCCCTGACTCGACTCAGACAGGCACCCGGCACAAACAGATAGTCCAGCCTTGAAAAGGACCCATGCACCGCCGACACAAATGTGAATTCACGCGCAGCAGGATGAAAGTGGCGCCACACATCAACCCATCCCAGGCCACTCGCAGTCGCACTCAATCTGGTGGGAGCAGCAGCGAGGGGGGGGATCCACTACAGCAGGCGCCCGCCTCCGACGATCCAGGCCCACATCCATAACCTCATTCCAGTCACCTCCCACCATGGTCAGCACCTCCGGAATCTCATCCCACAGCGCGAACAGCCGCTCAGACAGGGCCCATTGGAGAGGGGGGGGGGGGGGGCGTACACGCTACCAAACACCATCTGTTCGGTACCCAGCTGGCCCTTGATGAAAATAAAGCGGCCCTGAGGGTCTATCCATTGCCTCTCATGCACATAAGCCACCCTGCGGTGCACCAAGATAGCCACCCCCCGCGAGCCCCTTGTAAAACCCGCATGGTACACTTGTTGAAATCCAAACCTCTGGAGGCTAAGGGCCTTGGAACGTCGCCTCTCCTTTTTGCTTTGATTCTGGAGCCGTTGGCGGCTTGGATACGCTGGGACCCCATGATAAAAGGTCTCAACTGGACTGAATCCTGGGAGGACGGCATATCGTTATATGCTGATTATATTCTTCTTTACTTAACTCTTCCCAGGCGTTCACTCATGGTTCTCCTTGACATCTGTGAGATTTTTGGGCGGGCCTCGGGTTACACCATCAATTGGGCCAAATCAGTATTATTCGTCCTTAAAGGGCCCCCGCCGATCCTTCCGAATGACTGCCCCCTGATGGTTACTGATGGACCCTTCAAGTATCTGGGGGTATGGGTGACACTGAATCAGGAGATTTTCTATCACCATAATTTGCTGCCACCACTTGAGCGATTTCGCACGGATGTGCGGCACTGGCACACCCTACCGCTGACCCTGCTAGGAAAAGCCGCTTTATTTAAAATGATGACATTACCGCGACTACTTTATATCCTGGAAAATACTCCATTTCCTGTGCCTCCAAAATACTTTCAGTCCATAAACGCATTAGTTTCTGGCCTACTTTGGGGGGACAAACTGGCACGCATTTCCCGACTAAAGTTGGTACGAGGATGGTTCGACGGCGGCATCGCGCTCCCGGATGTCCCGTTGTACTATTGGGCATCACAACTAAAGATCATAAATCACTGGCTCCACGCCCCGCAGACGGAGCCCGCGTTCAAGGCAGACAGATATGACCTAGGGGCCGGAGGGGTGATGACCGCGCTTTATGATCCCCGAGGTGTGGCGGCCCTGATAGGCCCCACGGCTCACACGGTGAAGCTCTGGCACATGGCAGCAGCTCGTCTCAAGTGTCAGAACACAATCACGCAGATAACACCACTTTGGGCGTCGCGCCGCCTCGGCAGTCTCTGTAATAGTAAGGGATTTGAGGCCTGAGACCGCATAGGCATTTCGACGATTGGAGACATTTATAGACGGGTAAAATCCTCACTTTTGACCAACTAGCGGCCCAATTCTCTTTGGTGGAGGCGGAACGTTTCCGCTACTTGCAAATTAGTCATGCCCTTCGAACAGTACTTCCGGTAGAGGGAAAGCTACCAGAATCTACTCCTTTAGAGGATAGACTGCTTACGGAACATATGCTTAACAGGGCGACCTCATTGGTTTACCGTAAGCGGATTAACAATATGCCTGACCCCCATGGACAGACTTAAAACCGCTTGGACTGCAGAACTAGGTGACTTTGACGAATCGGACTGGCAAACCGCGCTCTCCTCGCCTCGGGAGGTCGCTATATCATCACGGCTCAGACTGATACAATTAAAAGTCCTACACCGAGTATATTACACTAGGGTCACACTACATAAGATAGGAAGAACCACACACCAGTATTGCTTGAGAAGCTGCGGGGAAGCGGGGATGTTCTACCATACTATCTGGGAGTGCCCTTTGATTGCTAGTTATTGGTCCAAGGTTATACGAACTATATCTCAAGTGGTTCATGTTTCGCTGCTCCGTGAGCCGCGTCGTTGCCTGCTGAACATTTGGGAGCCGAATGAACTGAGCATCCCCCTGCAGGAGTGGGCAACACTGGGTATCATGTACGCAAAACGAAATGTGGCCAAGGCCTGGGGGTCCCCTGTGTCACCGGCGCTCAGAGACTGGAGTACGGATATGGACTCTGCGATGGTTGCCGAAAAGGCAGTATATTTAAATCGGAAATGTCCGCATAAGTGGGGGAAAATTATTTGGGAAGCCTGGAATGAATATAGAGGATATATTTGTGAACCACATCAGTCTGAAAGTGATACTGATTCAGAATGTTAGGGAGGGAGGACGGGATTGTCCAGCATTGGAGGGCTTATGGTGCGTAGATGTACTGGTTATAATATTGTTGACCCCTTGCGATCATATGATGTGTCCACCACATGTCTTCATATTAACTGTGCACGATTGATACGTACAATGTAAACCTTGAAAATGCCCATTGTTCATTTTTATTATCAATAAAAATTGTTTAAAAAAAAAATGCATAAATCATGGTGAAATAATGTAGA
This sequence comes from Lissotriton helveticus, assembly GCF_964261635.1. NCBI lineage: Eukaryota > Metazoa > Chordata > Amphibia > Caudata > Salamandridae > Lissotriton > Lissotriton helveticus. Next base: position 836,538,434 of record NC_136063.1, on the reverse strand, counting down.
CAGGACCAAATATTATAAATATTGGCCCCTAGTCTGCTGAATTAAATTGCAGCAAAAGAAAAATAGTTGCTGGGTTCTATTTTGTGTAAAACTTTATTTACGGCCCACCTGGCAACCAATATAGGATGTAACCCCCTTTCTTAGCTTCACATGTGTTTAATAGCAGCAGCTTTCTAATGGGTAGTTATGTTCTCTCCTAATGTGTCTGCATCTTCCTCCGTGACCCGAAGAATATGGTCTGCCAGGTATGCTTGCGTTTCCTGTAACTCACATGTGGATGCACTAGTATATAGGGCTGAGTAGTAACCTGTAAACATCTCATTAATCCCTTTCTGTGTATACACTCTGGAACCTTCCCCATTCTCCAGTTCCATGCTAGCAAAGATTCTGATTCATCCCTTTTGGCATGCGTTCTGTCTACATAGCTCCTATAGTCAAAACATCTTAGCCTCTCCATTTGTGTTGCTTCCTTTTTTTTGGCCACCAAAAGTTTCGGTTGGATCTCGAAGCAACCCCGTTGTCTGATTTTTATGTCCCTCAGGCGATCCTCTGCTTTTTCTACATCGGTTAATAAAATGTGTCTAACCCCCTTCTTGTCAATTGATTCATGACCTCAATCGCAGACACTCTGCGCCGACACACCTCTGCTCTAACATCAGTGGGCACAAAGCACTATAACATTATTATTTGCTGCTCACTGTTGATCTACCTTTCCCCTTTTTGGCTTGAAGATATGCAAGAATCGATGTAGGTGCACAAACCATGTAACTCTGCAAAAACCTAAAAAAAAGCTGTTTACATTAACAAAGAGTGTACTTTGTTGCTGATCCTCCACCTTTGGTATCAAATTTGGTTCTTGGTCTTCTTTGGACTCGCCAGAGCGCCATACCCCTAGGAGGTGGGTGAGTTACTCACTGTGTAATGTGCTGAGACCCCTATACTGTGAACTCTTGTTACACTCTCTGTGTTTGTCTTTTCCTATAGAGCTGCAGTCTGTATCCTTGAGAGACACCACCCTAAGACTCAATGTTTTCCAAGCTGCTACTGTCCTTCAACAGTGGACGAGTGTTTTTCTCTCTCGCTCTGTCCTACACCCTTCCCCATAGTTCTAGGGTAACACTGTGGCTTTCAATGTGCTTCAAACGTTAGGGAAGTGGGGAATGGCTTTAGATCGAGAAAACACTTTAGCCGTACCCTGACATTTGATCATTGAGGACATTTAGCCATACCCAGACATTTGGTCATTGAGGGCATTTAGTGTACCCTGACATTTAGTCATTGAGGACATTTAGCTGATCCCTGACATTTGGTCATTGAGGACATTTAGCCATACCCTGACATTTGGTCTTTGAGGACATTTAGCCGTTCCCTGCTATTTAGTAATTTAGCGTACCCTGACATTTGGTCATTGAGGGCATTTAGTGTACCCTGACATTTGGTCATTGAGGACAGTAAGCCATTCCCTAACATTTGGTCATTGAGGGCATATAGCCCTACCCTGACATTTGGTCTTTGAGGATGTTGGACCTGGGCCTCTTGGCAGGGTCATCCCTAAACTTTTTGCCTTCCTCCAATACTCTCTCTGACCTGTTTTTGTTGGTTTAATGACTCTGGGCACTTTGCCACTGCTGACCAGTGCTAAAGTGCATATGCTCTCCCTGTTGTAAAGTGTACATGTGATTGATGTCCATGATTGGTTCATTGGATTTACTGTTAGTCCCTAGTAAAGTGCACCAGGAGTGCCAGGGCTCGTGAATGCCAATACTGCTAGTGGGCCTGCAGCGCTGGTTGCGCCACCCACAGAAGCAGCCTTAAAATGTGTCTAGGGTCTGCCATTGCAGAACCTGCGTGCAGTCTGGTACTGTCATGCTAGCTGGGCAAGTGCACACACTTGCCAGCCCCTGAACCTTCCCTTAACTTCATATTAGTCACCCCTATGGTAGGCCTGAGGGCAGGGTGCATTGTAGTGTAAGGTAGAACATGCCCTGATGTGTGTGGCATGTTCTAATAGTGAATTACTACCAAAGTCGTTTTTCACTATTGTAAGGCTACCTGTTCCCTTCTAGGCCAGATGGGCTGCTGGAATTATTACACTCTATAATCCCAGCAGGCTCAGGGAACATGGTAGAAATTCATGTTTAGTATGCCTGAACTCAGAATAATAAAATACTTCTTTTAGTAAAGTTTATTTTAATATCCTGTGTTTGCAAATGCTACTTTTAGAAAGTTAGCATTTGCTTGCCTAACCATTTCAGCCCGTCTCTGCTTGGATGTGGATCTGACTGTCTGGTGTGTGTGAGTGACAGGGCTGGGAGTTGACAGGTAGTGAATAGCCAGATGACACCTTAGTGGGTGGTGGGAGTTTCCCCTGAATGATGCATCAGGCTGTGCTCTGCCTCCACAATGCTGGCTCCGCCCTCCTGGGGAGCGACTGATGACTCAGCCTGCACCTGGCCCAGGAAGGACCGAAGCTTGTCAACAAAGTGCTCAGGCCACTCCTGCCCTCACAATGCCGGCTCCGCCCCCCTGGGGAGCGGCTGATGTGCCTGCACTCACACTGAATACAGAAGCCAGAAGTACCCACAACAAGTACTCAGAGACTGGAGCAGTTATGCAGAGGCCCCCCTGGCTTGCTAGAACAAAAGAAACTGGGTATAAAAGAAGGAGCCCTGCTCCTTGTAAATTAGATCCAGTTTGCGCAAAGAAGAAGCTCTGCCTGAAGAGAAGGACCCTGGAAGCTGCATGGAGAAGTACTGACTCTGACCCCAAGAGACTGGCCTGTGGTGGGTGCCTTGCTGCTGAAGGAGAGCAGGAGAAGAAAGACGGAAAGACTTTGCTTTTATTCAACTTGTGCCAAACTCTGCTGAAAGATCTCCAAGGGCTTGCTGCTGAACTTGCCCCCTGACCAGCGCCCCAGGAACAGTGGGCGCTACCCCCGTCTGGAAGAGGAACAGCTGCTGTGTATTGTCGACTCTGCATCACCGCCCTAAAGGACCTGTGCTAACCCCTGTCCTGCCAAGCACCGTAATTTCCTGCCGTCGCAGCTCGCACCGCAAAGGTCAGCCTGTCTGACCCCAGCCCCGTGACTGCCTCCCCGACCGGAAGAGACAACGCAAAGCAGAGGACCTGTCCGGTCTGATCACCACCTTCTGCTGCCCCCGCGCTGTGGAAAGTGAAGAGGAGACGGACTTCAGTACGTGTGCCCATCGGGAGGAAAGAGCCCTGCAGAGACCCTCGCAATCCGCTGCACCCCTCTCCAGGCGAACCCAAGACGCAGCCCCTGCCTGTAAGCCTGTGTCCCCTGAACACCGCCAACCTCGAGGTTAGTGCTCCTGTGGTCTCCGTGCCACGTCACCCTCCTGGAAGGCACCACAACAGGGACGTCTGCCTGGCATCGGCCGCACCGAAGCTGAAAAGGACACGAAGGTATTGTGTGCTAAGCAAGCAGCATATTAGCCCGCGCTGTGTGCTCCCAATTGTATGCCCTGCCTTGCTCTGCCCCCCCAGGAGAGGCCGCACCGCACTGTGAAGGGTGCCTTGCCTCCCGGATCCTCCGCTGTCAGAAGGGACCCCTCTGCACTGACAAGTCCTGAAAGAAAGCATTCCTGAAGGTGCCTTGGCCCCAGAGGCTCCTCTCACCCCTCCCTGCTCCTCACTGCAGCTGAGAGCCCCCACCTCTGGAAAAGGCCCGGGGCTCCTCTCATCGCCTGCTTGCTGCTCTGCTCCGCAGCTCAGCCCCCACCTCTGGAAAAGGCCCAGGGTTTCTTCGAGGCCCTCTCTGGTGTCCATTCCAAGCATACCGCGAGATGCGTGAGAGTTGGTAGGGGCCGAGTCAGTTTCACCCTTGAAGGCAGGAGAGGCGCTGCAAGGCGCTCCGAAGGCCGAGGAGGGTCCCAAAGCCCCAGAACAGAGAGAGGCTTTCTCTTTGAAAGGAAAGAACACTGAGAGAACTGTGAAATTAGGAGATTTATAACAAAAGCGCCTTAACAGAGAAATCTCCATTTTTGAACTACAAGGAAGTGAGAAAACATTCAGAAGTGCATATAAAGACTTGTACATTACTAAAAAGAACTGTGGCAACATAAATAAGAGTAACTGGAACCTCGCAATCCTTTAAAGTAACAAACTGTATTTACAAGCCTGATTTTAAAAATATATAAAGAGAATATATTTTTTACTACAAAACAGTTTGGTGTCATTGTGTGGTGGGTTGGTTGTGGTGGTATGATATTGCAAATGTTTAACCCTATGTGCCCCAGAGATTAGCCTAGACTGCTTGCGCCACACTACCTAGAGGGTAAGCAGAGGTTGTTCTTAGAGGTAACCCTCAGCCCTGACGAGGAAGAGAGAGGCCCTGTTTGTCGCCAGTGCTGCACTGCGCCAACCAGAGACTCCCCCTTCCTACAGAGGACATTTAGTTGTACCCTGACATTTGGTCATGCACAGTTTAGGGAAGCAAAGATTGCCCTCTAGTTGCAAATCTGTGATGTTGTGTGCATTCATGGTCAATTGTTTTGTGAAATCATTTCATGAACAACTCCTAATTGCCAAACACATTTTTCTGTTGACTCTTCTTTATACATTGGGTTTCTCATCTATCATCAGACACTTCTTTACCAGCTAGCGAAGCTAAGGGTTGGCGATTTAGCCCTACAATGGTTTAATACATTTCTCTTGGAAAAAGGGGAAACAGTTGTCCTGGAGCCAATTACCTCCTCCTCTTCTAAAACATTGGATTATGGGGCACCTCAAGGCTCTACCTTAAGCCCTACACCTTTTAATGTATCTCATAAATCAGGTTGTCTCCTACGCCGATCACAACTTATTCTTTTATTTGGAAGAAATGCTGAAGTTGCTCAACTTGCATTTAAGAGATGCCTGGTTCAATTGGTAGAATAAATGAGGATTCATTGCTCAAAATAAAAACTCAGATAAAACAGAGGTACTACTGTTTTGGTCATTCTCCTGAGGACTGGTCAAGTGATTGGTAACCAGGAGAGTAAGGCCCCGCCCCTGAGCCCACACCAGCAGCAAAAAATGTATGGGTTAAGTATTGTTCCATCCCCAGATATTGTTAGTAGCAGGTACTTGCTTTTCACTGATTCGGGCTTTGAAGAAGGCTCTGGACTACATGTAGGCTGTCCGGAAATCGGTTAAAACCGACTCTGTCTGACATTCCCCTACCAGATGAAAATCAGCTCACCCGGTTTAAACCGAGTGTCACTGATTTTCATAGTTGTTGCACCACTTGATGGAGCCAAAGCATTACAAACCAAACTGCAATTTAGGCCGCGAGAAGTCAGCAGCTCGGATCGTGAGTCACCCCCATTAAATTCAGGGAGACACATTGGTGGGCAAGGTTGGTTGGTGGGGCCAGGTACCATTGAAAATATTGTCCGGACTTTGTCTAGCCCCACACACCGCACCACACTTCAGACCGCCACGGCGACGAGACGAAGACTGCCAGTGCTCCAAGTGCTCCAAGGCCCAGCAGGTAAATTCTGTGCATGTTTTGTCAAACTGTAACATTATTACAGAAACAAAAAAGCGGCGAGAGGCTCTGATAGCTTTGACGCCCCCATGCCTTTGTGTGAGCAGGGGTTGAATAGTGGAGGAAGGACAGGGTTGGCCTATTTGTGTCAGTGTGTGTGGAGGGCAAGCAGTTAACTAACTGCAGCCTGCTCGCCACCCCGCCCACCTACCCAAGTTAGTCAGTCAGTCAGAAACCTTTATTTGATTGCAAATGTATCATAAAAGTTCACAAGGAAAACATACAATCATAAAATAAGACAATATTTACAAAAAAGCATAAAAAATATCTTTCGCAGACAATTGAACACCTAATTACATACTTTTACATTGTGTATTGTTTCCTTATTATAAATACAGTTTTTATAAAATTAAGCACAGAGCTGCAAATAGAAGCATTTGCTAGGGAATGTAAATAATTAAAACCCACTTTATGGGAGCGAAAACAGTTTTCATTTAAAATTGGTTCAGGAAAGCGCGCCCTGGGGTCTTTATATAATGTGCAAAATAACATAAGTGCATAGTATTTTGTTGGGGCTGTGTTATTACAAGGACAGAGGGGGGTAGCCTCTCACACCACCCCGCCTGTTTTGGAAAAGCCACAAGAAAGTGAAGTGTGCCTAAGCGAAATCTTGTCATTAAAAAGCATGAATTTCCCTGTAAACTAAAAGACAAATAAAATTGCTGCTGTTTTAAAAAAAGGGGGGTCCGGCCTATCTGTAGACCTAGATGATATAATCAGCTCTGCTCCAAAAGCTTCTTTTATGGATATTTTCATGTTTGGCGGTATACACTCAGGTTTATCATAAAAATCTTCTAATCCTATCTTATAAAAAGTTTGTGTAACGTAGCGTAACCAGGGGACCACCATTGCATTGCTAAATTCATGCAATCTTTTAAGACAAGTCGGGAGAAATTGAGTTACGCTGAGGACCAGATTTTCCCCCATAAAAACAGGGGTGCCATGTGTATTCTGTCTGTAATGTAATCCATACCCACCTCCAAGTGGCAAAATGAGGTAGGGGAGCAAGACGCGATAAATAAGAGTCTCTTCAAAAAGTTGTTCTCGATTATTTGAATCTGGGTACTCTTTTGGTATCCCCACACTCCTTCACCGTAAGTTGCTCCTGACAGACGTTTTGATTTGTACAGGGTTATCAGCTCTGCAACAGGCTTATGACCAAGTTTGGCCGCAAATCGAAACAGCCCCTCAATGACTCTTGAAGTTTGTTGCACCCCAGATACTAAAAGTTGATCCCAATTTAAGTTAGAGTTAAAAACATTCCCCAAATAGCTAAAAACTTTTACCTTCTCAATAACTGTCCCATTCACTGTGTATTTTCGTGTTTTTGTTAATTTAGGCTCACATACCATGACAAAGGATTTCTTCTAATTCACCTTCAGGTTTAGTGACGGCATATATTCAGTAAAAGCATCCAAATATCCCTGAAGGCTGTTGGCAGTCAAGGTCATCAGGACCGTATCACCAGCATATGACAATAAAGGTACTTGGGCACCTGCTATTTTTGGGAAGTCCAAGTGTTTGTTTAACAGAAACTGCTCCAGCCCATTTGTATAAACCAAAAATAAAAATGGGGCTAGAATGCAGCCTTGCCGTACCCCCTCTGTTGAAGCGATGGGCTTGGTCTTCTCTCTCCTTGGGCCATAACGGATAACTACAGAGGTGGAAGCATGTAGTCTCAAGAGAAAAGTGACATGTGGTTCCTCAATGCCCAGGTCTTCCATCAGCGCCCACAACCGGCTCCAGCACACTGTGTCGAAGGCACTGGACAAGTCCATGAAAGCCAGGTGAATCGACGCTCCCCTGGCCTTACTGTACTTGCCCATGATCATCGACAAGTTGAGGCACTGTTCGACAGTTCCCATTCCTTTCCTAAACCCATATTGGGTATGTGATATTAGTCCAGCATTGTTAGCCCATAACTCCAGGCGTGCCAAAATTACCCTCCCCATCACCTTACATGTGGCATCTATAAGGGAAATCGGCCTGTAACAGGTCGAATCGTTTCTATTTCCCTTTTAAAATATTGGCACTACCACAGCTTTCTTCCAAGATTGTGGGGCTGGCCCGTTATGAAGGTTCTAAAAATATTTAATTGTAGAGGGCCCCCAGAGTGCCAAAGGTACCCTGTCTGGGCCTGGGGCTTTAGAGGCAACGTCCTTTCTAAGGGCCTCCTCCACTTCGCCTAAAGTTAGGGATGCACTTAATTGCCGGGTGGATTCAGGATTAAAAGATATATCTGGCTGACTTACCTGTAGACGAATATGATTTGGGTTTAAAATCTTCGTAAAATGGGTCTTCCAGGCTAAACCCGTTATGTTTGTTTCCATGTTCCCTCTTACATACGTGAAGAGTGGACGATTAATCACCTCCCAAAAGGACCTAGAATCTCTTAGCATTCCTGCCTTTTCTAAATCTTCCCAGGCCTGGCATCTCAATTCTTCTTTTCTACGCTCTATTGTGTTTTTGTAAGACCGTCTAGCTTCCTTAATCATGGCCCTATCCTGTGGTACTGTGCTTAATGCTGTTTTTAAGACTCTATTTGCCGCTGTGCACTCCGAGTCAAACCATTTATATTCAGGGTGATTCATTTTTTTTTATTGATTTAAGCAGATTTCTTGCCACATCTTCACATATGATTTCGAAACTCCCTGTAATGGATTCCGGGGGGGCAAAGCAGGTTAAACAGATCATCATGTCAGTTATGTTAGACTTAATTACATTCTCCTCAAATTTGACATGATCCACAGTATTCCATTTCAACCTTACCTCTTGATTACAGTTATATTTTATAGGACAGTCCACAGCTATCCCCTTCGGGGCCTTCATTTTTAGAGAGGCTGGTAACGGATTGTGATCGTTGGCAGAGTTCCGTTCAACCAGGAAATTTTCTAGAAGATCGGAATATCTCCTGGTAATCCACATAAAATCAATTGTACTGGTTCTGCCCCCGCCCTGAAATGTCGGGAAGTATGCCACCGAGCTGTCCACTAAATTGTTTGCTGGGGATTAGTCGTTAACAAGAATGATTGAGTTTAATGCATCCCCCTGAGGAGTATGTTTAAAATGGGCAAGCGGAGAATCATCAAGATCAATCAACCCGCACACTTTGTTACTGCTTTGCTGGCAAAGTGTACAGTTGAAATCTCCAACCCAAATAATACATAAAGGGGTACATTTTAGTGCTATTTTGTCAATTTCCTCTTGTAGGTGATTTATGACCACCGTGCTTTGCTCATCGAAAATGTTATAGTACCAATTGATTAACAAAAGACTTACATCTAACAAATTAAAACACATGATCAGTTGGTACCAGGGTGAATCAATTACCTTTTCGATTACGAGCACCTCATACCCCACTGAGATCAAGGTTACCAATCCCCCCCCTTGCCCTGCCTGACAATGATGGTTCCGCTAAAACATTTAGCGACAAATATCCATGTTAACGTACATTCTACTCCATGTTTCCTGGGTACAAATAATATCAATTGTTTTAATGTACCGAACCCAGACCTCATCTGTTAGCTTTGGGATAATCCCTTCTACATTCCAGTAAAGTAGGCGTGGCTGGTGACAATTTCTTTGGAGATAAGGTGCTTGCATGGCTTGTCCATTAGGACCACTCAGGGTCTGGTCGGATGGGGCAGTAATTAAGCCCAAACCTCCCAGACTCTCACTCATATAATGTAGCTGGAATAAAGGGCACTTATCAAACCCATGACTCTACTTCAAAGGATGTTGCCCAAAATTAGCATTAAGTACCACAGCACCCACATCAGCTTTATGAGGATCAAGGATTTTTTACTCCAACCTACCCCCTTTGGTTGGCAGTCAATCTATTTCGGCCGAATCACTCAGTGGGGCAAATCGGTTTCTATGGAACCAGGGTTGTTGCTCAAAATGCTTAGGGCGCTGGTAGATCGAAGTGTATCTCACTTCTTCCATATTATGATTTGATAGTTTGGGTGGAGGATAAAAAAAAAAGCCCAGCGGAAGTACCGAGATAGTATGATTGTACCCAATTTGGTTTTGATTTGTCGTCATATCAAGTATTGATTTGACTAGGCCTGGGGATCTAAAGGTCAGCAGGACACAATCTCCTGCTAGATTTTGGTCATTGCCCCCACCCACCTAATCCACGGGCCATCTTAAAATCGGCAAATAACAATTTATTAGCCAATCCTGCCCGTCAGGACGAGCAGTCCGACGCGCACATTCGAACCTGGTTCTCCTGTTGTAAAATGCAGCTTCAAAGTCTGCAGCGCTACTCGCCAAGCACACCTCCCCCTTGCCTCTAGGAAAATCTTTAGGAACACAGAAAGACTAAACAGTTGCTAAAAATGTGCCCTACTCAAAAGCCAAACACGACCAGGCACTACTCTTCTACAGAAACAACATACTCTGTCCCTCTGTACCATAGGTGTTTCGGTCTGCAGTGCGTACTATGTAACTGCTGGACCTATTCACATCATTTCCAGAAATAATACTCCCTGGAAATTATATTTTTCACTCAGTGGGCAAAAAATGCATTTCAGAAAGAGAGTGCCAGGCTTGGGTAGAATGAAGTATCTGCATATACAATTCCGAGGGCCTCAGATAGCGCTTAGATACCCCTAGGTGATATAGCGCTCTACAAGCTTATAATAATAACATTCTGTAACAACAAGTATTGCTCACCATAATGCATCTTGTTTAAGAGTACGAGTTTCTTGGTGCACTTGATCTGTCTACGGCCTTCGATTCTGAGGTTCCAATAAAAGTCCGAGAGCTTGGGGATTAATAGCTTTTCATTTTTATGGTTAAATGGATGGAGAGCCTCAGCAAGTTCTCCTAACCGAAGGTAGGCCCAGGAGTAACAGATCAGTGCAATATTTTCTGTACTGTCACTGACCATGTTAAGGAGTTCCATTTATAATTGATGTATGTGAATTCTTGCTACATAGTTTTTCAGGGGGGAGGGTTTTATATAGTGCAAACAAGACCCGAAGGTATCAGAGCTCTTTACATGAGCATCAGTTGAGTTACAACCTCTTCTGACTTTGGATACCCGTATTCTACACTATGATATGAATAATTCAAGATATACATTATGTCTCGTCTCTCTGAGAAGTAACTGAGTGTCCCATTGTTTAGTGCAACACAGAGTGCAGGGGGCAAAGACAGACAAGAGAATGAGGAGCCTAGGAGTGAATGGCCAGAGCAACACCAGACCCCTGCCTGGCTCAGGTGGAGGGGAAGAGGAGCTGTGTGGTCTGGCGTCCGTCTTACTGCAGCCGCACCCGAGTACTTCACAGGTCTTCAAAAGACCATTTACTTAACGGGGCTTTGTTGTTCTTTCACCCCTTCTTAGAGCCTCTGCATCTTCACTCTGCAGATTGCTGGAAGAATTCCCCCCCTGAAATATGTATTAGCCCGCAACCCCCTTCCCCCCGAAATGTGACTACTCTAGTTTTACCTCTGCCCATCTCAAAAGAAATGGTGATATTTTTCTGGTTATAGATGGCATTGACCCATGTGCTTATGAATTCAAAGGCACAGCTTATTTTTGTAATTAAAGCAGCATTTGGTGTATTTCACAGTGAACTGCTCCCACAAGACTTATAATGCAATTGCTTCATTGTAGCGCACACAATCATTTCATGACAGTCTATGCCACTAGTCACTATGATCTGGGTACTCCGTTGAACTCCATCATTATTATCTGACAAACAAAAAGCGCAAAGCTGAAATAATATTGCTAGTGCTGTAGCAATAATGTAAAATGAAAAGTAATGGTAAGTACCCACCACTTCTGAATTATGTTGCGAGTTAACGATAATGTAAAGCCCATCTGCAAACATTTGTATGCCTAGTGAATGTGGAGACAATATCCTTCATCCTCAAACTCCCTTCGGTCAGTTGGAGTCACTCACTTTGCTCGTTCAGTGAAAGTCGAAGATGAATTTTATACCCCATTACTTTCAAACATCACTAGCCACCACTGAGTGACAGATACAGGATTTTAGTTCACGGAGAAAACTCTATTGAAATCCTGGTATCTTTGGCATAAAGTATGAGGCCAGAGAAACATGTGGTACGTTCTAGCAGTACCACACAACATTAAAGTTAAGAAGGCATTACAAGATACATCCAGAACCAATTTGTTTTTAAAGCATGAGGGTTAAAAAGAATTTAGGGTACCAAGGATACAGATTTTAAAAGTTTTAAATCAAAAGCACTTAAGAAACTGCAATTTGCCAGTTTTCATGAATGTTCCTATTAGAGCCCTGATGGCTGAAGGTTTTGCTTCAAGGTCAGATATTGGAACAAACACATTTTCAAGACTTTCCAATCCTTCGTCAATTCAAGGCTAAAAGGATGAGGGAGAGAGTCCCAGAGCGAGGAATCTGAGTCACATTGTGCCCATCTTTAAAACAAATTTTTCATGTGTGATTGGACTGAGAGTCTCATTTGGGTGGCTGGTTAGACTTTTTTGTTTGGTGTCATCGGACTTTAAAGATAAAATGGATTCTTATGCTATGCCTCAAATATGTGTTCTTCAATTTCACCAATTGGTTGGCAGCCTGTTTAGTGGCATCATTATTCTCTCAACAGTACGCAACCGGCAAAAGTGTTTTTTTGTATTGATCTAGTTTGCGCAGAACAACATGCCCCACAGAATAAAGAAGGCAGAAGATTATGTGCTGGAAAACAAAGATTTCATGGTTGAAGAAGTGCGTGGGCAAAAGATGTTAATTTGCAGGTTTTGCAGAGTGACTGTCCCAATAGTAACTGGGAAGACTGCCAGCTGAATTGAGGAACATCTTGTCACCAAGACATACTTGAAATTGAAAGAACCACTTAATAGTGACAGCCTATGCTAGATCTCTTTTGCGGAGACAATGACACGCTTCAAAAGAAAACGTGAGGAAGGAAAGGATGTGGCACATTAATTTGTACGTGCCCTAGTGCAATCTGGAACCAGCTTACACCAAGCAGATGGACCAATTGGGAATCTGTTCCGCAAGCGTGCACCAGCATGCAAAACATTACTAAAAGTAACACAATAGTATGACAAATACCTACACCAGAGGCGTTCCTCGCAGATATTGAACATATTTCAGAGTTACTCCAAGGTGAAGTAAAGATCTCTGTTAACATCGATGAAACTTCAGAGATGCGTGGCGACCCAGCAGTGGCAGTGCTAATTACATTCTGTGATGCCAAAAATGGATGGTACAGACGTACCATCATGGCAGATGTAGATGTACTGGAAACATGCAACGCAGTGTCACTTGGAATGCTGCTGCAGAGAGTTCTTACCAAGTTTAACAAAGATTGGAGTGATATTGTTTGTATTTGCAGCGATTCAGCTACATATAGGAAAAACGTATGTGATGACCTGTCAAAAGAAATACCTGAGCTGAAGTGTTTCCCTGTAGGAGATCCTTGCCACTTGCTAGATGGTATGCTGAAAGCATCTTTACAATCTTCTGATTTAATGAAGAATGCTATTGATTTTGTAGTCCATTCGGGTACACAGTTTCATTATGCGTGGGAACTAAAACGCAAATATTTCTCATTTTGTGTGGCAGCAAAGGAAGAATCATCCTAACTGTGTCATTTAGTCGGTGGTTCTCAGTCCTAGAGACAGTGATTGCAATATTATCTGTGGCGACAGTTTACAGAATTTTTGCTTAGTGATGATGCAAAAGGCAAGAAATGTGAGGATCTTCGGGTGCATAGTGATGTGAAAAAAGTACTCTACTGCATTTTTAGATTTTTACAGGAAAACATGACTGCTGTAGTGGACATAATCAAACAGCTAGAGTCTGAAAACACCCTTGTCTACCAAGTGTTCAGCATAATTTGTGTACATGTGAAACATCTCCTCGAGAGTAGGCTAGGCGACACTTTTAGTGACTTTGGCACTGCAACATGTTCCCTGTTAGAATACTTGACACTTGTTAAGCAAAGAAGTGTTGAGGACCAATGCAGGAAATTTGATTTTACAATGCATGAGAAATGGCTAGCAATGATGCATAGAAATGTCCCTTCACCAACCATGGCGTTTGAAGTCAATGAAGCCTCACTGTGGTACTCTGCACAAGTGTTAGATCCCTTGCGTAAAGGGGAATTTTCTCCAGACTTACAAAGTACAGCTTCATTTTTGACCGCTTTAATACCTCTGAGGGCATATGCACCCAGTTCAACGCATATGTTACAGAACCTGTCCCAGAGAATGTCAACCTTCAGGTGCACTAGTATTGGCATGGAAAGCTACGTCAGTGGCCAGAGTTGGCAAATTGTGTACTGGCTGTTTTGGCTTGCCAGTGTCAAGTGCCAATGTCGAGAGGGCCTTTTCACAAATAAAAGTTTACATGGGAAGGAAAGAGAGAGTGCGAATGACCAAAGACTCACTGAATAAATATTGTATGGTGTACTACAATAAGTTCGACTTGTAAAAATGTATTTGGACCTCATATACACTGTACGTACACTCTCTATATACCATGCATCAATGAAGAAAGCAAACAATAAAAAAAACAAAGCGTTCCATAAACACCGGTAAAAGACTGTTTCAGTTGTTTTTTATGGCGCAAAAATGAGTAACCACTGAAAAGCACTGTTTTTTTGAGGTATTAAAATCAATGGAAAACACTGAAAAAACACCACCAGAATTTACCAAAAATAGAAACTGAAAACAGGAAAGCCTAACTATATACTAACTGAACCCAAGAAAACTATAGTGCATGCCACTTTCACCTCAAGAATTGATCATACCAATATCCTGGGCCTCCTTTATGAGTTTTTGCCGTAGGGCCGAGCCACAGGGCTTCCTGCTGCGCTGCCCTATGGCAAACGGAAAGGGAAGGAATGCGCTGTATCTGTCAGATACGGTGCATTCCTGTCCATTTCCCCAGTGCTGACACACAATGGGCTGTTATGTGCCAATGCAGGCAACATTGCACCATGGTGCAAGGGTGTCTGCATTACGGGGATGAATATTTCTGTGCAAGTAAGGGAAACCTTCCTGGACAAAATCAATCCCAAGAGGTTTTTTTATGTCTCGCCTTAGCCATCGCGTTAGCGATGCTTTGGTGAGATATAAAGTAAGGGGCTTTCAAAAGTGCTCCCAAGGTACGGATCGGGTACAGTGCATGTGGGCCGGGAGCGCACCATTTATCTGCCTGCTGATCACTTTCGCGGCCGCTTTGATATTCTCAGTGAGCCGCGCGGCCACTGAGAACATCAAAGCGGCCGTGAAAGTGATCTCCATTTGCCATCCGAAGCCCTCACTTTACTACTCTACATAGGTCATCTTTAAGTTGAATGCCTTCCATTCTTTGCAATAAACGCAATTTGAATTTAAAATGTGTACAAGCAAACAGTTATTCTTTCAATATTTATAAAATATCGGTCTTTATTACAACATTTTAAACTTCACAGAATAATTACCAATATTAAGTAATATTACGTATTTCATTATACACACAGATAAACTGATTTTTTAAAACTCTATTACCAATAGAAACCATAATGGTGCTTTTGTGTTTTTTATTTAGCCAGAGGTCTGTGTGCTCAGTGCCTGCACACACTGAGAATACAAAGGGAACACGGCCTTCAAGTATCCTTTTAAACTGTGAGCATACCTGTGTACCCCTCTCTGTATCTCTGAATCCTGTGTACCCATACATGTACCTCACTATGTGTACCCCATGTCTTCGTGTGCTTCCCCTGTATTGTTTCGCTACATGGTTAATACAAATGGATTACGACCTTCAGATTTCCTTCCGACTTGTGTATATGCTTGTGTACTTATCCCGCATGCTCTTCCCGGGAATCACTATTCATAATCTGTCCCCTGTATGCAGGACTCCCATCTATGCATACTGCCACAGTATTACCGCGTTTGTAACCCTATGTGTTTTTGCCCACTGAAGTGTGTACACACTACTTACATGTACCTTATATGTATGGATTATTTGCTTGTCCTTCCTGTTTTCACATCTTTGCTGGCTCTGTGTGAGTGTGCCCTTTTTTGTGTATTCTCACCCTGGCTGTCGGTCCTAGGGACTGTGGGCAATGTTTAGTAGTAGCCACATGTTGTATGGGTGGGGAAGGGGCTTGGTTCTTGTTTATAGTAGCTGTGTGTGATGGAAATGCAGGGACATGGTTCACTCAGACATGCACACGCTTTTGGGCATTAACAACAAGGTACAAAGCTCAGGGTACTCCTCTCTAGTAAACATAGCTAAGCAACTATGGCCATGATCAGAAGTCTGCATTCATACATTGGTATAGTCTACCGATAACAATACTGCTAGGTACACACTTTTGCTCTACGCTTTTCTGGGTACACTTTGATTATGAACCTTTCTGGATGCACGTTGCCAACTACATACTGCTGGTACCAATAGCTGGACAAACATCACCAGCAGAGCACGCACTGCTTAGATGCGATTAATTTGATTTCTTTTTTGGGAAAGCGCTACATTCATGCCAATGAGCATCTTAGTGCTGATTTAAACAGTTAAACTAAACCAGGAAATAGAGATTAGTAAAATCTAATATACTTGAGTAAAAACTCCCAAGAGAATATTAACGTTCTCAGTGCTTCCTAAACGCAAAAAGATGTTATTCACAAGTGTGGGAAATAGGGAGGCGAGCTTAGTGGTTGCACGCTGCTGATTGCCCATGGCGATGAGATGTAAGAAGTACCTATATGAAAATATATACTGGAGGCAAATATGGGAGGGCATGCCACATAATTCCACTACACAAATCCACTCCACACCTCACAATTCCACCCCACGCAATTCAATAACTAACGATTCCAATCCAACCCACATAATTCCACTCGACTCCACACCACACACATCCACTCCACCCCAAACCAAAACACATGGGTAAAAGATATTGTCTTTTACAACGCCAATGGCTCTAACTCTCCCTGTCCTATGCTGGCGAAGTTTCCGATCTCTGAGCAGCATGCACAGGAGGACCACACTGTTTGCGGAAGGCTCAACTCCCAATTTAAAGGCATTGCGCCAGTGACGTTCGTAATCTCGGTTGCTCACATATGCGGTTTTTATTTTTACGTAGATCTTGAATATTCAATATACCATTCCAAAATAAAAAATTTGTATCTGCTAATTCATATTTTGCCATACATGGAATGTTTACTACTTATATTTTTAAAGCAGATACACGTGAAGACGTCAGGGTCCCGTTAATTTAGAGTTTTATTTAATAAAATTTGGCAGTGTTCCAGGCGTGCCTCCGGGAGCAACAAATGGTACGAATGCGCAAAACAGGTGCTCGAAACGTAACATAGTCTGTGTATGCCTGCTGTGCACAAAGCAAGTCTGACACTTTACCATTGTACACAGCCTTGTTTTTCTTTACTAAGTCCTTCCTGTTTACTTTGTGCCACATAGTATTTACTTTTCTTTTCTTCGCTTTTCTTGTCTCAATACACAACAGTACCGTATTCTGTTCCCTTTCCCATATACACACGCACGCTGCCTGTAGTTGATATATAGCAAACTCATGCCCTGCATCACTGTTTACTGTCTGCGAGAAACATTCCTTTTCTAATCTATCACACCATCTAATGTGTGTTCTCAATTAGCCCCTAAAACATGCTTGTTTTGGTTTCTATACTTCAAGCTGCGCCTTTCCCCTCCCTTAAAACTTTAATCACAATTGCAAACAGCAAACAGCCAGACTAAAAAGCGCCTTTAGCCCATCTACCACTTACATTTCCTGTTTGACATTTCCACAAAACTTTTGAAACGTTTAACATCAGTGCCAAAACAATACAACAAGTAATCTTTAAATGCATTCTCCTACTGTAGCAACACCCATCTTATACTAGTTACAAAGCTACAATCATCATTTTCTCAGTGGACATTACACTCCACAGCAGCACTAGCCTTATGCTAATACGTTAATGCACCTTTCATTTTGCCTTTAAATACTAAATATTTCTTCCATCCTTTGCACAAGCTACCCACATGTTTTTCAGCACTCTCCACACTAATTCCCAGGAACATTTATAACACATACTACTCAAAATACAGTTCACCCATTGCTTCCATGCTCACCTCACCCTTCAGCCTAGCCGTCCCTCTGCCCCACACTCACCCTGCCACCTAATATCATGTTCACTTTGCCCTTGTACTGTCCTCATACCTACACTCATTCTTGCTTCACCTTCCTTTCACTCCACACCGCACTCTGTCCTGTCACTTATCCTAATGTTTTTCGCTCACCATGCCTATCTCTGTACCCCGCAATAAGTCCTCTTACATTGAAGCACATACATACCATACTTTTATTATTTCCCCAAATACTCTCTGCCACCTAATGGTCCTCAACCTTCAGAATGCTCCATATTGCTATAACACAACAGTGTCCATAAAACTCCACCGTGAACATTCATCGCAGCACTTAGCCCTTTTGCTCCTAAACAGTAACCTAGGCAACTCACTTACCACGCCTCCAATCTAACAGCCAACTCTTGCTCTTTCCCAACTTGCTCACACGCTTCAAACCGCCACACTAATTAACCACACAAAAGTATCAAATACTTAGCAACAATATTCTAGCTCAATTATCTCCATGCGAAAGCTTTCATTGTAACAGCAGCAAGGGAGCCGTCAATTTGCATTATCTTTATTAAAGAAAAAACAAACAACCACACACACACACCACACACAACCACACCACACAACCACACACACACACACACCCAACCACGCACACACCCAACCACGCACACACAATCACACACAATCACACACCACACACACAACCACACCACGCACACACACAACCACACCACACACACACACAACCACACACACAACCACAAGACTACACACACACAACCACACACACACCCATACAACCACACCCATACCCATACAACCACACCCATACAAACACACACAACCACACCGTCAGTGCACACTTTCACCAGACACAAACACCACCAGTCGTCAGTGCACGCTTTCCCCGGGCACAGACACCACCAGCCGTCAGTGCACGCTTTCACCGGGCACAAACACCACCAGCCGTCAGTGCACGCTTTCACCAGACACACACCCCCAGCCGTAAGTGCACGCTTTCACCAGGCACACACACACTACCAGCCGTCAGTGTACGCTTTCACCAGGCACACACACACCACCAGCCATCAGTGCACGCTTTCACTAGGCACACACACACCACCAGCCGTCAGTGCACGCCTTTGCCAGGCACACACACACCACCAGCCGTCAGTGCAAGCTTCCACCAGGCACACACACCACTAGCAGTCAGTGCACTCTTTCACCAGGCACACACACCACCAGCCGGCAGTGCACACTTCCACCAGGCGCACACACCACCTGACATCAGTGCACAATTTCTACAGGCACACACACCACCAGCCATTAGTGCACACATCAATTGTTAACGCATCCACAATTAACTATTGTATCAATCCCAGTATGGCACACTTTACTTTTAAACATATTCATATAAAGCGCAGCATGCTACCATTGCTACAAAAATAAATACACATTTTTTTTGGCCTACAATTTATAGACTTTTGTTGCAATTGGTGTTGGAATATTTAGCAATGCCAATAGCTCAAACTTAATTAATGCGAAACTAATTGCATTGCAAATGCATGTTCCTCGCACACATAGAAAAAGGAAAACCGAGGAGAAATAAAGATACAGATACAGTGTATACGTGGTTGGAGAACCCGGGTGCTCTGCTGACAGTAGTGAATCGCGTCAGGATGCTCCACTTCCAGGCTGTGGGACATAATGCTCTGCCAGTGGGAGTGTGTGTCAGTTACCGTGCCGCTGCGGTCACTCTGTGCAGTGAGCTGGGGCCACACTATCAGCTGTCGCACAGCCGCTCTGACTGACTCTCCGCCCTCTGTACTGCCCGAACAATATGAAATATCTATGCTTTTACGGATCTTGACAGATCACTGTTTTAGTAGCGATGTGATTAATGATGCACTTTAGTGATACTTTGTACTAATGGAACAATGAAAGTTTTAATGGGGACGTTACTATCGATGCACTTTAGTGACACTTTTTACTACTTGACTAATGTTAGATACCAATGCTTTTTAGTATCCTGACTGACCGGAATTTACTACATTTTAACACCAATTTTTGCATAATGCTAGGTTTATTTCTCGGATATGAAATTCCAATTGAATTGTAATTAACGTACAACAGAGTGCTTTATGTACATTGTAATGATATTTATTAATCAGACAATTATTAAACTTACTTACTCAAAGGTCAGACTCCTAAGGCTGAGCCGCCACCTTCCACCTTGTCTCCAGAAGCCTCCTTAAAGATTTTGCGAACTCGGACACGACTTACCAGTGCACTTCAACTCCAGTGCACTTCAACTCCAGTGCACTGTATTCTCTCTCACTTATACTTGTCTCTTCCCATCTCACTCACTACTGCCCTTCTTAGCACTTAGTGGGGTGGTTTGCAGTGCTAAAGAAAAAGCCTAAATAGAATAAAATAAAATCTGTGGATAGTTCTTCCAGAAGCTACAAGAACTAATGATCCAATTTCCACAAAGAGCGGGGTAGAAGCCAACTCTGACCTCCCACCTGTCAACCATAGTTTGGGGTAGCACAGTTGGCTTCTACCTGGCTCCTGGACCTGTTAATGTGGAAACAAATTCTGATCACTGATGAAAAGTGGGCTTTGGGATTCGAGTTTTGTAGCCAATTTCGACTTCATTGTACCTCGTACGAGTGTGACCTGCAGCATCCATTCATCTCTTTCGAAGACTGTGGTTCATGATCAGACAGCTGTTTGTGTCTCAGCAAATAGCATTAGACTGGACAGTGCCTCATTATTAAGTAATGATATATCCTGGCAGGTGCCTCTAATCTCCTGATAAGACCATGGAGTTCTGGCCATTATGGAGCTGAAACGTAAACACCACATACAGCAGTGGAAGGGTCTGGGAACTTAAAATCCGGATACTGAATAGATTTTTATCTGTACCAATTCAAATAGAGAATGGGCCATCCTGTATTATTTTGTTAGCTCTGTACATATCACCCACATTTGACCATACACTGCACTACCAGCACCTCCATACATTGATTGATACACTTGAAATGTTCTATTTACATTGTGGTCCAGTCAGTCATTTATTTTTCATCTTGTATTTATTACCGACAGCTGACAAACTCTTATTGCTTTACTGAGAATGGGATACCTCGGATTATGTACTACTTATTGATATAAGTTGGCTACAGTATTCAAAGTGAGGGGGGGATCTGAATCGCACAACGTGCCCATACTTTTTTAATTTAAGAAAAACAGTTGCCCTATTTTTTGGGGAAAATGAAGCCCTAAACATACACAAGTCACTATTCATCACTGCACCAACCAGGGTTCATTTCTATGGCTCTCTGGTTACAGACCCAGACCTCTGCAGAGCATTAACTAATAGAGGTTTCATAATGTATGGTAGTCCATTTCTCACTGATTAACATAACTTACATTTAATTTTCATTTACGCTGTGTCTTATTTCGAATGTAGTTACCCGAAGGAACTCAAAAAAGTTAATGAATATTTTTTTTACCACGCCTTTGACCACACCCTAACGCTCATTCATTGCTCCCATTGCACACAGCATCACAATATCCATATATATTTTATTTAATGTGCTTCGACCACTGGTTGGGTATAGCTGTTTCTGATTCACTTCTAGGGAACCATGGATGTATTTGAAAGACTAAAGGAAATTTTTTATGGCTGTGGGGAACAATTATCTTATTATACAGTTATCAATGATATAATAATAATAATAATAATCCACATTTGTAAAGCGCACAATCACCCGTAAGGGTCTCTAGGCGCTGGGGGCCGTCGGGAAGATTAAGCGAGCTATTGCCCAGAGTCACATGGTGCTGGGCTAACCTGCCGCCGGAGGCGGGGATCGAACCCTGATCCCCAGATTCCAGCGTTTATAACATTCATAACATTCACAAAGAGCAATAAAATCAATGTGAAAGGGGGGGGCTAGAGAGCAGACAGCCAACATGGCTGCACTCTAGTGAGGCTCCGATAGTCAGGGTCCATCACCAACAGGGATCTTGCGGCACGGGCCCAACATTCACTGCAGACGGGGCTCCTGACTCTAGGCATCAAGGTGGATACCGTGTTGTGCCCACTGGCTGAAGCCGGGGTGAGGGGGGCGGAGGAGAAGCCGAGTGCTGGAAGACCTCTCACGGGCTGGCCTGGCAGCCGGCACGCAGGCAAAAGGAGCCGAGGACAGCTGGGCGGTGAACTGGGACCATGGCGGGCCAGGCAGTGGAGGGGACTGGGGGCTGCCCAGCGATGGTGCATAATGGCTGTAGCTGACCAGCCGTGTGGTGCCTAGGCCTGTGGCCTTGTTATAGAATTTGTGGCGGACAAGGCATCTACCTTGGACCTGGCCTCCCCTGACCATAAACAGCTAGGAGCAACGGTGGAGCCGGAATGCCTGCATTGCGGGTGGAGGCTGGTTGCGAACCCTCCTGGATGCCCTGATCCGGTTCGCCTGGGTCTGCTCATGCCTCTCCACCTGAGCCTCTGGGGAGGAAGGCAGGACCCGCAGCACTGCCGTGGTGGGCACTTACGCCATTGTTGCTGCGGCACAGATGGTCTCAGAAGAATGAACACCAGCCTAGTTGATGCTGGAAAAATATCACAGCATGTCCTTCACGCACACTGGCTGTACTCCCACTTTGATATCTGAGCGCTGACATGGCACAGCAACACAGGCTGGAATACCCTGAACTGGGCCTTCCCATGAGCAGCAGGGTCTGTACGTGCGGTGCCCCTTTGTCTGCAAACTTGTGAAGGAAGGTGGGACCCACATGGCTGGTGCGGTTGCCGGAGAGGAGATGGGGCGACTGACCACCACCAGGGCTCTCTGCCCCTCCCCCAAGACTTCTGCTGCGGCAACACTATTGACACTCTGAGCAGCACATACAATGTGGCTGTGTCAATTTGAGCCTTATCGCAAAGTTACCTTACCGGGCATCACGCTGCAGGGCTATACTATTTTGGGGAAAATCTAACCACTGGCAGTCAAAACTGCACTTTGAGTCTAAACACGGATCCCAGGTGGCAGAACAACGGCCACAAGACTATGCTGAGCCCAGTGCTTCGTATGGCCCCCCGGGACTGCTTTACGGATCTCAAAACACTGCTATACACCATGAAGCAAACACTGTCTATCGACACTAAACTAGATGCGTTTCACATCAGAATAGACCAGATGGCTCAATGGATGGACAAAGAAGATTACCACGTCCCAGCTGCAGAACAACACATTTCGGAATGTTGAAGATGAAGTCCGAAGTAAGGTGCGCAGACTAGATGATGTTGAAAAGGTACTGGTGTCACTTAAGGCAAAATCAGAGCACCTGGAGGCCTGCTCATGTAGAAATAATGTTTGTATTCTTGGAATACTGGAAACGACTAACACATGGAAGTTAGAAACCTTTGTAGAGAACCAGGGAATATTTGGTGCAGACCAGCTTAAGTGTCTCTTCGAGATAGAGAGAGCACACCGATCGCTGGCCCCACATCCCCCACCGGGGTCCCCTACCCGACTCATAATAGCACTTTTCATGAATTTTCGAGACCGGATCCTCAGGCTTGCAAGGGGGGAAAGCAGCTATAATGCACAAAGGCAACAACATAAAATTCTTCCCCGACTTCACGTTCACAGTGCAAGAGGTGCAACAGGAGTTTTTGCAAGTGAAAACATTGCCACACCAGGCCGGTATAGATACGCAGAGCTATATCCAGCTAGCTTCAGGTTTTCACTGGAGGGCAAGCTACATATTTTTCAAGACCCTAACAAGGCCACTAATCTCTTGAGGAAAGGTCACAGCTGCGGAAAATGTCCAACGCCTGACTCTGTGATGTCAGAGAGGGCTTCACAGTACAGCGACTCCAACTAACACGTCATGCCAGTCTTTTCCGTAATGTATGCGCACTAACGCTTAGAGAAGGCCTAAGTCCTCAAAAATACTAATGGCATCCTAAACTGTACATCCCAACTAACGCTGCTGCTGCAAATAGTACCCACCCATAACCTAGTTGCCCCAATGGGTGTTCCCCATAACCATTTTTGAACTTTATGATGGTTCATTTTCAGTTTAGTTAGTGTTGTTTGTTTTGTTCTCAATGTGCCTACGTTTGAGAATGTTGTTGACATGATTGGAATGCTGATGGGGTTAAGAGATGTTTTACAAGAAGTACAAATGGGGATGTGCAACAATCCACTACACCTAAACTAGGAGCTCAGCACATGTGCACTCATGCAGCATTCTCTCACCAAATCACACATGGCAATGGGAACGGATTCTGGAAGTAGTCACATATCGTTTCCATCTTGGAACGTTAGGGGCCTCAATGACCCGTGGAAAATAAGACGCATAGTAGCACACTACACCGCCAGATAATTGATATTGCCTATCTGCAGGAAACACACTGGACCCCAGACACCAAAAAAAGTGTGACAGGCAAATGGGCAACACATACATATACATTGTCTTACTCGTTTTACTCACTTGGCATCTTAGTTAAGCAAGGGGTCCCTTTCCAAACCTAAAGATGCATGCTCCGATGATCAAAGCTGCTATGTGATCATACAAAGTGCAATTAATGGTACCCACATAACTCTAGTACACACACACCTCCCGAAAACGGATGACCTAGCATTCTACACGGCAGGGTGGAACAAACTACTCACACTAACGACACGCAATGTTCTTTGGGGGAAGGACCTTGATACTTGCTTTAACCCGACTCTTGTTAGATCAACCTCAACACACTGTCATGGTAAGTTTGCTGCTCAAGCTATACTATCTTGCATGGAAGATCAAGGAATGCTAGACTTGTGGAGAACATAACATCCCCCAACCGTGAAGGCACATTCATAGCCTCAGTTCATAACACATGATATGGTCTGGACTACAGGACAACGACTCATGATGTAATTGACTGTACACAGACTATTATACACCTACCCAGAAAGCTAGCAGATCACATCCAGGTATTGCTCACAATAGCGATCCTCACAAATGCACCCACATAATTCCCTTAGAGGTTCCGATCAATGGAGCAGACAGACTCAGTACTTCTGGATGAAATCCAGTCCAGCATAATAGCAAACTTTGAGGACAACACAGGTTCTAGGGATAAGGCGAGTACTCTCTGGGAAGCATTCAAGGCCACCATTAGAGGTATATGCATTTGTAAACAAGCAGGCATCCTTAAAACAATACGTACCCAACTGCACAACACGGAACAGCAGATAAAAAGGTTAGAAGGCCAGCAAGAAACATGTAGAGGCCCTACAATTTTAGCCAATATATGTCAACTGGTGATGGAATATAGTGCCAATGTTTACCTACAGATAAAAGATATGTCTAAACATGCACTGGCAAGGGTGAATGGAGAGGGAGGAAGACTGGGACGAGCTTTGGCCCTAAAGCTAAAGGCACTGTGGGTGAACAAAAACATACTTCAAATCACTCACCCCAATGGCACGGTACACCATGACACCAAGAACATACTGGCAGTCTTCACAGATTGTTATACTAACCGTTATTAAATGCATGTCACTGGCTCCATTGCAAAGCTGAACAGCTACCTAAATGAAATTGCGCTGGCCTGGCTATCACAGAGTCAAAGGGAATTTATAGAAAGCCCCTCACAGTAGAGGAGGTCAAATGGCCATATGTAATTTTCCAACAAGGCAAGCCACAGGACTAGATGGTCTAACAAGTGAATCATTTAAAGAATTTGCTTCCCTCCTGGTACCACACTTGCCTGCGCTTGCTTGTAATACACAACTGTTACCCCCCCCCCCCCACTATGAGAAGTGCTTATAATCACCCTCCTTAAGCTACAAAAGGCACCGGAGCACAGCGGCCTCTATCACTCACAAATATGGATGTAAGATTCTAGCTAAACTTAACGCTCATAAGTTAATGCCTCTTGCCTAACTTGATCTTGCAGGATCCGTTGGGATTTGTGCCGACAAGGACTATATTGTATAACTTATAGACCGTCTTCGCCGTACTCCCAACTCAACCCTCATCTGGACAGCACCAAAACCTTTGACTCTATAGAGTGGAGTTACATGTTTGCGATTTTGCAATGGCTAGGCATGCCTGCAAATTTCATACAATGGATTAAACTATTGTACAACAGTCCAACAGTCCGAGTACGGCTAAATGGGCACATCTTGCACCCTTAACAATCTGCAAAGGGACATGCAGGGTTGTACCGTCTTGCCCCTACTATTCGCTATAACACTGGAACCACTGACTTGTACGACACAACAGCACCATGCTGCGTCAGCTCTGTGCTTCACTCAAAGACTACTCGCAATCTCCCTTTATGCCGGATACATGGGAATGTATGTTTAGACCACCAAGACCCACCTTGCACCGCTGGTTAGGGAATATATAAAATGTAGGAGATATCCGGGCCTCAGTACTAACTGGTACAAATCTCTGGTCTTCATTCTGACATTGGCCACCATTCCTTGCGAACTAGTGCACCAGATGAGGTGGAGTACAGGTCCGGTGAAATACTTTGGGATATGGCTACACTAAGACCCAAACTACAGTTAGAACAAGTAATAATACTTGTGCAGTCGCGCACTGTTCACTCGGTGTTGACACACCTAAACCTGTTAACCACAATTGTTCAATTTGTGTTCTTTAGTTTATCTGTCATTATCTATTCATCATGACAATCAAAAAATAAATACATTTGTACTTATCCTTGCTGATCATTCACAAATCATTACTTAGATTGATGATCATTATACATTTTACATTTTGTGACAATTATAAGATTCAACATCAATTCACCATATTTTTGTTTCATGCCCAATGCATTTCGATACCAGCCTGGTACCTTCTTCAGGGGCCAATCTGAAAAAATAAGAAAATGGAATAGGTTTTTAAATGCCCATGGTTGTCTGTGTTATTGTGTGCTAGATGCGTATATTGGTTCTATGTACCAACTGTATTTGAATGTCATACCAGTATAAAGTGATGTATCGCTCTAAGATCTAAGAAAATAAGAAATCAAGAGGTTCCTAATGATATGCCATTTTCGAAAAAACACGAGGAAATCTAGCCGATTGCTGTCATATGTTACTACTGGCTTACCCAAATGTCCACAGTGTATGCTGCTGCTGTAGAACTGGAAAAAATATGAGATACATGCCATTGTCAGTACCAAAATGTTGCCAAAAACCAGAAAAACTGTAATGCGTTATCTCACTGGAGAATCACATCATACCTGTTTGTGATGTACAAAGAACTGTCGCTCTGCGTGGAAAAAAATGCCAAAATAACTAAATGATGTATCAATCAACAAACTCGCTATAGTGTTGAGTTACTAAGTAAGCCACATACCTTTGGGGTCTATAATCGTAGGTTTCCTGAAATAAACAGAAACCCCAAAAAATGTATAAGATGCTTGCTCAAATGCTCACGATATAATTGTCTTGAATGACCCGGTCCCGAGGAACCTTACATTTTGGTACTGACAATGGCATGTATCTCATATGTTTTACAGTTCTACAGCAGCATACACTGTGGACATTTGGGTAAGCCAGTAGTAACATATGACCGCGATCGGCTTGATTTCCTCGTGTTTTTTTCGAAAATGGCAGATACCTTGCTTGAAGTCCTAGAAATACTACCTTCAGGTATGTTTATGTGATACAATTTTTCTTGACTGGACCATTTCCCCAGTGAACCTCTAGGTCCTGTAGGTGAGCACCCCATCCTTTGAGAGAGGCATCTGCAATCAGGACTGCCTGAGGTATCATTGGAAGGAAAGAGACCCTGTGAGACATCTTTCCTGATCATCCACCAGGACATTGGCAGCTTCATTTTTGGGGTGATTGAAATCCTGTCCTCGAAGGACCTTAGAGATCTCATCCACAGACAATTTGGAATCATTGGAAGGCAGGATAACATCATCCCCAACATGGATTTGTACACAGAAAATAACTTTTTGCAGAAAGGCACTTTATCAGAGCTTGTAGGCAAGAAATTCTTTCCTCTGTGGAGAAAACCTTTAACAACTTCTTGTCAGGTATGGCTCTCAGGAACTCTGCCGATCTAGAAGGAATGAGAAAGGATTTTTCCTTGTTGCGCTTGAGCCCCAAGGTTTGGAAATCTTGAATATACGCGGAGGTCGACTCCTTTGCGGAACGAAAAGTGGGACCCTTTATCAGCCCATCGCCCAGGTACAGGAACATCTAGTGACCCGAATGTCTGAGAAAGGCTGCCACCGGTGCTATGCACTTGGTGAATACCCTTGGAGACCAGACTTCAACTCAAACGGGAGTTCCTTGTATTGGTAATGGTGTCCTGCCACCTCGAACCTGAGAAACCTTCGGTGCTTTGGATGTGTGGGAATATGGAAATATGCGTCCAACAGATTTAGAGAGGACATATAGTCTCCTGCGTCCACTAGTTGAAGAATCTCCTGAAGGGAAAGCATTCTGAAGGACTGCTTCTTGATGAATTTGTTCAAGAGCCTAAGATCTAGGGGTGGGCGGAATTTGCGTAATCGCGTTACGCAAATCTCCGCGAAACTGTAAAAATCTCCACGAACACGCAGAAATTCCGCGAAGACGCGGAATTGCTTGTTCGCTATGCTTTTTTCCTGTTCGCAATTGCTGTTTGCGTGCTCAGGGGGAAATATCTTGTGAACACGCATTTTGAGAACGCGAATAAGCACACAATTTCGCGAAGTCGCGGAACGCAGAATATTGGGCAATTTCGCGTTCTCCGCCGAACGCGAAATTACCCAAATTCCACAAGCGGAACGGAATTTACCACCCAGGCCTACTCAGATCCATCACATACTTCCATTTACCTGACTTTCTTCTGGATGAGGAACAAGTTGGAATAGAATCCTTGGTTGAGCTGATGGAATGACACTTCTTCTATTGCGTTCTTCGACATAAGTCTTCGACTTTCTTTTTTCGGGATGGACAGATGACTGACAAATTCCAGGGTGTGACCAGGCTGGATTACGTCTAACACCCATCTCTTGGAAGAGATGAGCTTCTAACCATCCAAGTACTTTGAAGAAAGATTGTGGCATTGAAGTGGGACCACAGTGACAGGTACCTGCTTCCCATCATTGCCTCCTAGAGGCGTCTTGCGCCTTTCCCCCAGCCGAAGGTCGGCGCAGCACCTGCTATCTGGCATAGGTGGATGATGTTGTAGGACAGTAGGACTGGGCTGAATGTAGAGATCAAAAGTCCTGCTAGGAATAGGGCTGAATCCTCTGCTGAAATTGATGCATGGTAACAAGTTGTCCTCTTCCCCTGCCACAGAAAGGCTGAAAACGTGTTTGTTGCAAGGTGTCAAGTGACCTAGTGGTGTCAGTATCAGCCTTTATAGACTGTAACGCCTCATCAACAGGCTTCCAGAAGAGGTTCTCGCCATCAAAAAGCATTTTGAAAATCTTTGCTTGTACTTCCTGGCGAAAAGCAGTTGCTCGTAGCCATCCCGGGCGTCGCAGTACCACTGCCCAAGTCATCTGTCCGAAAGCGTTTGATGACATGTCCACGTCAATTATCTCAGACGAGGTATTTTCTCATTCAGCAAGTAGGTCTCAAACCTCTTTTCTTGTCCTCCGGAAGATATTTTAGCAGAAATGAAATGTCAGACCACATCGGGCGATCATATCTCCCTAGGATGGGGAGGGCATTGGAGGTTCTGATGGATGTAGCCCCATAGCGGAAAATCTCTTCGAAATATTATCAAGTCTATGGCCTTCCTTGTCCGGAGGAGCTGTGCATCACAAAGAGGGGTTCTTTGCTCTTCTCTGAGCCACCTTCATAATGACCGAATCAGGCCTGGGTTGGCCGATGAGGCATGTAAGGGAATTCTCTGGGGCCATGTACTTCTTATCCAGCTTTGGTATCACAGCCAGAACTGATGCTGGGATCTTCATAAGTTTCAAGCCTTCTTGTCTTGTCAGATGAAGTCTGTGATGGGAATGGACCGTGTTGAGCATTGTGCTCCGGCCTTAAAATCATATAGGTGCAGTCGGTCTGTTTTGTGGTAGTGGAAGGTCAAAGCACTTGGAAGACCTTTCAAACAGGTCATGAAACCCACCAATGTCTGTTGGTGGAGAATCCGCTGTAAGAGGAGTTGGAGATGCTGGCATAGGTGCTATATATTTATCCCACTCAGGGTGGTCACTTTGATCTGCCTGGATCTCCTCCTCTTTAGGCTGCTGATCATCATCACTGTCATGAAAGGTGTCCGAAATAGTGATGGGAGGTGGAATTGGTCTTACTTTTTGAGGTCTCGGTGTGCCCTGTGGCACCAGAGTGATCTGAGGTCTCCTGCTGGGAGCAGGTTGTTGAGGAGCATTTGCATTGGGGAATCATCTATAATAGTTTTGAATCATCATTCATAAGTTTATTAGTAGCAAGACAGGAATCACTATGGCTGACTCTTGCATCTGTTGTGGCTCCTCCTCTTGCTCTTCATAGGGATAGTGCTTCTGGAATGTATCATATCCCTGGGGAGTTGTTTGACCTCTGAGAAGAAAAAATCTTCTTCTATATATTCGGACTGCTCCTGATCTGAGTCATCATCCTCCGTGTCCGGACATTTTACGTTTAATTGGGAGAGACTACATGCAGGATCGAAGACACTTTCATTCCTCGATTCTTGGAACTCCAACAGACGTGTTAGAGGAAGAGGTGACATTTTTGAGATGCCTTGGAAATTCAGCAGACGAACTGGAGGAAGTTGTAAAATGTTTGAGATGTCTGGAGTCAGATTAGAAACTGTGCCCTTGTGAGAGATGAATAAAATGTCTTGTTCCACTGTGGACCGGCCCATCGATGGCACAGTAGATGTTTGCCATCACAGACAATTGAATCTTCACCGTCGATGATGATGAGGAGGACACAGTCACCAGGGCCTACGTCGATGACAATGAGGAAGCCGTTGTTGTTGTCATAGTCGCCGTCGCAAAGTCATTGGTGAGGACACCTTCTGCGAGCTATCCACCATAGATGGTAGTATCTTCGCCGACGATCAAATTTTCTTGGAAGACAGCTTTTTAAAAGGAGTATAAGAGACAAAGAAGGGTGGTGATAGACACTTTATGAGAGGAAGAAGGAACAGCTGGGCCCTTGCTTTAACTTTCTCCACACTAGCCTCTCTGCTGTGAGATCTTGATCTTTTTGCGTCTCTATCAGAGGATGATGTACCCCCATCCTTCCTTGTTTTTGAGGAGGTATGAGGCCTCTCCTCTTCCTCAGAATCCTAATCGGACTGAATTTTCTTCTTCTGTAGCCACAAAAGCAATCTACCCTCACGGTCTTTGAGAGTTGGCACTAAAGGTACAGCTGTACTTGCAGTCTTTAGGTTTATGAAATAGATACAAGCAATACAGGCACTCCTTGTGGGGATCCTCAGAATATAGACTGGATTTTCCACAAGTCTTACAAGGCCTTAACTGCCTTTTTTAGATTCAAACATTCTGGTAAAATTCAGTCAGAAAAACACTCCCAGACTGTACCTTAGACGTTCTCTTGATGACTGGAGATGAACTGAATAATTGCAAGTCAAAAGGTTATAAGAGGAAAACTGACTGAGTAGCGCTCATGGAGGCTCCCTATAACACGACATGCGGTTAGATATCTGAGAGATGGTGGCTCAGCTGGGGTTGAGGGCTTCTGGGTCTGAGCTCTGATTGGCTGAAGTTTAGATGCTTCAAAACATTGTAAATAGGCCAACAATGTGTATTATTTTAATTTTTGTAAATGGAGACTAATGCTAAGCATTTATCACTGCTTTTAATACAGATACTGTGGTACTCCCACTATGACAACGGGGACGATTCAAGCCTGTGATTCTACAAAAGATATAATAATGGAGAAAAAAAGAAATTACCTCTTGTAGGCACTAAACCAGGCCAATGAGTGTCTTCTTGAAATAGCCAGGTTATTCCCATAAAAAATACATATGTTACTGAATTAAGGCAACTTTGGAATATTGTTTCACTGGTGTGATGGATTCTGATTAGCATTCACTCTTCATGTTTCATCTTAACGTTTTCTTAGGTTTAAGAGTGCCATATAATTGACTAATTGAACTATAATTATGCTATACAACTATAATTCCTCCCCAATGCCAAATATTTATTTCAGTGCCTTTTTGAGAGACAAACGAATAGGGTAGGAGGGATGCTGAAACCAGGATCATTTAGATTCCATGAGACTGTGGTTCAAAAACAAGATTTGAAGAGGACTTAACCCAGTGTTCAGGCAGGAAGCAGTTGGAGAGGGAAAGATAGATAGGTCAAGCTGCATAACCTGCACCATCCTACCTTGCTTTCAGCTTTTTGCAATTTAATTATTCAATAAAGACTGTTTTAAATCCTCTTCACTGGCCCACTCAATCTTACCAACGTGCGCCACCAGGGTTAGGATATCAGTCTGAGATGCTGGAGCTTTCTGACCCTAGACTCATCCAAATGCAAGTCAGAGTAAAACATTAATGGCCAAGATAAGAGAGTGCAAAAAAATTCCTCAGCGTTTACAACAGCCCATTTCCATTATGTCAAAGCTCTCGCCAACCTCTTTAAAGACTAAAATCATGTTCCTTCTATCTGCCTCAATACTGTTATAGCGTTAATGAGCCCAATGGCAAGAGCTGTGACTCCATCAGCTGAAACAGCAAGCTTCGTTGTAGCAGCAAATGAAAGGGGGGGGGTTCAGGACATCCATACTATTTAAATCGGGATTGGCTTTAAATGTAGTGTACAACACTCCTCCATCCCAGTTCAGCGCTTGGATTCCTATACAGCCAATTTTAAAGAAGAGTATATGGAGGAGGCTGAAGGAGAAATAATTAGTGAAAGGACAGGAGTTGGATATGGACATCATAAAGAAAGCCTTGCTTCAACCCTGTGATCCTAATCAATCACAGGATTTCTTGCCTAGAATATCTGCTGAGATCTTCAGACGTTATCAATTGATGCAATGAAGAACCCAACAAAGACTCAAGAATGGCCAAGATCACAATAATACGGCAGAGCAAACAAATAGGCAATTTCTGAGACCTGGGGGCGACAGGAGGAAGAGACCTAGTTTTCCATTAAGGAAATTAACTCCAAACTTTCCCTGTGTGAGTGACCCAAATGAATCTTACTGCAACCAGTAATTACCAAGGAAAATAATCCACTCAGGTATTCCATAATGCTCAAGGAAGCTGCACCAGCATTTGAAGCAAGCCTTCCAAATCACTTGATTTCCTGGCCTACAAAAACTGAGGAAAGAGGGTGAGGTGGATAGGTCTGTAATCCATTAAATGTTTAACAGGAACACCACCAACCCTTCTGCAAATAAAATCTTAAATGCTCAGAAAAGAAAATTGTATGCTTAAGCAGACGACTTGGGATTAACGAACAAGTTACTTACCTTCCTAAATGCGTTTCTTGGTAGAGATTATCTAACCACACATTTCTCACCTTAGAACAGTGGTTCCCAAACTTTTGACTCCTGAGGACCCCCATTGAGTCACCACTGGAAGTCGGGGACCCCCAAGCAATTTGCATGAGTTAAATTTCAAACATTAACCCCTTGCGCGCTCGTGACAGAACCATTCTGTCACAAGCCACGGTGGGGCTGTGCTAGTGACGGAATGGGTCCGTCACGGCCCGGCCGCCGCGCCTGCGCGGCGCTGATTTCGCGCCTGAGCGGCGCGTGCTATTGAGCGGGCGGGGCCGTGACGGAACCATTACGTCACAAGCACAGGGCCACCGCGGCTCGTGACGGAGTGGTTCCGACACAAGCATGGCAGCGCCGCGCGGCCCCCCTCCCTCCTAGCGCCGCAGCAGAATTACCGCCGCGGCCAAGGGGTTAAAACAGTAATTCGAAAAAAATACACACGTGTGCACACAAAACAAGTACTCAAAGTACTAAGGATTTTGGGGCCAGATGTACGACCATTTCATTTAGCGCCTCGCAATTGGCGACACATTGCGAGTGGCAAATTGCGAGTCGCTAAAGGAAATGTACAACAGTTTGTTTAACACTGTTTGGGATTCCCAATGGGGTCGCAAATTGCGAGGTTCATTAATATTAATGAGCCTCTTGCAATTTGCGAGCCCATTGGGAATGCCAGCCCTCCCAGCGATGGTGGCCTGCTGGGCTCTTCAGGCCACCATTGCTTGGACTGCTTTTAAATAAAGCAGTTTAAAAAAAAAATGCAGCCTGTTTACCATGCATTAAAAAAAAAAAAGAAAATGAAACGTTTTCATTTCATTTTCTAAGGGCAGGCAGATGTCCCTGGGACCACTGCCTGACCTTGAAAAATAATTTTGCATGCATTTCGGAAGGGGTCCCCTTCCCATTTGCGAATGCATTACCATCTACTTGAAGTAGGTGGTAATTGTGATTGTTTTGCGAACGCAAAACATTTGTACATGGTTTTGAGACTCGCTATTTGGAAGGGAATGCCCCTTCCAAATAGCAAGTTGCAAAACCTATTTAGAGAGTCGCAAACAAATTGCGGCTCGCGAGATAGGCTATATACATGGCCCAAGAGGTTTTTGCATGCACAAACGGGTTCGCGAACCCGTTCGCGCATATAAAAACAGATCGTACATCTGGCCCGTAGTATTTTATATTGAAGTAATAGCTCCTCTGTCACATGTATTTCATTTGTTTTGTAGCATCTCTCATACCATTGTAGGATGTCAGAGCACTTTACATCACACACATATAGAGACATTGAATCATACATGTAAATCAGTGTGTATATAAAGGGGCAGATTTACAAGCCCCTTGCGCCGCCGTTGCGTCACTTTTGTCACGCAGCATTAGCGCAAATCCTGCTCCATGATGCAGGGGTACTTACAGCGTGACGCATCTGGGAGATGCGTCACATTGTAATGCCCTGCGCCACATGTAGGCGTTCCTGTGCAGGGGGGGGCGTTCCGGCGCAGGAACGCCTCCTAAAAGTGGCTGAGTGAAATCTACAAGATTTCACTCAGTCACTTTTAGGACCATGCTGCGTCAAAACCCTGCGCCTGCCTGACGCAGGCGTAAGGATTGATGCAGCATTAACTAGATAGGGCCCCCAGAGCATTGCTGGAGCTGCGTCGCGCTTGCGACGCAACTCCAGCAATGCGTCACTTTTACGGCACAGATGCGTCATGCATCTGTGCCGTTTTTGCACCATGGTGCGCCGCATTGTAAATGCGGCGCATCCATGATGGCGGAGCTGTGGCGCACAATAACTGGCGCATCCCTGCTGATTTGCAGGGATGCGCCAGTCATTGTAAATATGCCCCAAAATGTTTAAAGAGTGCTTGGTCTGGAAAATCACAAACTCAGGATTCAGAGCATAACACAGTGGCTAGCATTGACTTTAACATTAAAAATGTATTTTCACCCAAATATATCTTTTTAGCAGCATCAGGATAATGAATAACTGGGACAAAATATAAGTTACTAACTGGTACCATGCTGTTTGCAAGCAGCTCTTCGATGACAGTTTATAGGTCCCTCTGCAAGATTACGATTGTCACTTATGAAGTGCACAGTAATAAAGGAATCTCTGTGACAAAAGCAGTGACCACGAACCTAGGCACATAAAATGCTGCTTTTTAAGATGCATGTTATACATTCTTAGCAGTAGGCACATTAACCCTCTGTGCTACATTAGCTAAATCAAAGCTGCCACTGAACAAAACTCTCCTCACTCTCCAGCAGGTACATTAATCACTGGCATTCTCTTGACACTTTTATTGTTGCTGGAAAGCTGCTAAATATACAAGAAATGTTTCTGTGCTTTCAAAACTGTTGCCTACGGACCCCCTGGGAATGTGTCACGGACCCCTGGGGGTCCGCGGACCACAGTTTGGGAAACACTGCCTTAGAATATCCCCAGGCGTCAGACTTGACCTGGAAAGTCTTAAGCAAAACCTCTGTGATCCAGATTGTGCAATTGATCAGCTCAGCATTGATGTCACCCGTGTTGTAAGTGACTTCTCAGTGCCCATATAAGCGCCATCCCGATGCTCTGACAGTTTCTTTCATGACTATTTCTATGCCAAAAAGTAAGAGCCACATTAAAACCAATGTTTAACCAGTGTGCAATGTCTAATGGGATCTTTAGGGTAAGAGTGCAGTTCATAGAGCAGGGAGAATGGGAGAGTCGATGAGAAACCTGTGGTTAGACAGGGTCGCTACCAGAAAAAGACTTACCCAAGGGAAGTAATTTGCTCTTCTGATAGAGACTTCTAACCACAGATTCCTCAACTTAGAATAAATACCCTAGCAATATCTCTCCAGATGTGTGTCTAAGAATTGGCTCAAACCAAAAAGTCTAGCGGGACTGAGTAGTCGAAATGCTCTTGCTAATGGGCTTGACTATCTAAGTAGTAGTGCCTTGTGGGCTTACGGAGGAATGCCCAAGTGGTTCATTGGCAGATGTCCAGCGCAGGTAGCCTGCATGCTAACGCAGCAACAGTGGCCTTGGCCCTGGTGGGATGGGCCCTCCTGCTTTGCCTTCAGGTGGCTGCTTTTTAACTAATACATAGCAGATTTTGACACAAAGTACAAACCTTCAAGAACTGGTCCATTTCTGCACTGCTTTGCACCTTTTTTTGCTCCAGTGAACCCAATGTAGAGCTGATCATTCCCCCATCCATGTAGAAAGAAAGAGCTCTGTTTGAGTTCAGGAAGTGAAACCTCGCTTACTCTTTAGAAGGATGAGGCGGAGCAAAAAAGGTTAGCAGCTTGATGGTCTGGCCGATATGAAAAGGAGTGACCACCTTCAGCATAAAAGAGGCACGTGTCTAAATAACTAGTTTGCCTGATTAGAAGCTGGTGTATGGAGTTTTTACTGTCAGAGCTTGAAGGCCGATGACCCTCTAGGCTGACGTAATGGCCACCAAGAAAGCCGCCTTGAGGATTAGGAGTCTCAGCACACAGCTATGCAAGTTTTTGAATGGTAAACCCATGAGAAACATTAGGACGAAATTAAGAGACCGGCTTCCTGGAACATCATACTCCGGTAAGGGGGTTAGGCTATCCCAATGGATCTGGCAGAGTTTACTCCCTCAATGCTCTAATTGGTGTAGGTCATAGTAGCTAGGAGCCCTACAACACATTAACTTTACTATAGTTGAATTGTTCATCTTTTTCACCATTCTCATAATACTAATTACAATGATTGTTTCATTCTGTGTTGGACTTTGGCCCTTAGGGCAGGTTCACCCCTAGACTTTTTGCCTTTAAATGGTGACCTGGTGATGGTGATTTTTGGATTCTGCGCACTTTCACTGTGTCCCAGTGGAAAGTGCGTGCGCACTCTGAGTGCATGTGCTGAGCTAGGCCTGTGTCTAGTGGGGAAGTGTCATTCCTAGACATGGCTGTACGTGTGCAGTGAGGGTGCTGGAGTGTGATTGGCTGGAGCTGGCTGGCATGCCAGGCTCCAGGAAGTCTGGATGGGTCTGCCCGGTGGTGAGTGTGAGATTAGCATGGGTGATGTGTGGGAGGACTGTACCTGTGTCCTGGATGGGCTGGGTTTTCCCCACACAATGCTGGCTCCGCCCCCCTGTGGTGTGTCTAACGACCCAAGCCCTGCCAGTGAATAGAGAGGGTGGTTGAGGTAAACAGAGTACTCAAGAACCAGCTGCGACTGGTTCCGCCCCCACCCTGCACCTTCAGACAAAGGAATATGGTGTATAAAAATGGGGCTGTGTCCCCACAGAAGTTGTTCTTTTCCAGGATCCTGAGGGGGCTGTTGCTGCTGCTGCTGGGCCAGAGGACCGCCACTTGGACTGTCTCCCTGCCTGGAGACCGAGTGTGCTGGCTCTGGGCCCAGCCTTGCCCCCTGCCTGCTCTGAGGTACTTTTGCTGGACTTGTGTTCCCCTGAAGCGCCTGGAAGCGCTTTATTTTGTCTGCCAGCGCTGGGAGCGCTTTATCTGCCTGAGGGCGCCTGGAAGCGCTTTATTTTCCCATATAGCGCTGGGAGCGCTGTGTTAATTACCCTTAGCGCTTGGGAGCGCTTTGCCTGCCAGATCGAGTGCCCACCTCGATTGGAGTATTTATTTAAGAAAGCCGGTGCCCACCCGGCATTGCCCCGGTGATTTGCTGCTGTTTGTAAATTTACCTCGAGGGAGCCCTCGGTAAATTCAGCCCCCGCTTAGAAGTGCCGGAGACGGGCCGCCGCGCTGCCCGCGACGACCCGGAAGTGCTCCTGCCGGCCGGCCAATCCGAGAGCGGGCCGACCGGAAGTCCCGCCCCGCAGCCGCGACCCGGAAGACAGGCACAAGACGCCCGGACGAGGGCAGGACCGGCGAGGCTCTCTTCTGCTTCCCCCGGTCTGGGGAAGCCTCGGTGAAGACGGAGGTTCGCCCCCGCGCCGGCGGGGCCCCCGCAGTGCAGGAAGAGTCCGGCCGCAGCAACAGAGAGTCCCGAGGAGCGGGAGCTCTCCAGCCAGCTGCAGCGAGACCGGGTGAGTGCGGAGGCAGTGGTGCCTTTCTCCCCAGAGCGGCCCCGATTGCTAGGGGGCCGCCCCGACGAGAGGGGCATTGCGTGTTTTGGAGCCCGAGGCTCCTGGGGGGCAGATGTGTTGAGCCTTGCGAGGCTCCCCGCCCAAGGTTGTTGATGAGCCCAGAGAGGCTCGAGAGCGCCCCCATTATTTTCTGAGCCCACGAGAGGCTCCAGAGACGGCCGCATTCTGTATTTGAGCCTGAAAAGCTCCTGGGGGCAATCTGCGTATTTCGAGCCCGAGAGGCTCTTGCGCCCACAGTTGCTTTGCGAGCCCCGAGAGGCTCAGGGTGCCAGTTCGTTGCTCTTGAGCCAGAGAGGCTCCAACGTTGCCCTAAACTTTCCCTGCACAGTTGCCCAGCACTTTGTGGGCAACTGCCACGTTTAGGCCCTGACATTGGGACACAGGGACTGTCACAGGTGGTGACTTATCTGAGTTTTGCGCAACTGTGTTTTATTGCTGCACCTCTGAATGTATTGTGATGCATCATGTGTTTTCCCTTGTTTCTACACCTCTGAATGAATGTTATGCATTGCATCATGTGTTATGTTCTTACACCCCTACAGGTATTGTGATATGTAGGTGGTTGTTTTCTCCCTAGTACAGGTGGTGCTAGTGAGGTCCTGGTTACCAGTGATTACTGGTTGTGTGCTATTTTGTGCTAAAGTAATTTTACATTCTAAGTGCTATTTCTGAAAGTGTTACTTCTGATTCCTGACAGTGGTCCAGGTGGCCCTGTCTTGTACATATCCCCTGTAAAATCTGCCTGTGCCTCTGGCACATTGTAAAGTGTGTGTTTTATCTAATGTGTTTTAGTGTAATACAAAGGCTATTTTTATATAACCTTGTGTGGAGTTTCCTTTGTGGTGGGTCCTGGGTGTTGTTGCTGGGGTGCGTGTGCAAATAGCAAATACTTAACTTACATCGCCTCCAAGTTTAGCCTTGCTGCTCGCGCCACGTTACCTAGAGGGTGAGCAGGGGTTATCTTGGCGTGTAACTCCCTTGCCCTGACTTGGGAGTGGTGGTCTCTGACTGACTTTGGCGAAAGCCCTGGCCAGCCAGGGATCCCATTTCCAACATTGGCGGCAAGCGGTGAGGATGAGGATTTGTCTTTGCCTTGTACCTTAGTAGCAGCTGGCTGCACCACAAAACTCTGCATTTTAGATGACCACATTTTAGGGGATTGTTTTTTTTTTAAGTTCATTGTTTTCTTCTCCTGAAGGTATCATTGTGTAATTGTGTCAGTACATTTGTCCCCCACCCTGCGCCCAGAGTCGGTACCTGTGTCACTTGTGGTCAGGTTGAGGAATCAGGGGTGGTAGAAACTGCCTTACCAGTCCGAGGGGAGGGTTGTGTGTGGATGAATGATGTGTGGCAATAGGCAAGTGAGTGTGATTTCCCTGGGATAGAGAGCTTGCTGATACCTAGTGAATTGTGTACTCCTGTGTTAGCTCAGACCCCTAGGTTCCCTGTGTGATCTCTTCTCTAGAACGTCCGCCAGAATGGAGCCTGCTTTTGATTTCTGTGTTCTGTTTAGATACAGTATGGGAGAGTTGGTAAGGTTCTGTGAAGAGAGAGACATAGGGGTGGATGAGTCAGACACTCAGTCCGAACTTAGGAGCAGCCTGATCCTATGGCAAAAGGGTCAGTGGGATCTTGAGCGCAGTGAGGAGAGGGCCCGGGCTTCACACCAGGAGGGTAGTGGGTCCGTGTGGAGCCCTGAAGATTCAGAAGAGGAGGAAGAAGATGACAGCACAGGGACGCCAGCAGATAGTGAGGACCCCATAGATAGGGAGTCCCTTGCTGGGTCCAGCGTAGGAGGCAGCGCCTCATCCCTTTACCTGTCCCCAGAGGAGCTGGAAGATAGGAGGAGAGAAAGGGAGCACCAGCTGGCTTTAGAAAAGCTCAGGTTGGAGCATGCCCAGGCTATGGCACAGCTGGGCGTTAGAAAGCAACAGCTAGAGACCGAGAGGGTCTTAGCGCAGGAAAGGATAGAGGAGGCTGAGAGGGCCTCCACCAGAGGCAAAGTAGCTCTGGAGGGTAGACTATCCCCTGCGCGCAGTGTTGTGTCTGGATCCCCCAGGGAGGGTTGAGTCCAGTGGTGGCAGCTATTTAGATTTCAGTGTAGGAAATCCCAGTCCCAGTTCCCCCAGTCTGGTACCTGTTTCCCCAGAGGAGGAGTTAAGGGTGAAGTTCAGGGACAGTAGGAAACTGTCTCACCAGTCTTGGGAGGGAGGATGAATGTTGTGATACACTGTGGGCTTGGTTGCAAGTTCACACGAAAGATGATTTTGACGTCTTGTTTGGTCTGATTGTCAAAGAGCATCTGCTCAGTTGTTGTTCACCAGGGTTGCGCACGCACCTGTTGGGGTGTGGATTGTCTAGCGCATGTGAGCTTGCAGATGAAGCAGACCGCTGGGAAAGGGCCAGAGGTTCTCTAGAGTCATTGGTGAGTGACTCCAAAAGTAGTGGTTCAGGGATCTTCCAGCCCAGCGTGGTGGAAGAGGCTCAGTGTGGCCCAGCTAGGTCCCAGGATAGCGAGGAGGGTGTAGGGGCTTACTGCCTGGCTCAGTGGAGCAGGAGTAAGTGGGTGACCGAGGGTCCCCAGGTGCCCGATGCCCTGCCTCAGGACTTGGATGGTTTCTTTAGGGAACACCAGGTTGGGGACCTAGGCTGTCCTGTTAGTCCACTTGAGGAGGATCTCCTAGTGTCTACAGGACCTGGAGTGTCTGTAACCAGAGCTCCTGTGGTTCTAGAGTCTGGCAGTACCGCTCCGGTAGGGAGGGTACAGGAGTCCAGAGTGATTGGGGGAGTTCCCCAGTGGAAGGACCAGTGGGTCAGGGACTACCCAGTTGGGCTAGGTTCCCATGTAGTGACCATGGTAACACCACTTCTGGTCTGGGGGATCATCACGCACTGTCAGATGGACAGAGAGCGGGAGATCTGCGCCAGACAGACAGTCACACAACAGATGTGTCATTTGTTGGCCTCAGGGGGATTGTGTGTGAGTCCCCAGAAGTCCTGGAGTGCCAGGCAATTGTTCCACTGAAGGTTTTAGACCAGAGGTTGGAAGGCCAGGTTCAGAATCAGCCTGACCTGAAGGGTAGGATGACTGTAACCAGTGTCCTGACCGGTTCTTCTTCCAGAGGAACTTCTCCAGGTGGGAGAGGGCAGACCTCTGGAAGGGGGTGCAGAGGGTGGGAGAGCCCACCTCTGACCCCGGTGCAACCTGAGTGGATAAGCCCTGGGTTGGAATGGCGTTCTAGGTGTACCCCTCGTCGGAGGAGGAGGAACCCTAGGAGAAGAGGTAAGGGGAGGAGAGCCTTCCCTGAGACGCCTGGTCCGCCTGAGGTTGTAGGCCCTAGGCTAGAGAACCAGTGGCAGTCTAGTCCTGTCTTGCAGACACGAAGAGTGGAGAATGGCTCCTATAGGCCAGGGGTTACTACCCCCCGCTCTGCGAATAGGCATGGACCAGTGGCACCTGGGTGGCCCAGGGCCTGGTCCTGGCCGTGGACAACTTGGGAGTACCAGTGGGGTAGCCCAGTTGGTCCTGACAGTGTGTCTAGAAGGAATCCCATGGGTTCACCGTGGCGTAGAACAGGAGGGTGTCCCTGCAGTTGTGGGCCCGCGTCCGTGTTCTATCGCCCCAAGCAGGGAAGTCCATCACGGTGGTGATTGTTCTACCCTGCATTTTGGCTGGAAGGGGGTTGTGTTGGACTTTGGCCCTTAGGGCAGGTTCACCCTTAGACTTTTTGCCTTTAAATGGTGACCTGGTGATGGTGATTTTTGGATTCTGCGCACTTTCACTGTGTCCCAGTGGAAAGTGCGTGCGCACTCTGAGTGCATGTGCTGAGCTAGGCCTGCCCGCCCATAGGAATGCATGGGGAATGTATGGGTCCCTGGTAGTTCCTGATGCGTGGGGTGTACAGGCTTGAGTCTGGTATGTGTGAACTCGTGAGAGTGAATGCTGCGCAACGGTATGTGCGGCTTGGATGTGTCTAGTGGGGAAGTGTCATTCCTAGACATGGCTGTACGTGTGCAGTGAGGGTGCTGGAGTGTGATTGGCTGGAGCTGGCTGGCATGCCAGGCTCCAGGAAGTCTGGATGGGTCTGCCCGGTGGTGAGTGTGAGATTAGCATGAGTGATGTGTGGGAGGAGTGTACCTGTGTCCTGGATGGGTTGGGTTTTCCCCACACAATGCTGGCTCCGCCCCCCTGTGGTGTGTCTAACGACCCAAGCCCTGCCAGTGAATAGAGAGGGTGGTTGATGTAAACAGAGTACTCAAGAACCAGCTGCGACTGGTTCCACCCCCACCCTGCACCTTCAGACAAAGGAATATGGTGTATAAAAATGGGGCTGTGTCCCCACAGAAGTTGTTCTTTTCCAGGATCCTGAGGGGGCTGTTGCTGCTGCTGCTGGGCCAGAGGACCGCCACTTGGACTGTCTCCCTGCCTGGAGACCCAGTGTGCTGGCTCTGGGCCCAGCCTTGCCGCCTGCCTGCTCTGAGGTACTTTTGCTGGACTTGTGTTCCCCTGAAGCGCCTGGAAGCGCTTTATTTTGTCTGCCAGCGCTGGGAGCGCTTTATCTGCCTGAGGGCGCCTGGAAGCGCTTTATTTTCCCATATAGCGCTGGGAGCGCTGTGTTAATTACCCTTAGCGCTTGGGAGCGCTTTGCCTGCCAGATCGAGTGCCCACCTCGATTGGAGTATTTATTTAAGAAAGCCGGTGCCCACCCGGCATTGCCCCGGTGATTTGCTGCTGTTTGTAAATTTACCTCGAGGGAGCCCTCGGTAAATTCAGCCCCCGCCTAGAGGTGCCAGAGACGGGCCGCCGCGCTGCCCGCGACGACCCGGAAGTGCTCCTGCCGGCCAATCCGAGAGCGGGCCGACCGGAAGTCCCGCCCCGCAGCCGCGACCCGGAAGACAGGCACAAGACGCCCGGACGAGGGCAGGACCGGCGAGGCTCTCTTCTGCTTCCCCCGGTCTAGGGAAGCCTCGGTGAAGACGGAGGTTCGCCCGCGCCGGCGGGGCCCCCGCAGTGCAGGAAGAGTCCGGCCGCAGCAACAGAGAGTCCCGAGGAGCGGGAGCTCTCCAGCCAGCTGCAGCGAGACCGGGTGAGTGCGGAGGCAGTGGTGCCTTTCTCCCCAGAGCGGCCCCGGTTGCTAGGGGGCCGCCCCGACGAGAGGGGCATTGCGTGTTTTGGAGCCCGAGGCTCCTGGGGGGCAGATGTGTTGAGCCTTGCGAGGCTCCCCGCCCAAGGTTGTTGATGAGCCCAGAGAGGCTCGAGAGCGCCCCCATTATTTTCTGAGCCCACGAGAGGCTCCAGAGACGGCCGCATTCTGTATTTGAGCCTGAAAGGCTCCTGGGGGCAATCTGCGTATTTCAAGCCCGAGAGGCTCTTGCGCCCACAGTTGCTTTGCGAGCCCCGAGAGGCTCAGGGTGCCAGTTCGTTGTTCTTGAGCCAGAGAGGCTCCAACGTTGACCTAAATTTTCCCTGCACAGTTGCCCAGCACTTTGTGGGCAACTGCCACGTTTAGGCCCTGACATTGGGACACAGGGACTGTCACAGGTGGTGACTTATCTGAGTTTTGCGCAACTGTGTTTTATTGCTACACCTCTGAATGTATTGTGATGCATCATGTGTTTTCCCTTGTTTCTACACCTCTGAATGAATGTTATGCATTGCATCATGTGTTATGTTCTTACACCCTTACGGGTATTGTGATATGTAGGTGGTTGTTTTCTCCCTAGTACAGGTGGTGCTAGTGAGGTCCTGGTTACCAGTGATTACTGGTTGTGTGCTATTTTGTGCTAAAGTAATTTTACATTCTAAGTGCTATTTCTGAAAGTGTTACTTCTGATTCCTGACAGTGGTCCAGGTGGCCCTGTCTTGTACATATCCCCTGTAAATTCTGCCCGTGCCTCTGGCACATTGTAAAGTGTGTGTTTTATTTAATGTGTTTTGGTGTAATACAAAGGCTATTTTTATATAACCTTGTGTGGAGTTTCCTTTGTGGTGGGTCCTGGGTGTTGTTGCTGGGGTGCGTGCGCAAATACTTAACTTACATCGCCTCCAAGTTTAGCCTTGCTGCTCGCGCCACGTTACCTAGAGGGTGAGCAGGGGTTATCTTGGCGTGTAACTCCCTTGCCCTGACTTGGGAGTGGTGGTCTCTGACTGACTTTGGCGAAAGCCCTGGCCAGCCAGGGATCCCATTTCCAACAATCTGCCTAATAATCGCAACTCATGCGGTCTATACAAGAATACAATTGTTTCAATAAATATCTTTTGTGTGTTTATCTTGGAAAAAGCAAAGCAACGAAAGAGTAGATCTGTTTCCACAATTTCTTGGGATTAAGAGTGGTCATGTTTGATGTTCAGTGCAAAAGAAACAATTGATGGACGGAATGCTGGACAATGCAAAAATGCAAACTTTAGCCCCATTCACAATGATCTGGGTTTAATCCATCATTATTTGGCTCACCACACCACCCCAGTTTGGACCCAGCCATATGCAAATCAGTCTTGACCCTGTTCCTTGTTGGAACAGTCCAGCCCGATCTGCCAAGCCAGGTCCTCCCTGGACCAGAAACAAGCATCCTAAGACCGGTGTCAGGGCATCCCCCTTCATCAACTAGGCTAGCTTGAATACAGTGGTGTAGTGAGCACGAGATCTACGTCTGGGCATTTGTCACCCCAAGTGGGCCTTTTATGGCCAGACATGGGTCCCGTTCTCTCCATGCCACTGGAGTCAAGGTATCCTGGCTGATGAGGGCTTAAAGCCCAAAACCGGTCCTAGGATGCTTGTTTTCAGTCTAGGGAGGACCTGGCCTGGC
Source organism: Lissotriton helveticus (assembly GCF_964261635.1). Lineage (NCBI taxonomy): Eukaryota > Metazoa > Chordata > Amphibia > Caudata > Salamandridae > Lissotriton > Lissotriton helveticus. The sequence goes on along the minus strand of NC_136063.1, from coordinate 836,493,445 downwards.
AGTTTGGGCTGGACTGTTTCCAAGGGGCACAGGGTCAAGTCTGATTTGCATATCGCTGGGTTCAAGCTGGAATGGCATGGTGAGCAAAAAAACGATGGATTTAGGCCCAGATGTATGTACTGGGGTCAATGTATGACATTGTTCTGCATTCTGTCCATCAATTGTTTTTTTGCATATGTTGGATGTTCAGGGCTCGAAAAATCCTCTCGCAAGAGCAACATTTATTCAGGACAAGCTATTTTTAGGGTCTACTCCCCTTTTGAGTTGAAAATCCTCTAACTTCAGGGAAGATAATTTGGCTTTTGAGCTCAGTCTCTGAAAGCAGCTCAAATGTGACAAGATAACTAGTTTTAAAGGTATCTTTATTGCTCACCAAGTGAAAGAGCAATTAAAATGGCATTAAATCTTGTTCTTTTGTCATATTTCCTGGCTTTCAGAGACAGAGGTCAAAAGTCAGCCTATCTTATTACATTTATTTTTCTTTCTGTGACTTAAGTTAAAGGATTTTGTAAAGTCAACTGTGTGACAAGTGAACTGTGCAAAGCATGTTAAATGAAAGGCTATACGATGTCAGGCTTTTTTCTAACAACACTGAAATAGTGAACTGTTCAAACATTTCAAATATATTTCACTAGTTATGAAAACCCATTTTTGTATTTCTGTGGTCCAAAAATATTTTTATAGGATCAAAACAAATTAGAACACTTTACTTGGTGATCTGTAAATACATTTTTGCTGAAACCCAATTTCCAAAAATTGTTTATGCACTAATATCAGTAAAACTATCTCAGTGGGAAAGTTTTGTGGCCATTTGGAAAATATGCTATCTGTAAATGACAATGTACTACCACATCATGCTTTGGTAATATTTCTATGAAAAGTGAGTTTTTAAACATGAACTGGGAATTATTACTGCTCCAGCCCAGATGACAATGCTATTAGTGAACTAAGAAACAAGTCAAGAATAATGTGTACCATATATATGGGCTTGATTCTTGTTATATATGGAGCATACATTTAGTCTACTAAATAAAGGTTTTTTTGTACACTAGAAATAGTGAACTTGTATATTTGAAGGTGCTCTCTTATTTTATAATAAAGAAAAAGTCGGCTCCAAAAGATAAAATATTTGCCTAGGATCACACAATTTGAGACCAGTTCATGGGTCAAGTGCATTACAGTTAGGTTGAGTAGATTATTAAAATTACTAGACCTGGAGGTCTAGTAACATTTTAAAGTTTTTTGAGCCCTGAATGTTGCTGATACCATCTGGTTCCCTGGTAAGGTTAAGGGTTTAGATGGAGAACTGTGAACTAGCAAGGAACTGTGCAAATGTTTTCTGATGGTATGTGTGGACCAAGCCCCTATATTCGGATGTGCATGTTGACCTGATAGGCAGTCCCACAGTATAACATGGATCCACAAATATTCTAGGTCAGGTACTTATTTAATGTGTCCGCTCAGTAGTTCTCCTGTATGCTCAAGGTCCCCATTTCAACTTTATACGGAGACATCCATGGTGTTAGGGATTAATCCTCCTCCGCTTAATAGGAATCCCTATTTTTGTATGAAGGCTGTTCAAGCTTGAACTTTTAAAAGGGTTACCTCACTGTAGCATTTTCCTTTCTTTGTATTCCATTAATTAAATATGGTGCTAGCAGTTAACAATCTTGTTAATTGTAGACATACTGTTAACTGCACATATACTGCACAAGGGCTCCCTGTGGGGGGGCAGGCGGAAGTCTGGATGGCACCTTCGTGGTTGAGGCACACAAGGTTTATTGTATTCCTGGGTTAAATTTCCTGCAGTTGATGCGGACAAACATTTCATACATACACTGAAGCAGCATATAGACCTGATGAATATTTAGAAATACCATTAACATTTCAGGAACATCAGAATTGGTTCCAAGGCGCACTTCCACTATACAATGTAAGACTGGGGTCCCTCAGCAATGATGAGGCAACCTGACTAGTCCTAGCTGGCTATACACCATACCCAAATATCGCACCATTAAGTAATGTAGAACTTAGTTCTCTTTACACAGGTCTAGTCAGGATATATAAACGTTTAACACAGTTTGCTATGCATAGAACAATAACTGCCCACGCAAGGGCTGTTCAAGCTGTGTAGTCATAGTTAGCTGTGGCCTCAATTTGTCCTCTTACTATCAATGCAATTATGGGAAATTTTCCCACCAAGTGGGAAAAAATTCCATTTTGGATTGCACAAAAACAAACCAGCTTGAACCAGTGTTTCCCCATATGGGACCCAAAGAACAAGTTACTTACCTTCGGTAACGCTTTTTCTGGTGGATACAGTATCTGCCTATGGATTCTTCACCTTGGGAATATCCCCCTGCGTCAGCAACATTCGGAAATTCTTTTGTAGCTTTGCGCGGACGTGGACAACGTCATAGAAACACGGCATCGCGCGCGGCTCCGCTGACATCACCGACTCCATAATAGGCCCACGTCGGTGTGATGACATCAGTTCCACCCTTTTTTCCATGCCTTCGAGGCAAACGGACGGATCAACAACAGTAGATGTACACACCAAGTACATAGTACCAAATAATCAAAACAACACACACAGTGTGTAGTCCATGCAGGAAAGCAATTATAACACATTTCCTTTGACAATAAAATATTAACATTACAGAAAATCAGGTATAGAAGAGTGGACAGCGGGGAGGCGGGTGGGTCAGTGAGGAATCCACAGGCAGACACTGTATCCACCAGAAAAAGCGTTTCCGAAGGTAAGTAACTTGTTCTTCTGATGGATACATCTGCCAGTGGATTCCTCACCTTGTGAATAGAGTCCCACAGCAGTCCCCACTCCCGGAGGAGGGTGTCCACTCCCCTATACCAGAAAATCTTGGAGGACAGAACGCGTAAAGTCGCCGTCCCTTCTCACTTCGGAATCCAAGCAGTAATGCTTTGCGAAAGTGTGGAGGGAAGCCCAAGTCGCCGCTCTACAAATGTCCTCTACAGGCACACCCCTAGACAGAGCAGATATAGCAGACCTTGCTCTAGTAGAATGTGCTCTCAAACCTTCAGGAGGTTCCTTACCCGCCAGAGAGTAGCATATCTTGATGCACAAGACAATCCATCTTGACAGCGTGCGCTTGTGAACAGCCTTGCCTCTTATGGCACCAACGAAGCCCACAAAGAGTTGATCATCCACTCTGAACTCTCTGGTCCTGTCCAGGTAGAAGCTCACCGCCCTCTTAGGGTCCAGGCAATGAAGTATCTCCTCCTCCTTAGAAGGGTGAGGGGGGATAAAAGGTAGGAAGGGTAATGGACTGCCCTAGATGGAAGGGAGTTACCACCTTAGGCAGAAAAGCAGCCCTGGTCCTCAGTACCATTCGTTCCGCATGAATGGTCAAGAATCGGGGCTTTGAACTAAGAGCTTGATGCTCACTTACCCTCCTTGCCGAGGTAATCGCAATCAGGAAGACCGTTTTAAAAGACAACAGTCTCAAGGGACACTTATGCAAAGGTTCAAAAGGCGAACCCATTAAAAAAGTAAGCACAAGGTTCAAGTCCCATTGAGGCACAATAAAGGGAGTAGGAGGAAATTTATTCGTCAGACCTTTTAAAAAACTCAAGACCACAGGAGATTTAAATAAGGATGGCTGATCCGGTAGACAGAGAAAAGCCGACAAAGCCGAAAGATAACCCTTAACCGTAGCCACAGCAAAACCCTGCTGCGCCAAATAGAGTGCAAATGGAAGAATATCAGACAATTTAGCCTTCAAAGGGTCAATGGACTTCTCTCCACACCAAGAAACAAACTTAGTCCATCTATAAGAATAAATAGATTTGGTGGAATCACACCTGGCCGATAAAATGACATCCACCACATCATGTGAGAGAGAAAAGGAATTCAGGCTGCCCCGTTGAATCTCAAGGCATGAAGGTGTAAGGTCTGGCGGTGGGGGTGTAGAACCTGCCCCTCCATCTGAGAGAGGAGATCTGCCCTGAGAGGGAGACGGAGCAGCGGGCACGAGGAGAGGTGGAGAAGATCCGTGTACCACACCCTTCTTGGCCAATCCGGAGCGATCAATACGACTTGGGCCCGGGAATGGCGAATCTTCCTCAGAACCCGAGGAATCAAGGGTATGGGAGGAAACGCGCAAAGGAGTCTTGAGTTCCAACTCAACTGAAACGCATCCCCCAAAGCTCCCTGCATCGGATACTGGAGACTGCAGAATAACAGGCAGTGAGCATTCTCATGAGTGGTGAACAGGTTTCCCGAGGAGTTCCCCACGTCCGAAAGACGTGACGAACTACCTCTGGATGAAGCCTCCACTCGTGGTCGGATGAGAACTGCCGACTGAGACTGTCCGCACGTACGTTCAAAACTCCGGCCAGATGATTTGCCAACAGACAAATCTGATGGTCCTGAACCCAGGACCAGAGATGCAGAGCCTCTCTACAGAGACACTGCGACCCCACTCCTCCCTGCTTGTTGACATACCACATCGCAGTAGTGTTGTCCGTTAGGACTTGAACCAACTGACCGCGAAGGGAAGGGAGGAAGGCCTTGAGCGCCAGACGTATCGCCCGCAACTCTAGAAGGTTGATATGAAGCAACTTTTCCTCTGGAGACCAAAGACCCTTGATCTCCAGATCCTCCAGATGAGAACCCCACCCTAGAGTGGATGCATCCGTAATCACCATGGCCACCGATGGAGGTAGATGGAAGGGCTTTCCTTGAGACAGATTGCCCTCCACCAAGACAGATCCGCAACAGTTTCTCTGGAGATCTTCACAGACTCCCTGAGATCTCCGTTGTGTTGATACCACTGCCTGCGGAGGCACCACTGGAGTGCCCTCATGTGCCAGCGTGCATGGTTGACCAGCAGAATGCAGGAAGCCATCAGACCGAGCAGACAAAGGACCTTCAGGACTGGAACGACCGCTCCATTGTGAAATAAAGGAATCATTTCCTGTATGTCGCAAATTCGTTGTGGAGGAGGAAATGCCCGACATACAGTTGTATCCAGTACCGCACCTATGAACAGGTTGCACTGGATGGGCACCAGGTGAGATTTGGGTACATTTATCGAAAAACCCAACCTGTACAACAATTGAGTTGTAACCTGCAGATGATGGAGCCCCTTCTCTGGAGATTCCGCTTTGATCAGCCAATCGTCCAAATAAGGGAATACTGGTATCCCCGACTTTCTGAGATGTGCCGCCACCACAGCCATCACCTTGGTGAAGACTCGAGGTGCAGTAATAAGACCAAACGGAAGGACCGCAAACTGGTAATGTTGCGAATCCACCGTGAAACGGAGATACTTCCTGTGCGACTTCAGAATGGGGCTATGGAAATAAGCATCCTGTAAGTCGATCGACACCATCCAGTCTTCTTCCAGCAGCGCTTGAAGAACCTGTGCAAGGGTGAGCATCTTGAACTTCTCCAGCTTCAGGTAAAGGTTCAAGATCCTGAGATCCAGAATTGGACGAAGTCTGCCATCCTTCTTGGGGATCAGGAGTAGCATCCCCGACTCCTTTCCTGCTCCGGAACAACCTTTATCGCACCTTTTCTTAACAGTGCCAGAACTTCCTCCTGCAGGAGCAGCAGGTGGTCCACTGTGCAAAACCCTTGGCAAGGAGGGAAATTCCCTAAAGGGAAGAGCATACCCATTCTCTACGAGATTGAGAACCCAAAAGGTCTGATGTTACCGATTCCCAATCCCGTAGAAAATAGGTAAGCCGCCCCCCAACAGGACCCATATGATCCGGAATGGCGGATCTAGGGCTGCTTTGCTGTTGTAGGAGGAGGGTGGGTAGAGGAAGAGAAAGAGGAGGAGGAGGAGGATGCCTGATGTCCCAGAGGACGAGCTCTTTGCCTGCCCCTGAAAGATTTATACAACGGATTTTGTTGTTGCTGCTGCTGTTGTTGTGACCGCTTGTAGGGACGAAAAGAAGATCTTCCAAAGCCCCTATACTTGTGCTCACAGATCCTCTAGTTTGCAAACCCATAGACCTGGCTGTTGCCCTGCTGTCTTTGAACCTCTCCAATGCAGCATCAGCCTTTTTACCAAAAAGGCCCGAGCCAAAGGGCAAATCCATTAAAGCAGCCTGAACATCTGCAGAGAACTCGGAAGACTTCAACCAGGCAGCTCTTTTGGTGGCAATCGAAGACCCCATGACCCTAGCCACAGAATCCGCTGTGTCCATTCCGCTCTGTATGACCTGCCGAGCAGCAGCCCTAGTGTCAGCAAGCACCTCATTAAAAAATGTTCTGACCTCTTCCGGAAGTTTAGGGGTCAATTGCTTTACAGTATCCATCAAGGCATGGATATAACGACCCAGGAGGCAAGTAGCATTCGTGGATTTGAGGGCCATACTTGCTGATGAAAAAACTTTCATCGCAGATTGGTCCTGCTTTTTGAATCCTTTTTACCAGGAACCTGGGGAAAAGCACCTGCAGACCTTTTAGAGCAGGCTGCCTGTACCACTAAACTCTCTGGTAAAGGATAAGAGGTCAAAAAGTCTGGGTCCCCAGGAGCCACTCTATAATGCCTTGCAACGGCCTTAGAAACCGCAGGAGTCGTAAGAGGCCTACTTCACACCTCCAGGATAGGATCCGTTAAAGCATCAGTAAAAAGAAGCATAGGTTCCACCACAGATGAGGAAGAATGGAGGACTTCAGTCAAAATGTTTGATTTATACTCCGCAGTGGGAAGAGTCAAATTCAGCAGATCCGCTGCCTTCTTGATAACCACATGGTAAGGAACCACATCTTTAGAAGGGGCATCCGACACCGAGGCTAAATCCCATTCAGGGGACAGTTCCAGCCCACTTGCCTCTCTTAAATCATCAAAATATTCCTCCGATTCTTGAAGCTCACCCTCTTCAAACTCAGCTTCCCTATATCTCTGCTCCTCCAACAAGCGCTGGGCTTCACGCCTCGACCTCTCCTTCCGAAGCGACGTCATCGGATCCAGAATCGACTCCGAAGGAGCCGGAGTCGGCGTCGAACTCCGAGTCGGAAGACCATGCCGAAGATCTCGAGGTCGGTCCGGAGCCGGCAACGCAGGAACCGGCGTCGATGACGTCGGCGGCGCCGAGAGATGCCAAGGCGGTGTTGGCGCCGGCATAAACGGCAAGAACGGCGCCAGAGCATAAGCTTGGGGGACTCCCAAATTGTATGCCAACGGACCCATGGGACCAGCCGGTGCTCCAGAGGGGTACACGGCTCTCGCATAAACACCATACATGGCATTTAAGAACTGCGAAGGGTCCTGTCCTGGACCCGGGAAAGGAGGATACAAACCCACCTGCTGCTCTCGAGGAGGCTGCACCGGAATTGACTCCTCTTGTTCCTCGGGTTGGTAAGCCGGAGTCGTCGAGCCCTGAGGAACAGGAACCTCTTCCTCCCGATCTGGAGACAGAGACCAAGCCGGAGAGGGATTCGACACCTGAGCCGGTGAATGCTCTGGTGACTCCAAGGGCAATGCCTCACCTTCCGGATCTGGTGCCGGAGATTCTACAGCCTTACGATGCCGTCTACCAGGCGACTTCGCTCTCGAATCCGACTCCTTTCCTGAATGGTGCCTTGATCCATGCTTCCTCTTCTTATGTCTCTTTTTCGTTGATCTGGAAGCATGCCCCAATGACTATTTCGAAGCCGACCTCGACCGCGACCTCAAACTCTTCTTGGCCTCTTTACCGTTTAATTTGGCAACCAGGAGCTTCGTCTCACGTTCACGAAGAGGTTTTGGATTCATCTTCCTACAGGAATGACAACCCTGGACGTCGTGATCCGAACTCAGGCATCATATACAGTCATCATGCGGGTCCGCATTCACTGCACGGCTTGAAACCAGTCTTCTTAGTCGACATCACGACAGGAGACAGAAACACTGGAAAAGACACAGAAAACCACAATAGTAACAAAGTTACTATCAACGCTACAGAGGATCCCTCGAAAACCGTTCGCGTCGACGACGCGGAAAAAAGGGAACTGATGTCATCACGCCGACTGGGCCTATTATGGAGTCGGTGACGTCAGCGGAGCCACGCGCGATGCCGTGCTTCTATGACATCGTCGGCGCGAAGCTACAAAAGAATTTCCGAATGTTGCTGACGCAGGGGGATATTCACAAGGTGATGAATCCACTGGCAGATGTATCCATCAGAAAACAAACACAGAATTCTCATTATGTACCTACCAGTGATATGGTTCCTCTAGTACAGTATTGTACACCTTGGAGCCTAGTCTTAGCTGCCATTTATATCATAACACATGGTATCCATCAATTGTTGGTTTGCCTGCATTGCTAAAACAGATTCAAAATGAATACAGGGCAATTTTGCCACAGTTTCCTCAATTATTTGAAGTAATATCAAAGGGGAGGCAATGCTGGCAGTACGCCAATGTCTTGTGCAGGTTCCCGTTGTTGAAAAAGAGCGCAAATAGGCAACAATTATTTCTGCAACTATACATCTTTAGGTCAGGATCATTTGGGAGCCAGGTCTGATCAGCCACAACTTAAAGGCAGCTCTGAATCAGATAATACCAAACAAGCACCTCAGTCTTAAAAACAAAAACGCCGGGTGGAGCTCTGCGCCCGGAGTCTACTGAAAAACAATATAATTTGCGTAACTGTTATACACTTAAACAGCCTGATAGGTATCAGTAAACTGATGCATGTCCTTCTCATTGCTTTTAGGACTCGCCCAACAAACACTCAGAGAGAGGGGGACGAAACAAACGCAGGCATGAAGAGTATGTGAAACCAAAAACGGACTCACAACACTCGTCTGACATAAAAAAGGAAGAAAAACTTCCACAACAAAAACCCCAGTTTAAAAAGGTGGCAGTTGTTTCCACTAAATTTGCTACACATATTGAGAACGCTCCTTCAGACCAAGACGTGGGCATTGATACTGCTAAACAGCGCAGCAGAGGTCAGATAGTTCGCTGAAAATTCCAATAGTTTTTGGTTGTAAGAGCAACTAATTTATTTATTCAAGTTGAAACACCAGATAAGCGGGTTAGCCATACTGACAGACTTTATGATTTGGACATTCAAATTGAGGCTGACATAGCAAGTACGATCAAGGTAATATTCTGGTAAAATGTTACCAACGCTTACGAGATTCTCTTGGCTGAAGTAGATTGGCTGCCTGAGTTTGTTGGAAAAGTCCCAGAAGGGAAGGATGTAATCATACCTTCCATCTCTGTTCTTGTCCCTGAAGTTAATAAACAAGCGTATGCCGCAGAATGGGCTCTTGCAGAAGCCCCGGCATTATATGCAATTATGTAGGCTGGCATAAGGACTCTCCTTATGTCATATCTATACCCTCCAGCCCGTAGTTCAACCCACAATACTTAATAAAACATGAAGTTAATAGCCCGCTGACAGCCCGGTCTCACACAATTGGAGTACTATGGTGTGATTGAGCCCTCCTCTTCCATAAAAAATCCACTTTTTCCTATAATTAAACCAAATAATTTTTGTCTTATAGTCTTAGGCTATAGACATTTGACCAGCCATACACGCACTTTTGCAATTCAAAATTCCCATATTAAGGCATTAAATGAACAATATTGACTTTAACAAATATAAAACATGAACATTTACAATGGGGTTTTCTGCCAAAACATAGTGCCTGAAAGTAGAGACTTAATGGCGTTGAGCGCATTAGGGGTGCAGAGACAATTCTGCTGCATCCCAAAGGTGCATAAGAACAGTCCAGGTCTGTTTGCTGCCCTTGTAATGTCAATTTAACAAGAAATGGACTCAGAAGCATTGCCCTACATTGATGACTTGTACCTCAAGGATGAGGACTTGAACACAGATATCGCATAGTTTTGGGATTCGCTGAAGATGGCTACAAATTCAATTTAAAAAAAACAAAGATTGCTTTTCTCAGTGCGCTAATCTTGGGATAAGAGTTATCAAATGAAGGCAAAAGCCTTGCACCATATTTCTTGGAGAAATGTGCACTCTAGCAACCACCAAATACCATAAAAAAGCTACAATCGCTTTTGGGCCTTCTGAACTTCGCTAGAACATATATACCAAACTATGCACAATGGGTTAAACCATTATACAATTTAATGTGTCCTCACTTCTCCAGTACACATTGGACATCAGAACACACTGATTCTCACAGCACTGCAAACTGACATGCTTGCATCCAGACACTTACACACTTGTGTCAACACAACTAACTTGGTGAGCTGCATAACTGCGGGATCCCCTGGTTTTAAATATGGCACCTTTAATGAGATTGATACTGTGTCCAATGCTTATAAATTGCATTCATACCCTAATGCTGAATTGTGTTTTGCATCAATGGGAAAAAATGCTGATTGCAGTTCAGACAGCTGTCATAAAGGAAAGACTGTTGGCTCGGGTGCAATACATAATAGTGGTAACTCCCATATCAGCCTTAAACGCGGTCACCAAGGCAAGCGTTCCTAATGCAAAAGCCTTACATCCACGATGGATACAATGGGTCAACTCCTTCTAACACCTACTAATGTGGACTATGTCTTATACCCTACTTGGCAAATGCAAAAATTCCTCCAGTACGAACAAGAGTACCCTGTGCCCAGTAAGTTTACATAATGTATACTGCTTGTTCAGCTCAGCCCGCGGGCGACACTAAACAATGATACTCAGCCGCCTTTGCTGCAGTATGCACTGTCATGAGAGATGGAATGTTTCATGCACAAAAAACATTTACAACCCTTGGGGGATTGTACAGCTCAGCTGGCTAAATTGAAAGCTTTGATTCTGGCACTGAAGAATACGGATCCTGAATTCCCCACATTCATAGTATGCGATTTGTATTACTGTGTCCAATCTTTTAATGAGAATTTACATTATTGGCACCTAAATGGATTCAGAGAGACTGAAGAAAATGCCATCAACAAATTGCTTTGGGAAAAAATGGTGCATCTTAAAGACTGCTTACCACTGGCTCATGTAATTCACACATTGAGTCATTAGTGTATTGGGAGTACATTTTGCAGGGAATTCTCGGGCTGATGAAGCTACCAAACGGGCAGGTCAAACTGCTGTTGTAGCTGCGACAACTTGTTCACACGAGTGTGGATGATGACATCATGGCTGCTTTAACTGCTTCATGTAATGCCACTCAATTACCTAAAAACAAATCCAGCAAAATGCATACCTTTCGCTTGCATTCTTGGAATAGGCGATCGAGTGATACCCAACCAGGAGTGCAGGCTAGAATTAATCATAGCAGCTCATGGAGGATTAGAATCTGCCATGCAGGTTTGGCAGCAAGAGTTTCCTTACTACAGAAAAGCTACTGGTGGCATGGTCTATACAAACCGACTAAACACATGCCCTCAGTTGTGAAATCTGTCAGCAAATTATAAGTTCCATCGCAGCTCACATACCACAGACACTCCTCAGTTTCAAACAAAGCCCTACAATGTGTCTATTTGAACTCAGAAAGTGTGTTTAAACGTATTCTATTGGCCGTTGATTCGTGTTCTAGATTCCTATGTGAGTGGCAAGAGCAATCGGCTACCGCTCGAACTGTTACTAAAGATTTGCAGGTCTTTAACGGGACACATGCTGTAACATCATTCCACTTGGAAAAGGATTTGCATCTAAGGCTTTACGGGATACCACTGGGACCATGGATGTTGCTGTGCATTATTCCTCCCCCTATCATCCTGAGGGAAATTTGCTAGTGGAAAGGAAGAACACTGATTAATAATAGACCTTCTCTTCTAATCAGAAGTAGGGGAGATGGAATCTTGATCCATTCATTTTCCAAAGGATATAGTATAATCAAAGGAGAAAGGATCACTTGTCCTGATCAACCTTAGGTCTGCAGGATGGTGAGGGGGTTTCTGTCCCAATAATATAATTCCGGTTCGGTACGAGCAGAGCAGCGCGCACAACAGCGAGCTGAGGACGAGGCGCAATAGCCCGCTCCAAAATCTCTACCGGCTGAAGGAAGTGTGCAAAAATAATGCGCGAGGTACCATAAGACCTCCAAGACATAGGAACAGGTCAATAACCTTTTTCCTTTTCACTTTTTAACACTATATTTAATAATTCATTGCACGTTATTTCACGGTCCTGATGAATGCCCGTAAGTCCTAGAACAAAGGCAATAGAGGCAGAAACATGTCGACCAATCTTTTAACTTTTTGATACTCACAGTGCAACTATAACTCATTAACCAGTTAACCAGATGCACTACAATTGAGTTTACCAGACCCAAAACCAGACCTAATAAAATTTTTGTCTTCCTGGCTTTTCGGTCTTTTTATCTCTGGCTCACTACTGCACCAACCTTGGGTAATAACCTCCTGGTGGAGGCTGCATAACCTAATAGACCTAATGATTATGTACACACGTGAATCATAAGCGGAGAATCAAGATATACCGCTTAAAGACACCACCATACCCATCACGTGCCTGAGGGTCTTAATATTGGGACAGAAACCCCCTCACCATCCTGCAGACCTAAGGTTGATCAGGACAAGTGATCCTTTCTCCTTTGATTATACTAATAATAGACCTTAACAGCTAGAGTATTACATTTAGGTCGTAGTTGGGTCCATCACCTATATGGAGTACAGAGAGCTTTAAATAATCTACCAAGACGATCCTTGGGTGGCTGGATGCCCTATAAGGTCCTCTTCAACAATTAGATGTACATTCCGGATCTTGAGAACCCTGGTACAGTGGTGGCAGATCAGCCTTTTGACATCAATGAACTTTTTGCGATTTTAAAGGAACTACAAGACTTCTGGGATGAGTACTCAAATGAACCTGCCAAACGTTCTGCCGCTGATAAAGTCAAGGAGCAACCAGCAACTTCCGACTGCAATTCTAAAATTGGAGATCAAGTTCGGTAGAAAAGTGCAGACAAGAAAAAGCTCAGCTTGTCATACCAAGCACTGGTGCCAGACCTTGGCATTCAAGGTACCTGAACTGTGATTTTGTCATCGCTTGCTGGTTGTAGAAACAAAAGATTTGTTTCTGTTGATCTGCTCAAGCTACATCATGTGACCAGACCTACACAGTAGGCCACGAGGGTTCCCGAGTAGTTCCCTGCCTCCTCTCACTACTGTGGAGGAGATACTGCTACAAGCATTAAGTAATACCAGTATTGTTTCTCCCCGGCTGGGGACTTCAGATGCTGACATTCCACTCGTTCCCGTTGCTACTGCTAATACAGGACACACATTAAATGCACGTTTTCAGTTTTCTACTGCTACTCCTAAAAATTAAGTTATTATCAACCACCTATGGAAGTGTCTACAAGTTTTCCTTTACCACGTGGAGGTTCCTGATTTGCATAGACTGCCTCTAGTTACTTTGTCAATATTGATAATTTTTCTTCAAATTCCTCAAATTCCTCACATTCTTCACTGCATGGTGTAAATGCATTTCCTTTTTGACTGAAACAGACTTTATCAGATTCCTCCATGGCCCTTTACTTGGATTTCCATTTCACTGCTTTTCCTATTCATTTGGTTTGGATTTGTTAGTTTGTTTCTTGCTTCTGAATGTACAATACCTTTCAGAATGCTCTGATCCAGTAGTAGTAGCACATCATTCTTCTTCCCAAAGAGCAAAGAGACCTGTCCCTTGTGATTATTTCTGCATTTCCTGTCTCTGGTGGAATTGTTTGGGATAAGGTCCCATTTGACCTTTTTGGTCCTACAGAAACTTTACAGATCCCTTATGAGTTTAAGGTTGCTATGGATGAAATAATTACTCTGGGTTCAATATCTGATGAATGGGATATAGAGACAGTTACAAATACGCTATCTGCACTAGAATCTTATACAGTATTCGAAACTGAAGATCTGTATCTCAATTCCGGTAATTCTGGTGAAATGTGTTATCACTATGCCCACCATTATTTACACAGAGCTGGAACCCCATGTACAGTTTTCAATTACACTCAATGGGACCATTGCCCAGCACCACCAGTGGGTAGTTCAAAACATATTTGTAAAGTTTGCATATTTAGACACAGTTTCTTATTAGCGTACCCTACCCCCAGCAAAGAAGAAAATGCTGACCCAAACAAAATTAATTTATTCCGACTCATTTATTTACCAATTGACCCTGCAGGGCTAGGAATATTGAAAACAAAACACCGGATTGAAATTGATATGGGGAACATGGGACTGGCATTGATGCTTTATTTAGATCTTGTCGGACCCTAGGCAAATGATCTTTCTGAACAAAACAGTGCATAAAACTACTTTCCTGAGTCTGGCTAAAATTAAAGATATGAGCACACCTAGAATTCCCTCTACTGCAAGTTTTGACAATTGGCAACCCTGCAAATTTTACAGAGGAACAGCTCAATAGTATGGCACGGGATGGTACATATAACTCTTAAATTTTAGGTTTGGACGGAAGGTTAGTATAGCCAGTCAACACTAATAGCATTGACACATGTTTTTTAAACTCAACGGGTTAAAGCTAGCAAACCAGACCCCCGGTATATGCCGGCACAACACTCAAGGGTAGTTACCACCTATAGATTAGGGAAGTTATGCCAGCAATGGTTAAAGCATTCTACCCTATCTGCAGTCAAGGAACACCAATCTCCCTTTTCCGATTACATGGATTTACAAGATTTCTGTTTGGGTCCTAGGTCACCAAGTTCTAAATGTTTCATATATGCCACTCACTATGAACTTTGGAAGTTCTCAGCAAGAGGCTGCTGAAAGCTAGAGACAAACTGACAGGGTTGATTTGGAAAAAGCATTGGCTTTTGTGGATAATGGCATTACTAGAGTGTCGGCTCACATTTATTCTTTGAATATTATTGCATCATCAGCATTTGGTACAATACTGAATGACACGTCTCCTCTCCCTCAGTCATAGGCAAAGTGAGTGAATAATCGATTATGCAACTGAATTGGACATTGCAGGTTTTAAAATCAAACTTTTTGACACAGAAATATAATGCAACAGATGCTTTTGCCTTATAATTTGACACTCACACACACACAAAGACTGATGGGAAAGAAAGATGCAACTTATACAATGTTCAACACAGAGTGTTAAGACAAATTGCCCTTTACAGTAGCCGAGACACAATATGCTGTATGGTTAATTAACGGGTTCATTTCACTACCAACATTGTTTCATTTTACATCTTGTCTGAAGCATTTTCAAGTAGGCAGATATGAAGTTATGGGGGAGAGTTTTGGCCACAAAACCTGCTTTCTTCCCTTCGATTACAGATGTTTGAGTGGGGGAACTGGAGCCTTCATTAGCGGAAACAAATGTGAAGCTTCATTAGGCCATTCATTAGTTTGTGAAGAAGTGATACTTCAACTTCATGGGGCATACAATGCTTCCATGGCTAATTTAGCGCTGTAGCTGAAGGGCATCCCAGTCTTGATCCGGCTAGTGTTCCGACTGCTTTCAAATGGAAGTTATATGATCCTGAACAAACAAGGTTGTTGTGCGATGAAGCCAGGAGTCCCATATGTGGTAACAGTTTCCAGGGTCATGACTTGTTGTAATTGTGCTAATCCACGCACTCACACGATTAGGGAAGTTACCTTGTGGCCATCAATTCCTATTTGTAACATTAACTTAATAAGTTAAGACAATTGAAAGCCTTATTGTTTCAAAAGGACATGGCATTAACATCAGCTCGAGAAACTTTGATCTTCAAGTTGCAACATCTTCCTCTGATGTACAATCGCTACTATGCACAAATTTGCCATAGCATTTTGGTGAACATGTACACCAAATATTTAATGCTTCAAATACAGCGGGGGATGGCACACTTTAATGCAATTGGGTCTGCCTTTGTTAGCACATTCCAGACTGTATTCGGAGTAATACCTTCCTTTTTTGCACTCTTTGGTTTCCGGTGTATTTGGAGACATACCGCTTGAGTTATTACTGGTCATTGCTATTTTGGTCTTATTTTTTGCTGCTCGGCAATTGATGTTCCACCTCAAGGCCAAGTGGTGATAGATATACCACATGTCCTGCTGTGTTGTGAGCACATGACACAGCACTCAGGAGTGTCTTTAATTCAGGAATTCAACGTGAACTGATCTTTGTCTTTCAGACCTGTGTGGGTACACTGCATGGAGCCTATGTTCTGCTGTCTGTGGTGCCCTTTCAAGTGTACACCGGACCAGTGCCATGCGATGCAATTGGTTCAATCTACGGCTATGGTTCTGGAAGTGTGTCTGTCAAGGGCTCATCTTCAGTACTGCCCTCTGAGACTGCCATTGCTGCGGGGTGCTTACTATCAACTATTATCACCTGTCGTCATGGATGCTTCGGCTCCTGGATATCCTACTGTGGTTACACTACCAGCTGACACACCATCAGCATCTGCTGATTCGGCTGGATGTGACCATGTTTAATCCTTGGAACTTCCTGTTCAGAGTTCTGTGGATCTATCGCCTGCGGATGCAGGTTCTTTCCTGGACCCCACTGACTCTCTGAACATGGGAAACATTTCAGGAGCCTCCTAGATTTTTTATTTGGCCCTCCTTTTTTTTTTTTTTTAAACAAATTGACTTATTTGTTTTTTATTAGTTGCAAGCTTTTAATTGCCATTTTTATGGCGATCACCTGCTTTTATCACCAAAGTATAATTTATAATAATTTGACATCAAATTCTAGGCTGGCTTATATGCAATTTATTTTGAACTGAGTCTCCTTTCAGTCAATGGAAGGATGTAGTGAAGTATATTAGGGCCCTCGCTGAGTGTCCATTTTAGATTTCACGTTTTAGCTTGACATCTTTTTTTAGTGGATACATTTTTACATTAACAGGATAATGTACTGAGAAGTTACTATATGTGCAGCTTATTCCTAGTACGCATTGCTGCCTTGCTGTCTGTACACTCTGTTCAAGGCTAGATACATAGAATGTGATGGCCTTGTATTACGTTGTCTGTTGAAGACATCTCTAAGGCTCCAGACAAACCATTGCATCAGCTCTGCACCTTTGACAGTGCAATATGAATGGTGCTTTTATTATATAAACAGCCTCTGTGCTACATTCAGGACTGGAGCACTTCTGCTGGGATTATCCTGGAGCGCGGTGCACTGTGACTAAGATGCAGGCCTGCTGACTCTGACCTCTATCCTGCAAGGAATGATAGCCTTTTCTACATCAGACCGGCTTCCTGGCACAGCATACTCAGGTTCCGGCAGTTTACCTATCCCAATGGTTCTGGCAGAGGATACTCCCACTATGCTCTCGTTAGTGTAGATCGTAGTAGATAGGAGCGTAACAACATAGTAACTTTACCATGGTTGAACGGTTTATCTTTTTCACCATTCTTATAATGCTGGTTACAATGCTTCGTTTCATCTGCATAATAATCACAGCTCGAGCTGTCTACAGAAATACAATTGTTTCAATAAATGTTTGAAAAGCCATTTTCGTATCTTTGTTGTGTTGATCTTGGGCTTGCAAAGCAACAAAAAAGGTAGATCTGTTTTCACGATTTCCTCAAGAATAAGAGTGGCCATGTTTGAGGTTGCTGATACCATCTGGTACCCTGGTAAGGTTAGGGGTTCAGATGGAGCAGTGTGAGCTAGCTAGGAATTGTGGCAACATTTTCAGATGGTATTTGTGGTGAAGCACCTTCACCCCGTATCCGTGAGTCAGCATGCTGACACAACGCGGTCGTTAAAACGACTGCGTTGTGACAACGCATACCATTACTCTGCAAGTCGTTACAACGACTTGGGGAGGGGGGGAGAAGGTGTTGGATTTAAAATCCAACACCTTCCCTAAAGTCCACACAGACTGGAGTTGGAATAGTACATTTTACTATTCCAACATCCAGCGCCCCCCCCTCTGCAAGTCGTTGTAACGACTTGCGGAGTAATGGTATGCGTTGTCACAACGCAGTCATTGTTACGACCGCGTTGTGACAGCATGCTTATTCATTACTTGCAGAGTGAAGAGGCATATTCGGTATTTGTGGACCAAGTCCCAATATTCTGAAGTGCACGTTGACCTTATACGAGTCCTACTTAATTTGTAGAAACCGTATAATACCGCCACCAACTGGTGCACAGAAGTACTGTTCAAGATTTTCCCGATCCAGTCTGATGCCTTAGAAATATTCAAAGCAGCGGAATCTGCTGCTAGAAGTCTATCAGAGAGAATTTTACTACAGCAAAAATACATGAGCCTTCCCAACATGAACCAAAAGACAATAAAAAACATAAGGTGCTTTCAAGACTCCATTCCAAATTGGTCGATGTATAATTAAGCCACAGGACATATAAACATTTTTAAATGCACATATAAATGGCTAGCGTCCTCATATCTCTTTGGACTACCACTCTGAGCTGCAAAGAAGAAAGGTTCCCCCAGCATGTGGCTTTGATGAAGAGTCTACCAAATTAACAAGCTGTACTGAAGATTATGTTGGCCCCTTCCTGACGGGATCAAAAGTTGTAGCAGTCAATGCAATGTGCCATTCAAAGATCTGGAAGCACAGCAATCTGTTTGGAGGGAAAATATGGGCATGTAAGAAAACAAGCTGATTAGTTTATTTAAAGCTGATTGGAGTCCCAAATAAGAACAAACCAGACTAGGTAGGGGAGGGCCTAAGGGGAGAAGTGTTTAAAGACTCATCGGTACCTTGTCCCCCAACTAAGTACTAAACAACACGAGAGGTACCAGAAGTCTATACGCGGGAGCCTATAAAGTACTCACTCTGTGAAAAGACAAAACCAACAGGTCAATGTACAAATTATCCACGATTGACATATAATAACAGGAGAAGACAGAAAAACCTAGAGGGAAAGAAGAGCCCCAGAGGTCCTTGAAAAAATTCCCATCAGCCCGCTCAATAGCGGAATGTCGTCATCTGGGTAGCATGGTTGACAAAGGCAATGTCCATAATGCCCTTCCTTAGGAAGCACCCAAGGCTAGCATAACTTTGGACTATTGCGTTGACCCTCAACCAACAGAGACACGGACTGAAAAGGGTTAAATTGCAGTGCTCAAAAAGATGTGTGAAAAGGAAAAGAAACAAGGTTCATAATCCAAGTGTTGTTAAAAATACCTACCTTGATGTCATAAAAAACTTTATTGGGTCTGACCATCAAGGTGGTATGGTTAAAAGCAGAGTGCAAATAGCATGCAAGAAATTGCTATTAATCATGAGTAAAAATGGTCGACATGTTTCAGCCTTCAAAAGGACCTCCCCCTCGACTCACAGTTTTGAGCGAGGCAACGACGGAGAGTGCGTGGCCTCCTTCACTGTGAGCAAGTGCCAGGTGAGGTGAGGTCTTTCCTCCCTTCAATTTGGGAGAAGACTTCTGACTCCTTACTTTTGGAGGACAGATTCACTTATTGAGGCTTTCACCCAGTAAGTTTATTCACATTTTTTTCTTCATTGCAGTAGTACATCATAGGTCCTGAAGAAAGCCTTTTGAAGGCTGAAACATGTCGACCATTTTTACTCATGATTAATAGCAATTTCTTGCATGCTATTTGCACTCTGCTTTTAACCATACCACCTTGATGGTCAGACCCAATAAAGTTTTTTATGACATCAAGGTAGGTATTTTTAACAACACTTGGATTATGAACCTTGTTTCTTTTCCTTTTCACACATCTTTTTGAGCACTGCAATTTAACCCTTTTCAGTCCGTGTCTCTGTTGGTTGAGGGTCAACGCAATAGTCCAAAGTTATGCTAGCCTTGGGTGCTTCCTAAGGAAGGGCATTATGGACATTGCCTTTGTCAACCATGCTACCCAGATGACGACATTCCGCTATTGAGCGGGCTGATGGGAATTTTTTCAAGGACCTCTGGGGCTCTTCTTTCCCTCTAGGTTTTTCTGTCTTCTCCTGTTATTATATGTCAATCGTGGATAATTTGTACATTGACCTGTTGGTTTTGTCTTTTCACAGAGTGAGTACTTTATAGGCTCCCGCGTATAGACTTCTGGTACCTCTCGTGTTGTTTAGTCCCAAATAAGAATCCAGCAACCCATCCCTAGAAAACATTGGAAACTTCAGGAAAAACTGAAATAAAAGGTGCAATCCACCCTCTTCCACCATGTCCGTGGATATTGCATAGTTTTCAAACTCCAAACTCATTATCACAAGTCTCAGCACCTCACTTCAGATGTACCCACTTTTACCACTTTCCCCACAGCTGCTAGCATGCTATCAGCATGAAGGAAGAACTGGAGGAAACAGACCAACATCGTAATTTAGACTGTTTAGGTAGAAAACCAAAATGCATTGTTTTTAAATGAGATCACTTCTCACCTAAATACACTTCCCCCCACTTCCTTATCAATTTCCATCTTTTTAGTAAGTCCTATTAGTACACAAAGCCCAAAAGGCTGAATGCTTAATAAAACTCCAAATTTTGCACACTCTGTAAAACGCACAATCAAGTCAGAGTACTTAAGTGACTGTTTCAGCTTGGCCAGTAACCGTGCTAGTTTGCGAGGTTCCACTATGACTTGAATAAGCCCAAGACATTTGCCTTGCTAGTACTTTTGAATAGTCACCCCACAGTTTTTCAAGAAGACAATTTTCCACCGACTATAATAGTAATGTGAATAAACCATGTGTTCTAAGGATTTAATTCTTACATCCCTATTGGCTAGTTACTTATTGATGCAGCGAGTTTCATTTGCGAAGAGTAATGTCTGGTAATGAACATTATTATAATTCTTTGTCTGAATTGTACATTCCACATTTTGTTTTTGTTTAGTATTGAATCTTGCGTCTTCAGAATCCTGTGAGCCCGGAGATACTTCATTGAGACTTATTAATAACACTCAGCAAATAATGAATAAATTGTATAAAATAGTGGTGGACACTTTAGTACCTTATGTCAAACGTTTAACACTACCCATCTCACTGCTTTCCCAGTCTGTGGTTCTCGCAAAAGAGCGCAAGAATTATACAGAACACTTCATGTCTAGATTCTAAAAAGCATCTTACTGGGCAGTGGCTCTAGTAAACATCACCAACAGAAATCAGATTACTAGGAAATGTAGTAAAATTACTGTGGTTATGCTGGCAGCATCACAATGAACTAAAATTTTAAGTCTGAGAAACTGTTGATTGTTCTTTATCATATTGAGCTTAGAAACACATAGGAGGAACGTATGTATGCGACTAGAAAGCCACTTCTGAAAATTAATGTTTGGTGTCTGTCTGATTACCCTCCAAGTTTTCCATCTGTGGTAAACATCTATTCAAGAAGGTGGAAGTGCATCAGTCCAAGAAAGAGTGCAAGTAGTAAGATAAACTATGCCTCAGCAGCACAGAGCACTACTGTGGACAATCTAGCCCTGAATTGGAATACTGATACTAATTTATCCCAAGTACTTTAATAGTTAAAGAGAATGACTCCCAGGTCCTAAGAAATTACTGAGAACCAGTTTAGAATTTGCTCTCTTCCGGTCTCTTGTGTGGCCACACACCCCTTTGAACCACCAATGACAGGTGGATATGATATTATTATACAGAGTAGCCAGTGGGGTCACTATACTGTAATCTTTAGCTCTTACTTTTGTGACTAGTACATATCAATATTAATGATTGCAGTGAAAAAAACACTGTCATCCAATGTATATTTCCAAGAAAAGTCTGAAAGAATCAACCAATTTTTGAAGAAATACAAGAAAATCAGAATCCACGAGGAAAAAAACTACTTAAAGACTGCATATAGAGAGATTAAGTAAAAAGCTGGATGACATGGAGAAGAGAAATGAAAATTCAGTTAAAACGTCAGATTACTTTTCCATCAGGGTGAGGATTAAGCACCCATATCTAGTCTAACAAATAATGAAACCACTTAAAAACTGTATATCAATTTAAAAAAAATATTTAATGCTGCCAGAAAGTATAAAAATACAATGGGAATGGCAGTAAAATACAAAGCATTTTTGAATTTACTTCTTCAATTCATACAAGCATTAGAAAAAACACTTGACAATACATTAAGTGAACTGTGTTTGCAAAGACTCATGCTGGTGGAGTTCTTCATCCCCTGGATGTAGTAGTTTACGTTGTAAACAGATAATGTGAGGCCATCCAAGTATCTATCAGACCTCACTTTTGTTCCCGAAGAGGGTGTCATGTCCTGCTTTGCATGTCAAAGGTTCGCAGTTTATAGCTGCACAACATTCACAAGTCTTGGAGTTTTAGGTGTCAGTCAGTCTCGGCCTATGACACACAACGTAAACAAAAAAGAAATCACTGATTCAGTACAGAATAAAAAATACAAAGTAAAACTGCATGTAAAAATATTCCAATATGCCACCTGAAAGAAAAAACAAATTTACTTTGCTCCTGCCTGTAGTAACTTGATCACGTAAGTTCTACCAAAATGTCTTCAAGAGAAGTAAAGAAAAAAAGATTAGCAAGTGCAACAGAAATTTAAAAGCCTAGTTGACTAGAATTCCTGTACAGATGTAGGTTGCTCAGCTACGCCCAGCATGCAACAATTACGGTCCCAAACCAAAATGGGGATTCTGAGTTGAGAAAGTGGAGTTTTAAATAACCTTTTTATGTTTACTAACTGCCGGTGATTGGTGGGCTCAAAGGTTTTCAGGTGAGATTGGAATTAGCTAAATGTTCCGGCGATGCCATTTATATTAGTACATCATATTCTTTTAACTTTTGAAACAAATAAAAACTAAGACACATGAAATGGTTCTATGACATTTTAATGCATGAATGGAAATACACAGGTCCATGAAAACTGGCCAAAATGTAACACTTTCAAAGTCTGAAATCGAACTGTACTAAACATGAACATAATGTCATTAAACCACTTCAAAACAAACATACAAGACTAAGTAACCATTGAAGAGCAGTTTTTAATTTTCTAATATACCAATTTGGCAAGTGATAATGCATGCAAGTAAAAATAGAACTAGTAACTAGTTCATTAAGGCTATTCTGTAAAGAACAAATTGCATGAACAAAAATGCTCCAAATGTTTAATATAATTGAAATGTCTCACTTATCTGCCATGGAGTAAAGGAATATTGGTTGGTACTATGAAGGTTACAACAATGAAATAAATCGAAGTCTCACCCTTTAAACATGACAACATTTCAAGGTACTACTAATTAAAAACAGTTTTACAGACTCAATATGCCAAGTCCTATAAGTGGCACTAAAGAAGGAGAAGATAGCAAACAAGTCAATAGTGAACAAATTATATTCTGTACTTCTTCGGTCAAGTAGCGGCTGTGCAAATTCTGACAACTCCCTATCTAATGGGTAATTTTGCAGTCAGTGACCCAACAAAAGTACCCGGAACTATAGGTTTAAATTTTGGTCATATACAAATCTGGACAAATCTGCCCATTCCGGCTTTTAAATTCCTGTATCAAATACATCAAATTGTATTTATATTATATTATAATACTAATTTCCCAAATGTGCATGCTACACCACAAAAATAAAACTATGCAATGACTTTGCTGGGTGATGAATGAAAACTTACTTTGGAAGGTTTGCGGTCTTGCTTTAGTTTAACTTATTGCTCTATTTACTGTTGTTCATATAATATTTTAAATTTGTATTTTATCACCTTTCATGTACATGGAAAAACTGCTGACGGCAGTCTCTGACAGACCATTGCAGTAGCCCAGTTTGCTTGCGTGAGGTGTGTTTATTGGGATCATTGCACAGTGGCTAGAGAAGAGGGCAGATCTAACAGATGCAAAGCAGCTGGCATGGACCAGTCAAATGGATGAAGTTGTAAAACTGCATTTCATTGGCCAAATTAAACTTGAACCTGCAGGCAGAGGGGATAGACCACTGTAACTAGTGGAAGAGATGGCTACAGGACCAGATTTAAGTGCATTGAAACAGGCAACATGCAAGTTATTTTCATCTGGCCTCCAGTCCTTAATGGGAAACATGGCAGCCTGTCAGAGGGCTTTAAATTAACTCCATGGAGGAGGTAAGAGACAAAAACATTTGAGTGGTATCGCCAAAGAGGGGTTGGGGAAAGTTGAAGGAGACCGATACCAAGGCTATTTTTATTGGTAGAAGAGTGGATTCAGAGAGCTATATTTGGTAACAGTGACCAAGTGTAAGGAACCTAGCAAATGTTTTAGTACATTTAATAGCAAACCAAAGAACACAATATAATATTAAATAGGGAGTTTCTGCCTCTGTCCAGGAATACCAGAAAAGGAAATGACAACACAGTAGTCTGGGAAACATTTATATTTAATTAAGTAGATTAAAGAGGCATCTTCAGAAACCAAATAAGACACTTTCACGTGGTAGCTGTGACAAGGTGTAAAGGTTTAGGGTGGGGAAGGTTCGAAGGGGGGAGGGGGAAAGGACAATTCTAGCTAATATTTAGTACACAATAGTTATCAAGTAGCCACTGCAAAATAACCACAAATTTATCTTCACAGTCGAAGGGGAGAAGGTGCTTTGGACAAAGAAATCAGCGGAAAACTAGTGACATGCAAAATAAAGCAATTCGCTTAAATTAACCAAACATACCAAAATGGCCCAACATTGGGAGGCCTCTATGTCAAGATAAAGTACTCTGTTGTCAGAACAACAGCGAGGAGTTGCTGGCTATAAAGTAAATCCCACGAAACAAACTTTTTTGTATCTGGTAAATTCAGTACCTGGTAAATTCAGTACTTTAAAATGTGAAACTGTTACCAGCAATATGCAGTAACAAGAATACTTTTGAGTCTGGTGTCCACCTTAATGACTGATGGAAGATAAACATTCAAAGAACATGGCTTTTGGGGTGCAACAGGCTGATTCACTTACTTGCCCTCAAAGTAGGAAGCCAGATGACTTCTTGGAAACTGACAGATGCCACATGTTTACATCTAGTGACCCTGCCTTGTTTTTCTCCCACTAGGATTAAGAAAGATGATTTGGGATGTTTGTGGTAATACTGCAATGGAACAAATCATATTAAGTTTACACCAATCCCTCTAATCTCAAGCTTCAAAGTTGATTAAATAAATAGACATATTTATCTAAGGAGCGTGCATGTTTCTGAGGATTTTGACAAGACCATTTTTAAAGGCTATAATGTATCAGTATAGTGATACTGCCACCATGAGTGCTGTCTATTGCTGTCATGCCAACATGGATGCAGACTTAAAAGGTGTCTGGGGAGGCCTAGTATCGTCCACTGTTGTAATGACATTATTCTTGAACACCTATGTTTGGTGACATATTCTGTAAAGCACTGTCACTGAGCTTCTGGATCTTCATGGTACAATCTCAAATACATTGTCACTTTGTACTCCACTAAACCAAAACCCCTAAGAAGCAGTTTACCCACCCCATAAAACAGGGCATGTTATAGGTGCTGCAAAGGGAGGAAATGCAATAAATTTCAGGCCTGTGTATCAAAAAATCCACAGCGGGTAGTCGCCTTTTTGGCCAGCCCAGCGCAGAATTCAATACAATTAAAGAGATATGGGTGGTTTTAAGGAGGGGGCGGTCAGTTCCACTGGAAACAATGAAATGTATTTCTCAAATATACAACAAAAACAGACATATGCAAGCACACATAATGTAAAGGACAATTCTTTCAAATTCACAGTATCAATCAGGAGTCATAAAAATATTGCATAATATTCTAAATTGTATAAAGTTTCTGAAATATAGAGCTCTCCAATATGTCAGCTGTGGAACCAGACATGGTCCTTCTCAACAGTTCATTGCTGGGAATATGATACTCACAAAAACCCCAGCACAAATGCATTGACTTGATTAAATAGAGGCTGCACTTGCGTACAGTCCCAGTGCATCCTAAGCAGAGGATTCTCCTAGCTATAGGTGTCCTGCTATCATTAAGGAAAAATGCGCATACATATTTAGGGTCGTTTTAATTTCTCAAATACAGGCGTTTACAAAAAAATAAGTATGTTCAAGGAGAATAATAATTTATTTTCGTTCTATACACTTATTACAATGCCCCACATTATTAGCTAGGTGTATTGGATCTCCAAGAATAGAAATCATGCAGATGGGGGGCATCATAATGTTCAAAACACAAAGTTGATTCTCTGGTGGCATCAATATGATCTTACATGCAATGTACCTCTGCTTGAGTAACTTAGGAACATAACTTGATCCACCTCCAAGATCACCCAGACTCCACTGAAGGAACATGGCAATGGGATAACAAGAAGTCTTACGTATGTGTTACCATTGCAATTTGAGGTACTAGTTGGATTACTTACTGGTAATATTCAACACTCCAGATCCTTGTCTTCTTCATCAAACCAATATGGGGTTTGGTGAATTCCATGTTTGCTACAGGATTACTGTTATGTGGTGGCAAGTGTTTAAGAAGAATCTTCCGAACTATCTGTTGACGTTTGTAATTTGTGATGAACTTAATCAGTTCTTTGGAAGGTGAAATATCCTGATCTTTGGAATTCTGAAGGTCCACTTAAGCAACTTCTACCTTTGTCTTATTCAGGAGGTTTTGGCTGTAACCTCATTGCCAGTCATTTACATGTGTCTTGCGATCTTGAGATATTTTCATTGTTTGCTGAAATTCATATTGGCAAAAAGGAGTTCACCCCTTTGAATGTTATAGATGTTTTTGGGTGGCAACTTTCAGCATGCCGTATTGAGACAGATGCTGTCTCTTTGCAATTAGTTTAACTGGTTATTTTTAATGTAGGGCACGCCATCTAGGTAATCTACATAATGGGTGAGGTAACTGTTTTATGATTGTTGATTTATGTATTTTTCCTGCAGTGTAAGAGGTCTCTGCCAGATCACCAGAATGTCATCTAAATAGGGTCCCCAGAAGATCACACTTGAGGTATTGGCAATGTTCATCCCAGAGTGAATATTTGGCTACCTCACCCATGTGTATGCAAGTATAGGGGGGTGCATATGTGCCCCCCATCTCTGTATCTTGTTTTTGTATGAATATACCCACATTGAATGTAAAAAGAATTATGGCTGAGACAGACGTTTAACATCCCTATGATCATCTCATTCCTCTTAGGTTGTGTGACAATCGGATTGATAAAGCATTTCTGAAGACGGACCACATGAATCGTTGTTAGGATGTAGTCCTCCTGAAGTTCCAAGATTCTCCAGATGTTGTAGTACATCTTTGGCACCTCTGATGTAATACTGTAAATTTTTCATGAAAGGTTGAATTTCGGAGTAATATATTCTCCAAGTCGGGAGCAGATGAAGTCAATGTCCGCTATACTTGGTCCCCTTTTCAGTGGAAATCCAAGTTATTGTACGCAGATGGTAGCTATTACTGGATGTTGTATACAAAGGTATTGTTTTTCTTCCCATGTTAGATGACTCTTTTGGTACCACGTTTCTAAGTGACTTAGTTCTTTTTGCATCTTACTTGTGGGACTGCCCACTTTACTGGTTCTTTACTATCCAGTCTATAATGGTTAACAAATACGTTAGATTACTTCCGCATGGCAGACCAATATATTTCACTATAGTGGAGAAGTGTGGCTCACTGGTTAGAGGCAGCAGACCCGTAAGCAGAGAACAGCCCGGGACC
This sequence comes from Lissotriton helveticus, assembly GCF_964261635.1. Lineage (NCBI taxonomy): Eukaryota > Metazoa > Chordata > Amphibia > Caudata > Salamandridae > Lissotriton > Lissotriton helveticus. The sequence goes on along the minus strand of NC_136063.1, from coordinate 836,465,921 downwards.
AGGGTTCGATTCCCAACGCGGCAGGGTCGTGGACCAGGGTCAGCGGACTCGATAATTCTCGCCTCGGTGCCTACTCTAGTCAGAAACCACACTCGGCAACTCTGGGCATCAGCTTGCCTCATCTTCACAATGGCCCTCCCAGACCGCCGGGGATGCTTGGTCGCACCTTAGAGATACCCATCAGGGACCATCTCTCAGGGTGAGCCAGGACGGGTTCCCCAGCAGTCGAAGCGTGGAGATACTCCTCCGGGAGTCGATTCCTAGCGCTATATAAACCCGCAATTAAATTAAATTAATTAAATAGATACGCCTTTGAAATATGCCCAACATTCTACTATCTCTCTCTGTGAGCATTCTTTGACAGTAGATGGAGTGGTCTTGACCTGCAGCTTTACATGTTGAAATTATAGCAAACTTCAACCACCTACTTAGTGTTGCTTTAGATGTTTTTTCTTCTCACATTCCCGCCAATAGTGACCAACCGTGAATGAGAAATGCGAAGGGATCTCACTTATGCCCATATGCAAATATATGTAGTACTCTTCTATAGTGAGCCTGTACAAATAGATCTCTATAAGATGGCTTTTGATAGAAACGTGTTAGTTTCACTGAAAATGAAATGGAACTCTTGAAAAACATACCATCTGTCTGCTCTTACACCTTTAATACAGAGGGAGCGCAAATTAGACAGTCATCAAAGTAGGGAAAAATGTAAACAACATATAAATGTAAATGAGCCATCAAAGGAGCCAATACCATCTTGAAGACTCTTGAAGCTGCAGCGACTGAATAGAAATAGCATACATTGGTAATGATTTTCTCAGTGAGCAAATCAAAGGTATTTTTGTGAGCTAGTATGAATGGAAACATAGAAATATGCACCTTGGCGATCCAAGAATGAAAATCAATCGCCTACAACTATGAGTGTAATAAATAAGTGGAGCACAACCAATTTGAAAGTCTTTAATGCTAGAAAAATATTTGCTCTTCTCAGGTCTAATACTGGTTTAAATTCCCCAAAATACATTTTTCTTAGAAAATTAATTAAATACATGGCGGTGCTCCTGTTCTTTTGTGGCACTATGGTAATGGCCTTCTTCCAAGTAGCATTTCTAGACTTTTTGCCAAAGATTTTTTTTTCTCGTTTGATCTTTTAGTAGAAGAGGCTGGCGAAACAGTTTCAGGGGATAAGGATTTGCATTCTAAACAATACATTTCTGTTAACACTCAAGTAGTAAAGTAGTGGACCTCAGGAACAATAATATTCCCGGCACAGTGAGCCTTTTCGAGGTTGTGGAACACAGCTGATCCTGTGAGTTGGGATTTATCTGCAAGGGTGACACCCTCAAGGTGACCACTGGCCAACTAATGTAAGGGTTTTCTCTGCCGTTGTATGCTCCTTGGAGAAAGAAAAGATATAGCTCTCTGTTATAAGTTTTAGATGGTTCTAGATAGTTTTTCTTCTGCAGTTTAATTAACTAATCTAGCTATTAATTAAAGAGTTGGGGACCTATCAGCGGAAGTTGGGATATTAGTGCTTTTAAGGAAACATTCTGTGGCAACGGTCTTAAGCATATATGCCTTCTGCCCACCGGTGTAGCGCCAGAAGAGATAACTTCTGCACAAAGCCCGAAAGTGGAGTCACATAAGAAGTGTACGCCATTCTGCTTAACAGTTCGGAGCAGTCATTATCTTTTGGAAAAACACTCAAAGGGCTTGGAAGTGTTTTGATAATGCTTGTAAAGCATATGCTGCATATGTTGCTGTATAAAGTTAGTTGCAGCATATGCTCTTTTCATTGAACCTGCTACTGTTTTATGCACTAAATCTGCCAGAAATGAACCCTCAGTCGCTTAATATGATGTCATACTTGCAATTGATGAATCTGACCGATTGTGGAAATACAACATCTAAGTCTTTTAAGTCTCAGAAGTCAAGAAAAGTCCATTTTGTTCTTTGTCATCCATACTCTTAAGAAGATATTCTTGGCAGTCGAATGAAGCAATAAAGCATCAGGAGTATTAGTATCAAAGCAATCAAATCATCCCTATTTTCAGACTGTTCTTCCATTGGAAAATCCAACTTTTCCTAAATGTGACATACTGTGTTGGCTAAACTCTTTGCAACAGCTTCCTTCTATGCAATTCTAGATCAGCTTCATCCGAGCCATTTATATTAAGATTCTTAATTTGGGCTTGTAAAGCAACTGCATCTTTCCTGTGCACCAACTCCTGCAAATTAGGAGAGGAAAAAAAATATTTTTGCCTAGCAACAGATGCTATGCTAGTTCTTCCTTGTGCTTCATTGTTAGGCCCACTTATTGACCTCGGTTATGAATGCAGATTGAAAATGGCAGTCTTGCTAAGCTGGAGCTTTAAATATACCTGGCCTGATAGGAAGTCTCAACTACAATGAGATTTATACAACAAGGCAAGATCTGTCTACTATAATGTGCTGTACTAGCACACACCTGTTCAAAGGTACTGGAGACTGGCTAAGCTCAGAGCCCACAGACTGCCTCTCTTAGTGTGCAGGGTTCAGCTCGAACTTCCAGCTAATAATGCGGGACCACCATGAGAGGCAACTATATAGGCTACTAAAGCGCATCCTCTGAAATGACTAAGTAAATATATCAACTTTTCCACCTTGTACTATAACACCTTGTGTTATAGCTGGTACGGAAAGGAAGTCTTCCAGAGTGCGAGAGAGAAAGTAAAGGCCCAGTTAGTTTCTAGCAGCACTAATTGGAGAAAGAGGCAGATCAATTTCAATAAAATAGTAGATAACCCACAAGATGTATTAAAAGTAAACAAAAGTGTATGAACTTCTGATGTACAGGAAAGGCTGCCTTGGGAGGGACAAATAAAGACTGACTAGGAAGATGAGGATTGGGGTTATGAAGATTACTGGGTATTAATCCAACCATTACCTCACGTTGCAATGGCAGCACATAAGAAAGTGATGTTGTCTGAATAGACCAGCGAGAACTGTAGAAATAACAAAAAGACTGAAGTGGGCATATCTGTGGTACAACTAACTAAATTCAGCAAACCATGGCACTATAGTTGAAGTTAAGAATTCTCGATCCATCTGGTTGTTAGTTCTATTTGGGAGGTGCCTCTTGCAGTGTAAATGTCTTACATAAACAAAATTACAAATACATCCGCATAATACAATGAATACATCAGTAAATCTCAAAATAAAGACGACTTGAATTAACAATTATACAGCAGTATGTTGATAACATACATATTGGATCAAATGCACTGCAAATACTTTGTTTGGATCTGCTATTCGGACTCACTAAGGCACCCTTTCCCTTTGTTTCTCTACGGCGTACTACCCGCAGATCTCATTAAAGGTATCCACTATGCAAGTCTGTTCACAATAGTGAATCGATCGCAGGGTGCTGTAGAAGGAGCCAAGGACTCTGCTGCATTGCGATTGACAACCAGGCCCTCTGACACAAACACACAAAGTACAATAAGTGTGTCACTGTCATGCCGTCTGGTTGGAGGTCCAAAAGTCCAAGGCAAATTCATTCTGCTAATTTCCAGACTCACTCATGTCCCTTTTTTAACTATAGAGAATGAGGCACTCAGACAGTATCCCCAAAATAAAATGGAAGAGATCGCTTTCGACTACTGTCTATGCTCAGATTCTAATAGGTAACAAAGATCACTATGAGCAAAGTCCAAGGGAGATGACCGCAAACTGTTCATCTGCATTCCCTGATGTTCCATCCACCACACAAGTCCTAGAGCCTCCCTGATTTTCTCTGTTGAGGAAATATTGTTAAACTTTTGACCTCGCACTAGGCACTTCAACACTTAACATCAACATTAATAAAAGCCAGTGAATTTTCTCGCATGAATTTCATTCAGTGGAAAGGGGCTGGAATGGGTTTAATGGCAGGGGGGCAAGGCTGCAATGCAGATATGGGACTCCATATCATCAGAAAGGAGGCAGCTCTTTGACAATTAGAGTATTGAAGTGTAAAGTGTTCCCCATACAAAATACCTTGATATTCTGTGCTTGGCAAGTCCCGCAATTAAATGAGCAATCCCACTAACATATAAGTAAAGAAGAGTCTAATAATTTGGGGGCGTGGCCAAGACGGCGAGCATGGCGGACGCAGCTTGAGCGAGCTCCGTCCCGCCGCCTGTGATCCTTCCACATATCCTGCGTCGCCCCGACCTCTGTCCACCCGGCAGTGAGCGGCTGTCCGCGGGAGCAGGGGGAGACAGCCAGATGGCGATTTTGGGGCCCCGGAGGCGTGATCTCTGCCGCCTCCGGCAGCGCTGACCAGGGACCGCGGTGCGGCCTTCATCGGGCACCAGAGCCGGGGCCTGGATTGGTGGGTGCCCCGCCCGGAAGTGAGGCGACGCCGGACCGGCTGGGGTGTGAGGAGCCGACCCGCCCGACCTGTGGGGCCGCGGCGGAGCACAGCTGGCTTGGAGGGAGCGGTGTCGGCGACCCACCGGCGGTGTGACCAGCGTCCAATGGTGCGGTAAGGGGGAGCCGCGTGGTGCGCGACCTGGAGGGGGAGGGGTCGCTCCTGCGGAGGTGCCTGGCCCGATCGGCGGCCGTGTCGGACCGCGGGGTCTGTGGCCCTCGGAGCGTCGAGAGACGACAGTTACCCGCTCTCTCACTACACCCCATTGCAGCGCCAACCACCCCCCTCCCCCCCCCCCTCCTCCAATCACCTTCATTTGATCCTGCTCCAGCCCTCGGTGCCAGGGGCGCCTTCGGGGCATTACAGGTTGCTCGGCGGTCGGGCCGGACCGCTGTGGGGGATATTGGCCTACTGCGACGGCACTCTTGGGCGCTGGTGGATTGCTGACGGCCGTCTTTGCCGGGAGCCACGCGAAGGGGCCGGGGCTGGCTTCGGCTTCTCCTGTGTTGGTGGGCACGGCCACTTTCAGAGATCCTGACTCCGCCACGGGGCCCTCCTAAAGTGGCTTGACTCTTGGTTGTACGGCGGCGTGGGACACCTTCTGTCGGGCTGCACGCTGGGCCTGCTTGGGGTGCTATTCATTGAACGCTACGAGGTCGTTGGGGCGGTCTCTGCACCCCGCCATTCCCGGTGAACGACCGTGAGCCCCACGAGAACTATGACTAGGGGGAACAACAGCGGCGGCTCTTCCAAGCAGGGCCCCATGGATAAATTTGCGGGGCCGAGTGGGGGTGCGGGAGCCACAGGAGGACAGCAGAGCTCGGGACCGGATAATGCGGCACTAATGGCGGCCATCACGCAGTCTAGAGATATGCTGGACGCAAAGATCGGTGCGGTCGGAGCGGATGTTACCCTGCTGCGACAGGATTTGCGCAACGCTGTCGCCCGCATCACGGAAACAGAGACAAGGATCACGGAGGTAGAGGACTACGTCGCGGTCCTCAAGAAGAAGGTAGCTGCCATGGAGGGAATCCAAAAGGGCCTGGCGTTGCGAGTGGAGGATGCGGAAGGACGGGCCAGAAGAAATAACTTGCGCTTTGTGGGCTTTCCGGAGGACTGTGAGAAGGGAAATATGGAGGCCTTCTTGACTCAGTGGCTGGAGGGGTGGCTCCCACCGGAATCCCTTTCGCGCTTCTTCATCATCGAGCGGGCCCACCGGGCCTTGATTCCGAAGCCACCCACTGGGGCTCGCCCCCGGGCTGCGATAGCCAAACTGCTCAACTATCACGACAGGGACACCATCCTACGTCAGGCCCGCGCTAAGGACCCCATTATGTTTGAAAGCCACAAGATCCTGATCTTCCCGGACTACACCAGGCTGGTCCAACAACAACGGCAATCCTTCACGGCAGCGAAAGCGCGCCTTCGTGAGTTGAAGATCCCGTATGCCCTGCTCTACCCGGCCCGCTTGCGGGTGGTGTTTCAATCTCGCACTCAATTCTTTAACTCTCCGGAGGATGTATTTGAATGGACGGACGAGACGGTGCGGGTCAAGGTGCACACCCCTCCGAGGAGGGGCTCGGATACGTCCTCCACATCGGAACCCAAGAGGGTGCCCCGTAGGTCACGCAGCAGGAGTAACTGGAGAGCGCGCTCCAAGAAGCGCTTGCCTTCCCAAGAGAAGACTGTGGAGGACACTGAGGCGACGGATTCTTCCCCCTTGAAGTCTTGAGTCCCTGTGATGTACTGGCCCTGATAGGTGTTTCCGGCTCGTGGGGCCGCGACGGTGCATAGAGGTGCAGGTCAGATGGGTCCGGACTTCGGACTGGCCATATGGACTACTGCTACATACATCGTGGTCCGTGGGTGGATCATGGGTCGGGAGGCGCTCGAGAAAGAGCGGGTCTTCTCCCGGAGTTCGTTCCCACGTTGGGTAGAGGGTAGTTGGACACTTAGTGGGTAGTTGGGAGGGATCCATTGGTGTTGTGGGTCTCCGACCTCCCGTTGGGGGTCTGGGATCGCCTGCACCGCGACAGGTACTTCAATGTTGCTGAGGTATGGGGTGGGGGGCTGGAGGGGGGGTTGTTGGTATTGTTTGGGGTCCGGGGGGGTTGGCGGGGGGACGGGTAGGGGGTTGGGGGGCAGGGGGGGAGTTGTGGGAGTAGGTAGGCCTGGGGTGAGCACGGTGTATGCGAGTGTCTGGAGGATAGTAAGAGTCTGTATGTGGCCTCGGTTGCCCGACGAACCAAAGTTTTGGCCCCCCTGATGGCGACTGACGGACGGGGGACGGAACCCCCACGAGCTTCTCTGCGCATTTTGAGCTGGAATGTAAGAGGGATGCTCGACAGAATTAAGAGGGGAGCAGTTTTGCGTATGGGGAAGAAGGAGAAGGCAGATGTTCTACTCCTCCAGGAAACCCATCTCATGGGTACCAAAACCCTTAGCTTACGGAGATATGGTTATGATCAGGTGTTCCATGCAGGGTTTACGAGGGGCTCTAGAGGAGTTGCAATATTGATACACCGTCGTGTGAACTACTCGCATGAAACGCAGTGGCTGGATGCACATGGCAGGTTTGCATTGGTCAAAGGAAAGGTGGGGGAGGAGCCCGTGGTGTTTGGCAGTGTCTATGCGCCGCCCCCTCTGCAGGATGCCCTTTTGGAGCGGCTGTTTGATGTATGGGCCGAGATCCCGCATGTTTTGACTATTGTGGGAGGTGACTGGAATGACGTGATGAATGGGAGGTTGGATCGCTGTAGGCCCGGGGGTGATCAGTTGCCTGAGGCCTCGACGAAACTGAGCAGATTGGTGCGGGGGCTGGATTGGGTGGATGCCTGGCGATATCAACATGCATGTGGGCGTGAATACACGTATGTATCAGCTGTTCACAAATCCTTTTCTCGTCTCGACTACCTTTTTATCCCCCAGCCCTGGATAGGACGAGTGGGTTCTACCGCGATACTCCCTAGGGGACTGTCGGATCACTCCCCGGTTTCCTTGACACTACTTTTAAGCACAAAGAGACAACCATTCCGTTGGCGCCTGGCTACGTGGCATTTACAGCGTGATGATTACCAATCGCACATGAGGGAGGCTATAGCGCACTACCTGACCGAAAACGACGGTCCAGATACGGACGCCGTGACCTTGTGGGAGGCTCTAAAACCGGTGCTCAGGGGCGTAGATATAGCGTGGTGCGCGGCGAATCGTAGGTCCCGCGGGCGGGCCATAGCGGAGGCGGCGACTCGGGTTGGTGACCAAGAGGCCGTCTGCACGTCGGGAGAAGGTGGCGCGGCGGTGGGGCAACTGCTCTATCTCCAACAGATGTATCATTCCTTACTGTTCGATGAAGCCCGCCACACCTGGCTGGCTATGCAGAGTAGAATCTGTCAATGGGGGGGATAAGTCCGGCTCGATGCTCTACAGGTTATGTCAGGGTTCCTTTCAAGCCCAGCCATTGCCTGGTCTCCGGGACGACGCGGGGAGTCCTATCACTGACCCGGAGGTCCTGGCTGAGAGTTTTGCTCGTTACTATGAGACGCAGTACGCGCCGGGGGAGTCTCTAGCGGCGGAGGACATTGACAAGTTCCTGGCTGATCTCCCGCCTCGGGCGCTCTCGGATGAGGGCCGAGCCCGACTGGACCTCCCCTTGTCTGCGGAGGAACTGGGAGAGGCTTTGGGCGAACTGAACGCTGGAAAGGCCCCTGGGCCTAATGGTTTCCCCTGCGAATTTATGAAAATGTTTTATCTCCAACTGGGGATGCGCTATAGGAAGGCACTAGAGGCGGCTCGGGAATGCGGATGCCTTCCGGCGGACTGGCGACACGCAGAGGTGGTTGTCTTTTGCAAGCCTGGGCGGCCGCCGGATCGCCCTGAGTCATATCGTCCAATTTCCTTGCTGAACTTCGAAGCAAAAATATTAGCGAAAGCCTTGGCGAAACGCCTTTCTCCCTATATATCGGACCTGGTCCACCCAGACCAGGCCGGCTTTATGCCCCACAGGGCGACTAGACATAATATTCGCAGGGCGCAGTTGGTGGTGGAGGCGGCGCGTGCGGCTGATATACCGGCGGCCCTATTACTGGCAGATATTGATAGCCCGTTTGATTCCCTGAGCTGGCCATATCTTCGGGCGCTGCTTCTACGTCTCAACCTAGGCCCCCGTTTTCTGTCCTATATTCACTTACTCTATACCGACTTGACAGCGGCGGTGCGGGTTGCGGGCGCGGTGTCCGGTTCCTTTCTGATAGGTCGGGGCATGCGGCAGGGGTGCCCCCTCTCGCCCTACCTGTTTGCATTAGCGATGGAGCCACTGGCGGCCTGGGTGAGGATAGATGCGCAGTTGCGTGGTGTGGAATGGGTGGGTGGACCGACTGACAGAATCGCGCTTTATGCCGATGATGTCCTTTTCTTTCTTACGGACCTGAACAGATCCGGTCCCAGAGTCCTAGACATAATGCGTATCTTCGGCGACGTGTCCGGCCTCACACTGAACATACGGAAGTCCAAATTGTGGGTCCTGGGAGATAGGAGTGCCTTGGGTCCTTGGGCTTCGGCCCTGCAGGAGGCGGAGGGAGGCCTTAAATATCTAGGTGTCTTTCTGACGGACGTGCCAGGGGTGTCGTGGTCCCGCAATGTTCTACCCGTGTGGGATAGAATACGATCGGACACACAAATATGGTCCAGGATGCCGCTGAATGTATATGGACGCTCGGCCATCTTTAAGATGGTGGCCCTGCCTCGTCTCCTCTATCAGCTTCAAAATTATCCATACCCGATATCGCGGCAATGGTTTCGGCAGGTGGATTCGGTGTTGGGCCGGTTCTTGTGGACGGGAGGGGCAGTGCGGGTGGCGCTCCGCACATGTTTCCTCTCGACGTACTGTGGGGGTTTAGCGGCCTCCGACATTCTGTCGTATTACCAGGCGTCACACCTGCTGGTCCTCAATGAGTGGTGGTATGGGGATCGCGGCGACCCGACTTACGCCCTGGAGAGGTACCTTATGGACCCTCACACGCTACATACGATATTGTACTCGGCGGCACTCCGCAAAAGACTCCCGGCAGTCACACAGACGGTGTTCCGGGTGTGGCGCGACGCGCTCCGCCGTATGGGATGGTGGAACAGACTGACGGGGGAAACCCCGCTGTGGCATAATGGGAGGCTACCGGCTTTGGCTTCCCTGCGGGGCTTTGATGGCTGGGACGCGATCGGCATCTCGGCGCTGGGTCATGTTATGAAGGGCCCGGTCCTCAAGTCGTTTCAGGCTCTGCGAGATGAGTATGATATGCCCCAATCCCAATTCTTTCGATACTTGCAGCTCCGACATGCCCTGACCCCTACCTTAGCAAACTTGACTTCACTGCCAGAATTTAGTCCTCTTGAGGCTAAATTGTTCATGGGGGAATTAGACACAAAAAAAATCTCTAGTATATACCAGACGCTCGTCACCCATTGTTCCCCCTCCCTTGACAAACTGCGGTTGGTGTGGGAAGGAGAGTTGGGGAGTTTGGAAGAGGAGGATTGGAGGGAGGCCCTGGAAGCCCCTAGGGGGGCTGCGATTGCAGTGCGCCTGCGCTTTATCCAATTCAAATACCTCCATAGGGCGTACTATACGAGGGAACGGTTGTGGAAAGCGGGATTGATTGCCTCCCCGGAATGTCTGAGGTGCGGCAGTGCTGTGGGATCCTTTCTTCACACGGTGTGGGAGTGTGTGAGACTGCGGAGATTTTGGTCAGGAGTGTGGGACTGCCTGGAAGAGGTGCTGGGCTGGGAGCTCCCCCGCTCGCCGAAGTTAGGCCTTCTTCATGTCATGGAACAGGTGGGGGGGAATTTGTACAAGCGGCACTTGCTCCTATTGGGCCTCATAGTGGCCAAGAGGGACATTGCTAGAGCATGGAAGGCTACTAGAGCCCCACTGCTGGAGGTGTGGAAACGAGGTTTGGACTTTAACATGGGACTAGAACGCCCGATATTTGAGGCGAGGGGGTGTCCTGCAAAACATTATAAGATCTGGAAGAAATGGGCTGACTACAGAGGCCTTCTGCTGGACCCCCCGGAGCCTCGGGTTGCCGACGCGGACCGCGTCTGAACTGGCTTAGGGCGACGTGGCTCACATGCAGCGTCTACGATTGCTAAGCTCCTCTAGATGGACAATACAGACACCGTGCGGGGTGGGGGGGAGGGATCCGGGTGGGTTAGTGGTGGGTGGGTACTGGGGAAATATTAGCTGGTTGTATTTGATTATGCTGTTTTTGCTATGCCCACTGCCTCTCTGCTACTAGGGGAGCGGTGGATTATTTCTATTGTGCTGTCAACTGCCAAAACCTAATAAAATTTGTTTTGAAAAAAAAAAAGAGTCTAATAATTTCATACTAAGAAAGGAAACCGTGGCTAAGCGTGTGTAAAATTTTCAAAGGTTTTCTTATAATTCAATGGAGCTCCATAAGGGGAAGAAACTGGTATGACGGCGGAGACAATAAAAGCTCAAAGCTGATGATGCTGGCTGCAAGACAGAGAGCTTTTGCATAATGTTCTTAACATGTCTTTGAAAATTCTGCCCCAAAGGGAGAATGCTGGAGAAATGTACAAATTTATTGCAAAGGTAGCAGGATTAGTGCATAATACTGTATCTGCAGGAAACGTAGGCCATGGTTCTGGTCACTAAAGGCATTCTAGGAGTTTTACGTCCCTAGCACAAGGGCATCAGGAGAAGGAAAGTTCTGCTGTCATCCTTGCTGTCTACTTGGCTACTCACCTGGAACGCAGCATTGAAGAAACTGAAAACATTCTAGTGGTGAAGTTAAAAGGGTGACCACAAATGCCCACTTCTAAAACATTAGTGTTTATTACCAAGTACCTCAAGTCACATGCAGAATTACAACAAAAAACTATAGTAGATAAGCAGGACAGATTACAATCTTTAATAATGGGGCAAAATGCAGCGGATTTATTCATCCCAGGGCACTTTTGTTCCAGTTTCACTACCGCACAAAATGGTGGAAAGATTATTTGGATACAATTTATATGTTGTGGATGCAAAGTGCAGATTGAAAGGAAGACAGCCTGCCTAAAAATGACTTCATCTGTCAATCGGTGGGTCCTGAACATGAGGCTGGTGTCCAGGCATCCAAGTAAGCTTGGCACAAATTTCATCTTTCCACAAGGTGGTGCTTGATTGCATGTCTGTGACAAGGTTGTTCTTCAGACCAATTTCTAGGTATTTATCAAAATTCAATGCAATATAGACAACAATCATGCCTACCAAATAATCCAGTTACAGAGCAATATGCCCAAGGAAACTTCTGTTCAGGATCTGGATGTGTTCATGGACATTAATACGTTTAAAAGAATGAATTTGGGACCACGTTCCATGTTAGTAGCATGGAAGGATGAGTGAACAGTGAGGGAACAATTTGAAAGGTTTTTATCAACTTGGAATGGTCCAAAATCAGATTGAATGGAACCATATGGGGGAGTAAAACCATCTAGAAGGCCACGTTTTTTCAAGACTGGAGGGACACTCCCGGATACTCAAAAGACATACAAGAAAAAGCCAAAGGAGCACAGTAAATGTCCCACTGAAAGTAAGTGTACCTCCCCTTCAGAGCAGAAAGTCGATTTTCCTTTTGGCAAAAGTGCCATCTAGGGGACATATGGCCAGGTGATATGCCACATCATAGCGACTTTGCTTACCCAGTGGTAATCAAAAGAAAGTTTTGTCCCCCAAGTCTGAAGGGTTTATTTTCAAATTGACAGTGTAATATGACTAATTTTGCTTCTAAATGTCTGAACACTTTCTACAATTATGGCAATTTCAATATCCGATGTAAGATCAGATCAATCCTTAAATATCTCACTACGTATGTGGTCAATGCTATCTAACATCATGTTCCTTTTGTAACTGAACTCGGACAAGACGGAGGTCCTCATCCTCGGACCCACCCCCTCTGCCTGGGACAACTCATGTTGGCCGACCACGCTGGGAACAGCACCGACACCGGCCAACCACGCATGCAACCTAGGATTTGTCCTCGACTCCTCCCTCTCCATGTCGAAGCAGGTCAACGCCGTCGCCTCCTCCTGCTACAACACCCTCCGCATGATCTACAAGTGGTCCTGGACCGAAACAAGAAGAACGGTGACACAGGCCCTCGTCAGCAGCACACTAGACTACGGCAACACATTCTATGCAGGAACCCCAGCCAAACACCTGCGTCAACTGCAACGCATCCAGAACGCCTCCGCCTGACTGATCCTCGACGTCTCCCGCTGCAACCCCCACCCAAGAGACCTGCACTGGCTCCCCGTCGACAACACTATCACCTTCAAGCTCCTCACCCACGCACACAAAGCACTCCACAACGCCAGACCAGCCTACCTGAACAGCAGACTCAGCTTCCACACCCCCACCCGCCAGCTCCGCTCCACAAACTTCGGCTTCGCCGCTGTCCCCCGCATCCAACGAAAGACCTCCGGTGGCAGATCCTTCTCCTACCTCGCCGTCAAGACCTGGAACACCCTCCCGACCCACCTACGGCAGACCCAAGACCTACTCACATTCAGAAGACTCCTCAAGACCTGGCTCTTTGAGCAGTAGCGGCAGCCCCCCTCCCTCAGCGCCTTGAGACCCTCACGGGTAAATAGCACTCTACAAGTGCTCGGATTGATTGATTGATTCCTTAAAAACAGGAATTGAGTAACAAGTTCAAGCGATGAAAATAAAGAACACGGTATTATAAACCTATGAGGGAACATAACCGCTCTAAAATTTGTAGCAATTGACCACATGAAACTAAACTTTACATACAGTGGATGTCTGCTAACTTCCCCTTTGGTTCCCTTGCAAGCCTCTTCATCTGTTCACATCATGCGGCAATGGTGAATAGATGTGCCCACATGGACCATTAGCTCTGTTGTACTCATCATGTGTGCACATCCTCCTAACAATGTGCACTGGTCCTAAATTTGACCAGCTCCGTTTATTTTCCAATTGTATCCATTTTGTAAAAACAAATTTGTAGACATCCTTGTGTGCTTAATCTGCTTTATAGTTTATTCAGTTTATAACAATTTATAGCTAAAGGTACCCTTTCGTTGCACCAATAAAAATATTATTTTGTTATGATGTACATTAAAAAAATAAAAGGGGTTTTATATAGTGCCTTTTTTCTAAGATCTGGGCACAGTATAATGTATTAAAGAACATGGACAGTTTGAATGATATTAAGATTTTAGTCCGAAATATGGTACTATGGTCTGAGGGATGTGGCACTTTGCAACTAGAAAGTCAACTCTGGCATTTTTATTTAACATCGCCACTACTTTAAAGGTATCAAATGATTTAATTATGTTGTTAATTGTCATGTGAGAAAAGATTTGTGATCGCATTAATTTAAAAAGATTTGTGC